>NC_142039.1:4430000-4756750 GCF_982192425.1 Myodes glareolus
CTCTCCTGCCACTTTTCCTTTGTTAATAGCAGTGTGCACCGGAAAAGGCTTTCGAGCAAACCAAATATAATTAAGTGTGTTTTTCCAACATATAATGTTGCAATAAAGAGGCGAATCCTAGAACTGCTTTCCTCCAACCATTCAGCAGCCTCCAGGGAGGTATGGTTTCCTTTCAAAGTAAGCTGCATTTCAATTCATAGAATGATTTTACTACCCGAATTGAACTAAATAATTGGTAGTTTTGGCGTTGATTCTTCTATTGTCTAAAAGCAGTCAGTTAATGAGACTGCGCGGAGGGAGGGTAGCCTGAGAAGAGCCAGGTAAGGCTTCCAGACATCGCTCTGTAAAGCATCTCACTTTCCCGGTTACTCTCTGAAACTTAGATATGATCGCACATTTCAGTCACTCTTATAATGTGACGCACATTCCAGCTTGCTGCTAAACGGCAGTGTTCACCCAGTGAAACAGAACATGGTGACATTTGGGTACTGCTTTATAGATATATTCCAGAACACAGTGCCATGAGGGTCAGAGTAGAGCACACTGTAACACAGCCTGTTTCTTTAATGTTGAATTTATAGATGGATTACTTTTCTATTTCTTTAAGTTTTGGCTTTGTCTCCATCATTTCATTCTGTCACCTGTCGAAAGCACTCAGTATCACTTCCTGGTAAAGTGCATCTCTGAGGAGAACACAGACATTGGCTCTCTGCTCCTGTGCAGTTCACACTGTGCTGGAGGGAGACCACAGGGTTTCACTATGCTGGGCAAGTGATTTACAGTGGAGCCACAGCCCAGCCTATGACCCCATCCTAAGGAGGTAAACAACACAAAAAACAGAGTACGATATGAGCCTGAATATGTAACTGTAAATCAAAAATGGTCCAAAAGAGTCAGATTCACAGCCACAGCTGTTTGACCCCAGGTAGTGATCGGGGCAACTAAGCAGACCTACAAAGAGGACCTTTGTACTGAGAGAGAGGCCAGGAGAATGGTGCTGACATCTTCCTAGGGCTCGCAGCTTGCCCCTGCCTTCCCAGGAGGCATGTGTGCTCTCCTCTTCTAGGTTGACTTGAGAGAGGCAGCTCTCATTTCTTTCCTTTCCCATCTTCTTTTCCTCCTCAATCTCTGCCTTTCCTGGGCGTCACCTTAGTGAACTTAAGCTCTTGTGTCTCAGTGCTGGGGCACAAACAAGTTGAGGCTACACAAACTGGCCCTGCCTTTCAGCACTGTACATTGTCATTAGACAGTTTTTCCAGAAATGGAAAATTCCAGCTGGAGAAAACAGATGTGCCGGTAAGAACTGTGCTTGTGTGCCTCTCTTGCTAAGGTGTGCTATTGGCTACAGGTGAAAATGTATAGACAAATTGACATTCTATATGGGGAAGTCATTTCTGTCTGCCATCCCAGAGATGTGACTCCGACCACGAACCCACAAAGCACAACCTTGCTTAAAGCATTGTTTCTTAAACAACCTAGCAAATGGGTCAATGCCGTGTGTGCTTGTGAGTGTGTGTGTGTGTATAAGTGGGTCAATGTTACTGTGTGTGTACATGTGGTGGGGGGGTCAATGTCACTATGTGTGTGTATTCATGTGCAGATATGTGTGTGCATTTGGTGGGGAAGTCAATGTCTCTGTGTGCGTGTGTTCATGTGCAGATATGTGTGTGTGTTCATGTGCAGATATGTGTGCATGTGGTGGGGGAGTCAATATTTCTCTGTGTGTGTGTTCATGTGCAGATATGTGTGTGTGTGTGTGTGTGTGTGTGTGTGTGTGTGCATGCACACATATAAAGAAACCACAGGTCACTGCCAGTCACTTCCTCTATTACCATTTACTTTGTATCTTGGAGATAAGGTGTTTCATTGAGCCTGGAACTCATCATCCTGGGAAGACTCTCTGGTGAGCAAGTCCTAGACATCCTCCTGTCTCTGTATCTCCAGCACTGGGATTGCAGGCAAATGCTCCCATGCACCTAGTTTTTAATGTGGGTGGCAGGAATCAGCAGTCAGGACCTCATGTTTTTAGACAGGAACTTTAGGCACTGAATTTCTTCTTAGCCCTGTCGATGTTGCTCTGGCCTTCACTGATAAAAACCTGCCTTCTTTAGATACTGGATGTGATGATCCATGCCTTTAATTCCAACACTTTGAAGGCAAAGGCAAAATACCATATTTCTACGAGTTCAAGGCCATCTCAGAGTTGCACAGTGAGACCCTATGTCAAAAAAAAAATCCTTCTGTAGAAGAAGTGCTGCTGGGGCTGGAGAACTGGCTTGATGGCTGAGAGCACTGGCCACTCTTCCAGAGGACTCAGGCTTAATTCCCAGCACCCACCTGTCAGCTTACACCTGTCTGTAACTCTAGTCCCAGGGCTTCTGACACCCTCACACAAGCATACATACCCCAGTGAGCACAAAATGAAAATACATTAAAAAGATTGATTTAAGAAGGAAAGATGAAAATGAGCACTACTTTGCTCCTAACCCCTGTAGAGCGGCAACTTATAACTGTGCATAATTAAGACGTGCTTTCCTTCTAGCCCCTAGGAATTCAAACTTCCATCCTACAGATTTAGGTATGTGCCAAATAGTATTTGTGACTTCTTGGCAGAGACGCCTCTTGCCTGGACTCCACACCACAGTGGCACTCAGAACTGACACAGGGACCTGTACCAAACTCTCATATCTGGCATTGTTGGCTAAGCAAAACTACCAAATTCCTTTAAATCTCTACACAGTTCCAGAGACTTTGTCTTCCTTAATGTTTTTTAAAGATGTCAATCACTGGCCAGTAAGATGACTCAGAGGTAAATGCATTTGCCACCGAGACTGACAACCTTGGTTGGATTCCCAGGACCCACATGATGAAGGAAAGAATTGACTCCTGAATGTTGTCCTCCGACCTCAAATACATGCACAATGTAACATGTGCCCACAAACACACAAAATACATAAACAAAAATTAACTTTAAAAAGTTCAATCAAATGTTACCTTAAGCAGCTGGGGACTATTAGTAACCATAACAACAAATTAAATCTCTCCTCTCTGGGCCAGGAGTATGCATGGTTCTTCAGATTAAAGCATACTAGGAATGCTTTCATTCAGAATCACACAAAACACCACATGGGAGAATGCAGAAGTGCTCGTGGCTATCAGTCTGGTGGGACACGTCCTGTGAAACTGGCCAGCGGCAGAAGCCTGTGGTGCTAAAGGAAGGGCTTGCAGGAATTGAGTGGGCACTGCACGGTTGAGAGCCTTTCCCACAGCACGCGCAGCCACGGCTGTCTTCCTCCATACTGTGACAGTGCCCACCCTCCACTCCCAAAGCTTTGAAGGGAAGATTATGGAAAAGGACTAGGAAATGAGCCTCCAGGAGCACAGACACCAGAGTCAGCAAAGGGTTCGACTGGTGGGGAACCCACCTGTACAGCTAAAGCAAGCAAACTTAACAAGACAAGCTCGAGCTACAGACCACAGAGAATTTGTCAGGTTTTCCATGAATTCTGTAGTTGGAAATGAGCTAGGGAGGAGACTTGGCCAATTAAAGCAAGAATCTGACACTCAGGAGAGTCCTCTAATAGGTGAGGCTTAGTATGACTTCCACGCCAATGGTCCTGAGAAATCGCAGAGGAAGGGAAGAAAACACCCAACACACAGAAGTTCCAGCGCCATCTTCTGGCTTCCAAGAGCATGGGCACACACGGGCACATACACACATACATATATAATCTTTGAAATCTAAAACAGTGGTTTAAAGAAGCTAACCTGCAAGGAATAGTGAAACGTGAAAATAAAAGTGGAATACAATTTATAACTCCTCAAAAAGTGAAAATACTTTGGTGTAAATCTAGCACAATGCATGTACAAGTTTATATGATAAAAAACCCCGAAACGCTGATAACAGAACTCAATAAAATCTAAATGATAGTGGCACATATGACATATATCCATGGCTTAGAACCCTGTCTGTCTGTCTTTCTTTCACTTGTTTTCTTGTTTGCTTTCTCTTTTTTTCTTTGTGATGAGTTCTTTCCCAGTGAGCTGCATTTCAACCCTTGGCAATATCCACAGAGTAAAGAAGTCAGTTCTTCTCAAATCAATATACAGACCTAACTAGTTTCTATTAAAACTTCAGTACAGTTTTGGTAAATACAAACAAAATTTCTGTGAACCTTGTACCAGCAGGCAAGAAAATGAAGTGAGCAGAAACAATTTTTAAAAAGGATGAACAGAAGTAGCTATCTTAGCTTCCAGATCGTCTCTACAGCTGCAGCAATCAAGACAGGACCTCGGTGGAAGGAGTGACAGGTCGGCCAAGGAACCAGAAAAGAACCTAGAAATAAACCCAAAGGATTCCTGGCACCAGAGCTTTGATAGAGGTGCAAAAGCCACACCATAATTGAAAAACAAATCTTTTCAACAAATGGCAGTGGAATAGTTAGCCTACCATATAGAGTGCAATACAAAACAAAACCAGACTCAGATCGCCTAATTAGAGCACGCAAAGGACTACAGACATTTCACTTGAGAGGGTGCCACTTGATACATGGACCCACAAAAAATATTCACCATCATGTCCCATGAGGGGACTGAAAATTGAAACCACAATGAGTTATCACTATTTTCCCAACAGATCTCGCTTCAAAAAAAGAAAATCAGCAGCAACTGCAAATAGTGGCGAAGATTTGGGGAAACTGAGCCACTCAAATGTTGGTAGTGGGAACGTAAAAGCAAACAGCCGCTCTGAAAAACAGTGTGGTGGTTTCTTGAAAGCTGGAGCATAGCTGCATTGTGGAACAGCATCTGTGTATATACGTGTGTGCGTGTGTGTGTGTGTGTGTGTGTGTGCACAAGACCTAGTGCTACTGACAAAGCCCCACCGCAGACCACTTGGTGCACGTGGACAAGACCCTGGGTTCCATCCCTGTTACACACCAGTGTCAGGGTAGCTACAGAGTGAATGGCCGGACTAAGACCTTCCATGAAAAATAAGATGTGATAAGCAATTGTTGAACAAAATAGCCTAGACAGATATTTATAGCATTAGACTCAGCAGGAAAAAGTCAGTCAGAAACTGTGACAAGTATATGATATTGTTTAATGACAAGATTGCAGCTATAGAGAACATATCTGTAGCTGCCAGGGTGTCTTAGTGTCTCTATTGCGGTGATAAACACCATGACCAAAAGCAGCTTGGGGAGGAAAGAGTTTATTTCATCCTACACTTCCAGGCAACAGTCCGTGGATGAGAGAAGTCAGGGCAGGAACCCAAGGCAGGCGTCTGGAGGCAGCAACTAATGCAGGAGCCATAGAGAAATGCAGAGGGCAAGAGGGCCTTGTTCTCACAGAGAAGCACTGAGAGAACCAGGAACGTTGACTGAGTGGCTCACTTCCTGTCTAGTACCTACAGCCCTGCCCCCCAGGAGTGATGTTTACTGGCCTGCTCCCTATAGCTTCCTCAGCCTTTCTTGTAGCTTTCTTGTAGCACCCAGGACCACCAGCCCAGGGACCACACCACCTACAGTGAACCAGGCCCTCCCACATCAGTAATTAATCAAGAAAATGCCAGAGGCCAATCTAGTGGGGATATTCTTCAGTTGAGATTCCCTCTTCCCAAAGAACTCTAACTGTGTCAAGCTGACATGAAACTAGCCAGCACACACAGGTTCTGGTCATGGGGAACAGGAAATGAGTCTGCTGGCGCTGAGGAAAACTGGTGTGCCCAGGAGCTGGCTTCAGCCACCTCAACATTTGAAAAAGCAGCTTTAAAAACTCTCTTTCACGTTAGAAAAGCCTCTCTGTGAAGCTTAAGGCACCATCTCATCTCCCGGTTGCCGTCCTGACTGGCCCCTGCAGCCTGGGAGCACAGTGTTTTCTACTGCTAGTGGTGCTCTTCCCTGTGTTCATTTAAAGGAGCGGCGCTTACTCACTTCACACCCTTGGTCCTCACTTACCAGTATTTCTTTGGGTGAATTTAGAAACACTGCGCTCTGAAATGGTTTATAACTGACAATTCTGGAAATGACATTTTTGACCCAAACAGGGGAGATCAGTTTTCCTCCCAGCAAGTCTCCTTCTGGTAGAAAATGCACAGATATTAGGTAATGTTCTCTTGGCGTGGTGCTGCGCATTAACTCTTCATATTCTGTACATGGTTCACATACCACAGTTTAGTTCTGGAGCCCTTGCCAAGGTTTCCTTCTTGTCTGAGGCCAGGGCTTTTGGCTGGAATTTCATAACTAAATATGCATTGTTTCCACTGAGTTATACCAGGAATAATTAGGTAAAATGGCAGTACAGCCGGAACAAAGCAGCTTTTGTGACCCATGACTGCATTGACGCTGCACTTCAGTGGCCAGAGCTTGAGAATTCTCATTCACTGGTGTGCAAATCCATAAAGAATGCCCACCGATACCTGGGTATCTTTGTGTGACACACCCGCCAATACCCAGGCTTGTGTGTGGGATACGCCCACCCATATCCAGGCATGTGTGTGGGACACGCCCACCCATATCCAGGCATGTGTGTGGGACACGCCCACCAATACCCAGGCATGTGTGTGGGACACACCCACCAATACCCAGGCATGTGTATGGGACACGCCCACCAATACCCAGGCATGTGTGTGGGACACGCCCACCAATACCCAGGCATGTGTGTGGGACACGCCCACCAATACCCAGGCATGTGTGTGGGACACGCCCACCCATACCCAGGCATGTGTGTGGGACACGCCCACCCATACCCAGGCATGTGTGTGGGACACACCCACCCATATCCAGGCATGTGTGTGGAACACGCCCACCCATATCCAGGCATGTGTGTGGGACATGCCCACCAATTCCAATTTTTGTGAGACTTGATTATCGTAATTTCAGAAACCTCCAACCAAGGTCTATTGGGTTTTACAGTCAGTTAATATAAAATTTCTTTTATACTTATTTACCTGGACGCATGTTTCTGTCTGCCACACTAGTGCTGATGCCCTTGAAAGCCAGAAGAGGAAGGACATTCATCAAATCCTCTGCAGCTGTAGTCACAGGCAGTAGGGGGCCACCTGATGTGGTCGGCCGGCCCTGATCTGGGGTCCTCCAGAAGAGCAGCAAGCACTCTTAATTAGGAGCTGCCTCTCCAGCCCCACAGAATGTTTCTATTTAAAGGAGTACTTCATGTCTGTGTTAACAAACCTATAAGGCCCATAGCGCATTTGAAGGTGACACAGTCCTAGTCTTCTCCCCTCCCCCATCTCTCTCCTCCTACTGCCGAGGTTCTGCCAAGGAGCCCTTGTCCTGTTTCCTGTAGCCTGCTCTGCCATGATTTGCATATGGGCCCGAACTGTCTCTCCCCCAGGGCTCATTCTTCTCCATATTTATTTACTCTTTAATTTACTATTCCACTTGGCCTGGATGTCAGGAATTCAATAACTTTGCAAAACACTTTTTAGGTTACCAAAGGGAAGAAGAAAGGGAACCTCCAGTTAGCTGGAGTTAACAGTACATTGGTGAAAATAAACGGGGGTGGAAAGGAGTTGTGCAAGCGAAACTGACCAAAACAAAGTAAGTGTGTAAAGGCTACAAGGAAAGTTTACTCTGTAAACTAAATAAATAAGTTTGGGGCTGGAGATATGGGTCAGCAGATGAAAGCCCTTGCTGTCCAGACAGGAAGGCCTGAGTTCAAATCTTCACATTCATGTGCAAAAAGTCAGGCATGGTCACATGCACACCTATAGCCATAGCATCATAGCAGATGGAAACAGGAAGAGAATCATGGCTTTCCAGCTGTCATCCTAGCTCTAGGTTTAGTGAGAGACCCTGTTTCAAAGGAATAGCAACTTGGGTTCCACAGATAGGCACACAAACAGGTACACCACACACACATACACACACAGAGAGAGATTTATAAATCTATTGAAGATCTATGAGTAGGTCCATACAGCATATCTATATCTGTCAAGAGAACTAACGTTCATACGTCTTGACTAGGAAGCCTCACTCAGCACACAATAAGGCTACGAGGAGCTTCTGTACCCGTGGACCAACAACACCACACTCTAGGGCGGAATTCATTGATAGAATGCTGAAGTCCGATTCAGAACAACTGAATCTCCATCTCTGGGAGGGAAGAAACCCAAGTTTCAGCCATTCCTCCAGGCAGGTGACCAGTATACATGCTGAAGTTGAAGTCACTAGTATCAAAGCTGCCTTAAGGCTGTAGCATGTTGTGGGATGAGTCAAGCTTCCCTCTCCCTGACACAGCAAGGAAGTTGCTTTCTGCGAGGAAGGAAGAGGTCATCACTGGATGATGAGCTAAGCTGGCTCCCTGGCCCTGGACTTCACGCCCACAGAGCCCCAGACTAAAGCGTCTTTAGGGGCATCCTAAGCAGACCACAGCACACACGACTCTCATCAAGTCCCTGCTCTTATAAGTTCGGAAAAAAGCTGGGGCCTCTGGGCAATGCCAACTTCCTGTTTCAAGAAAGACTAGGGTAAGAGCAGCACGGCCACTGCCCATGCCATTTAAAAAGAGAAACAAACAAGCAAAAAACTCCTCAGTTTGCCTTCTGAGACCCCACAAGACCAGGGACTCCCCTCTTCTTTGCCTCCATCCGGTTCCTCCCCCAACTCATTCCCACCACATCCATCACTCTGCCCTCCAAGCCTTGTCTTAAGCAGGTCATTTCTTTCCCTCTTCCTGCCTTAGGACCTGGGCAATTGCCTTTTGTTCTGCCTTTGCCATGAGCTCTTGGAAAAAGAGGTTGTTTCTCAACTTTGCAGTCTTGGGTGCAAGGTCTTCTCAGAAAGAAACAGTGCCCCTTCTCCTGTCCCTGCTGGGTTTCAGGTCAGCCTTTCATCTCAACCTGCAACTACGTTGTTTTCTCCACAAAGATGCTCACTCCATGGCAGCAAAATCTTGCTGCTGCTCACCCTCTAGCCTCTGTTGACAGAACGGCTTCAGAACAGTAACTCCCCGTAAGCCCAAGCCTTGTGACGGGAGGATTCTCATTTAACCTGGGGGCAGGCAAGGGATAAACAATTTTTTCTGTGAGTTCTTAATGAAGCTCCTATCCTGCCTGGCCCCTGGGGTCAGAGTCCTTAGTGTCCTCCCTCAGTCAGGTCACCATGGTCTGAGCAGGAGGGGAGGGACACCCGTGGCTTGCAGGGCATCCACTACTGGGCCAGGACGTCAGTGCTGAGAGTGGTCTGAGCTGAGTACTAGGCATGGCTGCTTCTCTGAGCTCAGGCCTCTTTCTCATCTATTACGACTGGAATTTGCCTCAGTTTTCTAACTCAGCCCCAGGCCTTGCTGCCTCTACATCAGGTCCTGATACCCCTGGTGAACCTAGGACCCTGATATGTGTGCTGGTGGCCTCCCTTTGGGTACTGGATCCTTCCCCAAGAAATGAATGTGGTCTGCCAAGAATGAATGAATAATAAAAAAGAAAAGAGAGACAAGAAGAAAGGAAGGAAGAAACTGCATAGAGACAGGAGTTATCTGTCCTTCCCTGCTCAGGGGCCCGCCCAGCAGGGTCTCTTCCAAGCCCCACAGCAGCCATCAACACAGGAATCACAAAGGCCCTCAAGTCTGGACCATGTGGCCTCTCCACATGTTGGTAATGTCCACTGGCACCTGAGAAGGCTGAAGTCCACCAAAACGGAAAGACAGCTCTCTGGACATCTGCCAGTTTGCAGATCTCACAGGGAAGATGAGCCCCTCACCACCTCAGGGTGCCTGGGTTCCTGTAGGTGCCACCTTTCTCCACACACTTCTATCTGTGTTCTCCATGCTTTAACAAAATCTCTTAGACTGAGGAGTTTATAAGTAGTAAGAATAATTCCTCCCAGTTCTGTAGGCTCAGAAATCCTCCATCAAGACACCAGTAACCTGAAGGTTGGGTCAGTTTGCTTTCTGTTCCCAGTTTGCTGTTTCCTGGTGTTTCCTCATGTGACCAGAAGTGTAAGGAGGCCGGACCTGCTCTAGTGAGTCCCTTCCTACCACATCTTGGAGATTTTCAGCAAATTTTCTTTTAACGTCATTGAACTCTTTGGCATACTGCATGTAATGGTAAGAAGCAACTTAGGTTTTGGGCTTCAAGCATGGTTATTTATGATGCTGGTGCCAGACATTGCGGCACACACATGTAATGCTAGCACCGGAGAAGATGGGGAGCTCCAAACCTGCCCAGGCTATGCAGAGAGTTCTTGAGCTCTTTTATCAAGGCCCTGTTTTCAATCATGAGAGATGAGTCCTCCTAACGGCCTCACCACTTCACCCTTAGAGTGCAACGTGGGTTTTGGGAGAACACAAACATTGAAATGACAGCAACTCTCCCACATAGCAAAGTCTCCACCATTTTGAGTCTGAGAAACATGGCAAATCAAAGAAACACATGAGGCACTTGGACAGATGCTGAGAAAGAACACAGACAGTAAAGTTGGCACCCCTAAGCACAGCACATCATGGCCTCAGAGTCAGAAGACCAATGGAGATGCTCATTCTCCTTGATTCTTTGCCAGGTTTTCATAAAGCAAAGAAAATACAATTTCTATCGCCAACGGCATCCGAGGTACTGGCACAGTGCAGTTGGTTGTCCAGAAGAGGAGAAAGAACCAAGCACAGCACCACCAGCCATGATTCATTACAGGTCGCTGGGACACGCTTCATTCTACCAAGCCTGCTATCTAGAGTCACAGCCATCACCCAAAGAGGGGCAGTGCCCCGCTGGTCTCCTCATTCCTTTGTGAAAAGCTGCAGCTTCAGATACCGTATTGTCTCATCCTCACAATGAAAGATGGCATCTTAAAGAGAAAGAACATAGACTATTCTTAAAAATTTTTTTCTTTTAGGATGCATGAATAACTTTGAAATTAAAATGTGAGGGTCTGGGGAGATGGCTCAAGTAAATAATGTGCCTGCTGTGCAAACACAAAGGCCTGAGATAAGACCAGCGGTACCCATGTGAAAAGCTGGCATGCACAGTGGCACATAATTGTAACCCCAGCATTGGAAGGGGTGGAGACAGGGAAATGAAGTGTAGGACTTGTTCGCCAGGGTAGTCAATCAGAAACCTCTGGGTTCTTTGAGAAATCCTGTCTCAAAATATTAACGTTGAGAGGCATGGAGGAAGTTATCCTAAATTAGCCTCTGGATTCTGCACATGCATACACACAAACACACATGCACACATGCATGCATGCACAAATGCATGCACACGCCTATACCATATGCACAAAGTATACAAATAAAATGTTCTCTATATGCAATTTAAGAAAAAGACAATTTTAGAGCAAATGACTAGGATGCTAGATTTCCTTGCAACAGAGAACATTCATAATACAGTCTGAAAACTACCCTTGTAAGTACCTGGGGAAAAGGTACTCCCCTCCCACAAAGACAACACATAGCAGGAAAATTTTATTTAGACCACGAATGGCTAAAAGCATTTGAAAATTTGGTCAGCCATGCAAGTTATTTTAAAAGTCCAGTTTTAAAGAATAAAGAGTGCTAGGCTTGAGGGTCCCCTTTTAGGGGACTGGCTGTTGTCCTGTTTCTGGAGGTCCGCATCCTTATGGTATTGCTAGAAAATGTGCTAAGCATTAGGCATTAGAAAGCATAGGGATGTGTAGCCATAGGGAAGAATTCATTATAGGGTTTTGACACATATGCCAACCGAGCTATAAATTCATTCAAAATACTATGACAGTACTTATTGACATGAAATAAGATGTGTTAATAAGCAACTTCATTAGAGGAAATATATAGAAATATTATTAGCATCCTGCTTTTACAACAAAAAAGAAGGCCAATGTTAAATGCTTTCCTGTTTAAAATAAATACCTTATTGTGTTTGTAAATAACACATCAGTTCATCTTCTTTCTGTGTTTGCATACTAACTAGCAGCAATCATGACAAAAGACTTCCTTACCTATTTGTATCAGCAATAGGATAAGACATTACCCACCAGAAGAAAAAATGTCTTTGACCAATGAGGGAAGTTCTTTTCCAAGGGAACAGGGCAGTCGAGAGATGTGTGCAGGAGACTGAGGTGTGAGTGAGCATCCCGGGCCAAGGAGGGGAAGTGTCCATGGAGAAGCAGTGGGGCTGCCCATGTCAAATGGAGCTAGGATGGCCTGCAGGGGAGCAGGGACTCTGTCTCCTACTTCTTAATAGAGGAAGGAGAGCACAGCAGTGACCTCTGACCCCAAGCCTTCAAGAAAGCTCCCAGCCTTCGTTGACCTAAGATTAGTCAGACAGATGTATTCTCAGGCAACCAGAACTTAGCTCAGATAATAGATGACCATGGTGTCAAGTTCAGAGCTCTCTGTTAGCATTTCAGTGAGAGTACAGAACATGTGGGGTTCACCTGACCTTGGCTTTCTCAGCGAACCTGCAGGCCAGCTGGAGAGGCTGAGAATAATTCCATAGAGTTCACTTGCCCAGAGCCTGGAAGTCCAGCTGTTCTTCCAACTGGAGCTAGTAAAAATCCTCCAGCCCCTCCACTCCGCCCAAACCCCACCAGATCCAACTCCCCTCCCCCCAACCATGAGCTCCATATTAACTAGCCCTTTCAGCATTGCTCTAGAGACCTCCAAGATCCTCGTACAAACCTTCTCTAAACATTTTGCCTACTTAGCCACTTGATGGCCAGGGAACCTGAATGAGAGTGGGAAGGGCTCACAGTCCTCAGAACCGAAGATACTGTGTGGCTCAGAAGTGACCCTGCAGGGCCACATGTTCGAGGCCTGGTCTCTAGCTCGGCACTACTAGAGGCTGCAAGTCCAGATGAGGTTTTAGTTCATAGACTGGGAGAGCCTGGACCCTTTCTTTCCTGGCCATGATATGCATGGCTTTGTTCAACCAAGTGTTCCCACAAAGCAGTAAGACACCCATCCCCCTCCACGCCCCGCCACCAAGATGGCCTAAAACCTCCAAGGCATGAGGTCAAGTGAACCTTCTCTCTGAAAGTTCATTATCTCCAGTATTCACTCAGGTACAAGAAAGCTAACGAACACAACAGCAAGCCCTCCTCTTATGACAGCCAGGAGCTAGGCCTACGCTGAGAAGAAGTCATTATGGGTAGACAGCTAATACCCTGGTAAGCTCCATTCCCTCGAAGAGTGCCCTGGGCCTTGGGTAAAGAAAGAACAGAGGGATAATTTCCAGGAAAAACTGCTGCTGAGGTGTGTGATTCTGTAAAAGACGGTCCAGAGAGGTCTGCGGGGTATGTTCTGATCACTTTCCTCCCAGTGTTGGCCTATCATCCTCCTGCTCCTCCTCTTCCTCCCCATATTCTTTTCTTTCCCTTTCCCTCCCCTCTCTTCTCCTCCTCCGCTCCCTCCTCCTAGGTTAGGCATCTATCTCTTCACCTCCTCTTCCCAGGGTGGACATCCCCTCCCCTTCCTTCTCCTTCCCTCTTCTCTCCCTCCTCCTCCAGCACCTCTCCTTCCTTTCCTGTCTGCTCCTCTCCCTCCTCTTCATCCCCATCTGCTCCTCTCCCTCCTCTTCCTCCTCTTTTTCCCCTTCCTTCTCTTCCTTCTGGAAGTGACTGGATTAAACCCAGACCTTCATGCTTTCTAAGTCAGCCTCCGGCTACACCAGAATCTGGCAGACTTTTTCGCATCTCTCAGGGCATGTAGCACAATGCAGTCTCTCACCTGCCCAGCTCCACAGACAGTGCTTTCCACATCTCACAGGGCCTAGCTCATGGACAGTTCTGATGGGGGCCACCTCTCTGTTAATTTACAAGTACACCTTTCGAGCCAGGAGGCATCGTTTATCATAAAACAAAGGATGCTGAGGCTGGAGGTTCACGAACTAGAGACCAGCCTGAGCTGTACATCCAGACCTGTCTCAATAAACACAAACAGACAGACAGACAGACAAAAACGCTACCTTTCTCAGCCTTGCTCTCACTGGTTATTCTGCCCTCATGGAACTCCCAAAAGTAGCAAACCTGATTTCCACTCTTGCTATTCATTCTAGTGTCGATGTGGTTCTAGGAGGAAAATAAAGGACAGCAATGCAGTTATCGAAGGACTCGCTGAAAGCCGTCACTGCGGTGTTGGCTGCGGGGGGACAAACGCTCACACCTGACGTGAGTCCAGCCAGGAGGAGGCCACCAGAGCCAGGCTGCCACTGCACAGATAGAAATCTAGCAACACTGAGAACCCAACTGGCCTTGACAGCTACTCAAGAGGGGAAGGGCCAGAAAAACTTAATTTTCTAAAAATATCACTTTCAGATATTTTTCCCCTCTCAGACTGTAGAATTGAAATATTAGCATAATTAATGAGCTATTAAAGGATGGTTTACATGTCACTGCTTAAAGAAGAAGGGTCAGACTGGCTACTCTACAGTTCTTTATAGGCATAGAGGATAAACAACACAGAACTCCCACAGGCACTGGTGATGGTAGTGTTGCAGCCCAGAGGAAGTATCCATCCACTCTTCAGACTTTATTCTCTTAGGCTGTATCACACTGAAGTTCAAACCCATGGTCTTACTCAGGCTAGGCACTCCACCACTGAGCAACACCCCAGCCTGGTTCCTCCTTCTTTGTGAGCTTGCTCTTGAGAGTGTTTGGTATATATGTCAAGGTGATTGTTTCCATATTTAACTACTTACCCAAACAAAACCACAGAAGAGGCAAGAAAGTTCAACCAGTGAAACAAACACACCTCTTGATTACCACGGCTAATTGCTTCACCCCCTTAAAAGTTTCAGTGTATGTGGCTCACAAGTAGAGAATTAGCTTAGCAGGAACCCCCGGGTCCATCTATAGTACCACAGGTGCGGTAAAAGGGTGTGGGAGAGCAGAAAGAAGAGGAGGAGGAAGAAGCAAAGGGGAAGGAAAAAAGGGAGGGTGGAAAGGAGGAGCAAGGGGAGGAAGGAGCTGGTGGTTGATAGTGGTGGCTGGGGACAGAACTACAGACAAACAACAGTAAATTATGGCTTATTTTCAGATCCAATCAGCAACTAAAGGAAACTTCACTGCTTTCTTAAAAGAAAATGCCTGAGTGCCTCTGAGACTATACTAGAGAATAGGTTCTAGGGGCACTTACATTTTTCCTATAACCCATGTAACCCAGAAATAAATTTCTTCTAATCCAATATTTTGTGGTAAAATCATTTACCCAGCCTCAGCAGGGACCCAGAGCCTCCAGGGCTGGAAAGTTGTTTGCTATTAACACTGGGGCATCCTTATTAAATTTGCAAATGCTGGCACTTAGTGTGCATGTGTAAATGGCCCCTCCTTGACATTTTCCTTCCTTTTCCCTATTAGCAACTTTTCAAGTTCTTTAAGGACAAGAGACTGGGCAGACTGTCTGTGTGACCAGGGTACACACAAAATACCCCACTGAGTGGACAGTTTATAAATATTTGTTAAGTGAACAAATTCTTGAGTAAAGCACATTTACACAATGCATGTGGAGGGGACACAAATAATTCTAAATGAAATATGGACTTGCAGTTCTTGCTGGATGAGCAAACACGAGGAGGCTGAGTGTTTAAGACAGCTCCTGAGATTGTACGTTCTCACACAGTACTCATTTTTTGGCCTTCCTTTGTTTTAAAAACTGAGAATCAGTTCTTTCTTATTGAGGGAAAAAATACTGTTTTATTCAAGCAAAATCAGTAGCAAAAAAGAAAATGCAAGTGTTTTTTCTTTTTCCTCCTTCTGCTACAGGGAGTCCTTCAGCCACTGCACCTCTGACTTCGGCCGACTCAAGCTGCTCAATCCATGTCCCCACAAAATTAAATACCAAAGTGAATTTACGTTTTAAGACACTCCATGGCTCAATAGTAGACCAGATGGCCCTTGAAGATTCAAACACTATTGATCCTGGGAGAGCAATCTATTCATTAAGCAGTCACCATCGATACCTGAAAATGCACACAGGCAGGAAACTCATAAGTGACTGAGACTTTCATGCCATTTATCCTGGAGACATTATTTGAGCAAGTCCTTTTTAGAGTGAATGCAAAGAGGTAATGGAAACATTGCAAGAAGGGATCGATGAGGAAAGGGTCTCAGAGTCGACACAGGCAGAGGACACACTTGGGAAGAAAGAATCAGTCCGCCAGAAAGAATAACCTCAACCAGATTGCACTATGGTGTCTGAAATGAGGAACAAAAATCCTATAGTGGGAAGGTAAGTGAGCTCCTGCAGGCACTCTTCAAAGACTGCAGCATGAAGGTAGCCTAGCATCATCTTCTTCAGGACACAGGCTTCTCAAGATCATCATAAAGAAAAAGCAATAGTAACATATAAATAAGACACAAGTGAAATGAGCACCTTTGGCCTCAATCATACTTTGTAAGAATCTCATGAGTATGATGGACACTCCTGCTCCATCCAAGCAGCAAAGAAGTTCTACCACCCTGAACAATGCACAAGGACAATGTCATTTGTGTATGCAGTGTGACTCTTACCAAACAGGTAATACTCTTTAATTGGCTGTATGAAAACCTGTGGACTTGAAAGGTATCTGGCGAGAATCACATGGATGCTGAGCTGAGTCAACTAGTAACTGCTAAAGTCCCTCTTGTGGGACGTGCTTACCAAGCACTGCATGTAACACAGACTCAGCAGCTCAAGGAGAAGGAAGTAAACCTGCTTCATGGCACCCAAAATGCGCTTGCCAACTGTGCTTCTCAGTTTTACATCAACTTAGCACAAGCTAAAGTCACCTTAGAAGAGAGAACCTCAGCTGAGAAAGACGGTCCCACCAGATGAGCCTGTGGGACATTTTCTTATTGATGATTGATGTGGGAGGGCCCAGGTCACTGTGAGCAGTACTGTCACTCAGCTGCTGTTCCTGGGTGCAACAAGAAAAGCAAACCGAGCAGGCCACAGAGAGCAAACCAGTAAGTAACGCCAGTCCATGGTCTCTGCATCAGCTTCTACCTCTAGGTTTCTGCCTTGTTTGAGTTCCTGTCCCAGCTTCCTGCACTGACGGCCTGTAATGTGAAGTAGAAGATGAGACAAAGCCTTTCCTCTGTAAGCTGTGTATGGCCATAGTCTTCCATCAGAGCAGTAGAAATTCTAACTAAGAAGCTGTCAATTTGTGTTTCAACAAATCCACAGATGTCGCTAGGAGAGGAGCATGGTTGTAGGCTGAAGTCAGCAATGCATTTAGAGCCTTTGGCTTTCAAGGTAGAAGGAAGCCTTGGAAAGTGATGTAAGTGTTCCGATCAGATTTTCAAACCCTGCAGTGCACAGCATGCCTTTGCTTGCTTCCTTAAGAAGCCTGTGACTCCCTAGCTCAGCTTATGATTTGATGTCCTCTTGTTTCACCCTGGCTTTGGATTTGTCCATCTACAAAGCAGCATGTACAGGTGATCAGTCCGTCCTCACAGGGCCATTGGATCAAGAACTAAATCAACCCATAGAAAGGTACAGACTCTGGGCTCAATCCATATGAAGCTTTTACCCTTACAAGCCTGTAAGTAGGAAACAGAGTAAGCAGCCTGCAGCTAAAATGGCTGCCCAGGTAGTGACTGCACATCAATGAAGCAGAGTGAAGCAGTTGGACAACGCTTCCCTAAGGGCCAGGCACCATGGTGGTCACCTGGAGCTCTACCACTTTAAAGGCTGAGGAAGGATGACCCTGTGCTTGAGGTCAGCCTAGGTTAAAACAAAAGTGAGTTCTTGACAAGCCTGGGATATAGATAATGGGATTCTATCTCAAAAAATTAAGATAGAGGGATGCTTTCTGAGGATTGTATTTGATATTTTTTTCCTTCAGTTTCCAAGATACTCATTTGTGTGTGTGAGAGTGTGTGTGTATACGTGTGTGTGTATGTGTGTGTGTATATGTGTGAGTATGTATATGTGTGTGTTAAGTTTGAGCTCTGCTTTTAGGAATGCTCCTAACCCTCACATTAAATTTGTAAATGTTTTTCCACAGCATCTTGACACTGAAGGTTCTCTGTACTCCAAATTCTTAGGCACTTTCTTCGAAGGTACTAGAACATTTGAGATTAGATTTTTCATTACCTTGAACAAGGAGAAAGCGACGTAAATGGAAATATTGGAGAAGCAATGGGAGCTATTGGTAACGAATCCCCCAGAAGATGTGATGGAGAGAACATCAGAGCGTCAGATCACAGGTGGCAATGATACCTCAGCAAAGGGGGGGGGGGGTTCTCAGAAATAAAGACCGAAGCTCAACCAGGCGCCCACGAGTGAACATTCACAGCAATGCCCACCGACAGGCGAATGGGCAAGCAAATGGTGTCGTAAGCTGCTGTGCCACTCAGTGCTGCCTTGCTTCCTGTTGACCTGCATGCCCTTTCAACTCTCACGATCATCTTCCTATTTAAATGACAGTCTTAGGGGCTGGAGAGACATCTAAGCAGTTAAGAGCCTGGGTTGCCCTTGCAGAGGTTCAGGCTTTAGTTCCCAGCACCCAGACTGGGTGGCTCACAAATGCCCATAACTCTCCAAACCACTGATGATAGTTCCTGTACTCACTTGCATATGCCCAGGAAACACACACATACAACGCATGCACACACACACACAGAGACACACACACACTTAAAAAAAAACAACCAAATTATTATTTTAGGAGTCCCAGCACTTGAGGGCTGGAAGCAGGAGAATAAGAAGTTCAAAGAATAAGAAAGCCAATTTGAGGCCAGACAAAGAGAATCTGTCCCTAATAATGTTATCATTGCCCATTGAATGAAAGTATGATATTACTAATTTTTTATATATTAAAAATTAGTTAAGTAAATAAATTAGTGTCTTAGTTACTTTTCCTGTTGTTATGCTAAAATCACCTTGCAAAAGTAAGTTAAGGGAGAAAGGTTTAAATTGGCTCACAGTCTATCGTGGGAAGTCATTCTGAATTACAGTTTGAAAGTGCGGTCCTTCGTGGTGACATCACTTGGAGTCTGGAGTCAGGAAGTTGTGCATGGTGATTCCTCCCCTTCATGCATTTCAACAGTCCTGCTCTGGGAGTGGTGCCTCTCAGTGGGTCCTTCCACAACACCTAAGCTAAAGTCTGCCTGGGGGGTTGTCTCCTAGCGGGTTCCAGACACTGTCAAGCTGGTGATCAACACTGACCATTACAGCTACTAGGATAGTGCTTGGCACCTGCCCCACCACAGATGCTTGCTGCCATTGATTCTTGTAGACCTTCCTGTTTCATGAGTCACGGGAGATAATAAACACGTATATTCTTCCCGTACCTCTCTCTTCCATACATGGTCTCACTACATAGTTCTGGTTGGTCTGAACTCACTATGTATATGAGGTTGGCCTTGAATTCAGAGATTCATCTGTCTCCTGCATGCTGGGATTAAAGAAAGATGTGTGCCACCACACCTGGCCCCTGAACATTTCTTTGTTGTGAACATGGTAGGCAGAGGGACAGATAAGGGGAGCATGTTCTGAGCTCACCACAGTAGACAGAAGATGAAAGGAATTATTGAAAACTTCAAAGGACAAAGGCAGAGGCAAGGTTAAGGCACCCCCGACCTGCGTGTGCCTCATGTATTTGTTCTCTCTCTACTCTTTAGCTGAATATCTTTGATCATGTTTCATATGACAATTCTGTACCTTTTGTTTTTCTAAAGAAAAAAGGGAAGGTCCATTCTCTTTTCTCCTGTATAATTTGGGGAGATTGTCCTTAGGGTCTAGACTGTTTCTCCTGTATAATTTGGGGAGATTGTCCATAGGGTCTAGACTGTTTTTCCTGTATAATTTGGGGAGATTGTCCATAGGGTCTAGACTGTTTTTCCTGTATAATTTGGGGAGATTGTCCATAGGGTCTAGACTGTTTCTCCTGTATAATTTGGGGAGACTGTCTATAGGGTCTAGACTGTCATGGTGTCACAGTTCTCTCAGCCTCACAATGCAGTCTGGGTAATAGAAAACACAGTTTTGAGAGAAGTGTCAGATCTAAGGAAAGCTCTCCCTAGTTTTCCCATAAACAATCCTCTTCATTTAAAATGCATGCTTATCTCTTGAGGAGCATTCCACACTCCCTTCTGCCATGTCTCTCTTCTCTTCCTCACAAACGACTGATGCCGGGACCTTAAAGACCTGTCTGCCTCGTGCCGTGAGGCTGTCAGTGATGTGTGCTGTGACATTTTCAGAAGCTCCTCCCACACAGGGAGGTCCCACAATAACTTCACTGCGCAGCAGCACACGAGAACACCTCATGAAACCCCAACCAAGCATGGCAAACTCTGCTTCCCTGAGCTTGCTCTGGAAATACCTTTCTCTGAATCCATGCCACCTCAGAAAGGAGAAGAATGACAGACACACATACAATGGAAGGAAAGAGAAGCCTAGATGGTTCCTTTTTAAATGCCTTACTTGTGCAAATTTTATTATTAAAGCATAGGTAGAGATGATTAGGGCCTTGGAAGTCACCCATGCAAATGAACCTGTTAGGAAGCTTTGGATTTATTAGCATCAAGGTACACAGGCCTCTGTTTCCTTCCCTGTCTGTTGTTTCCCTGGCAACACGGCTATGTCATGGGACGATCCTTGTTTGAAATAACTTAGTCTGTTTCTTCAAGGAACCACAGCTTTGCTTCCTTTGCTCCTCCAGCGTGGGGAATAGACGAAGTCCTCAGTGAAGGTGTCCCAGTGCTAAGGCTGAGTGTTGATAAGCTACCACCAGGGTGTGCAGAAAGGGTCAAGTGCCACCTTCCCTCCCAGATGCTCCACCTTCCCTCCCAGGTGCTGGCGGCCTGTGCAGTGCAGAAACAATCAACCACATCTTACTCCTCTGAGATGACTGCAGTCTGAGGCTGCTCTCTCTCAGAGACCCCCTAACAAGATTAGCTAATCCTCCTGAGTTCCCAGGCTGCTGATCCCAGTGTTTCTCGGTGTGTATCTGTCAATCTCTGCACGCCAGAATCCGTAAGAATTTCTTGTGCATTTACTACTAATTAGTCACTTCATAGTGATTAGCTGATAAAATGTGGATGGTGGATAGATGGGTGGATGGCATTTCTGCTGAGGGGCAAGGAAAGAGACAGTGTTGGTATGGGGGCAGGAGAATCACTTTCCACACTACCCACCAGGGGGAGCTACTGGGTGATGTGGGATGAAGGGTAGAGTGCATAATTAATAATTATTTGAAAGGATGCTTGAAATCAGATTTTCGTGGTTATGGACACAAGAGAGGTGAGATGGGGCCTTGTCCAGTCAAGAATTCAAGAAAGAAGAGCTGGAAAGGAAAAACCACCTTCGCTTTGGGGGTCACTGACTTGGCGAATCACCTTCACTTCCATTTTCCCTCTGCCCTGAGCCTTTGATGACAGCTGACACCAGGAGTATACTGGAAATGCCACGCCCTGGTTTTCTCTCCATATTTATAGAGCTTTTTAGCACAATGGCATTTTCATCAAAGCACTTTAAGAGCTGGGCACACCCTGACACACACATGAGCGCCATGAAAGCAATTGCAAGTTCCCAGCAGCCCGGGGCCTGAGCTGGCAAACAGGAATGCTTTGGAATACACTCCCTGGCCACAGGCAAGGAGCCCAGCTTGAAACTGGAGGGAAGAATGACATCAGGCAGGGCCAGCCACGTCCCTGCTGCGGGGCCCTGACCTGTGTTTCTGGAAGACAACTTGGGCTTTACCAGTGTTGGTCGTGTGCCAGAGCCTGCTAGGCCCTTTCCATGTCTTATCTCCTCTAATCCTAAAACCATTCCCACTGTACTAGCGGAGAAGCTGGGGCTGAGAGGCAAACCACCCGCCTGGGGCGGTCACCAGCAAGGGCTAAGGGCCCGCCCGTCTCAATTGTCTCATCCCTTTTTGATGTTGCCCTGATACCTGATCTACATGCAACAGATGAAATACAGTTTTTAAGATCACAGGTGCATAAGATGGCTGTGTGTTCATTTGTATCACTTGACTTAAAGACCAGCTTGTCTATCTCCGCATAATTCAAAACCAACTCGGAAGTACCCCCCACCAAAGTTGAAATTTTAGTAGGTAAGACAGTCCCATCAGGGTTCCCACGAGCCCCTGCTGACGTTTTGCTGGGAGTGGCACATATCATAATTTGTCTGTATTACAGTTTTTATGTGAGATATTCCCACAGGCTCGGGACAGGAGACTTGCCACCTGATGGACTTTGGAAGTCCTGTTAGGTTCTGAGGGGCCTGACCTAATCAATGAATTCAGAATATAATGGTAGAGCTTTGAATATAAGTGGTAGAGCTTTGTTGTGGGAAATGAACCACGGAGGGCAAACCCTAAAAAGACATAGTTCATCCCGGTCCCTTCTGTCTTACTATGTCTCTCTGCTTCCTAGTCCCTGTGAGGTTCTGACATATATTCTGTGTTGTTGCTTCAGGCCCAAAGCAAAGCTGTGTTGTTGTATCTTACGTGTGTGCATGTACATGCCTATGGGTGGAGTTAGAGGTCAGTGCTGGGCATCTTCCTTCACTGCCTCTTCACTTTGGTTTTTTTTTTCCGTGTCTCCCACTGACCTCCCAGACTCAGCGGAGTCTATGACCGGCCAGCACCACAGACCTTCCCACCTCCATTTCCTCAACGCTAGGGTAACCGGTGTCTTCTGCTCTGACTGGCATTTTGTGGGTACTGGGAATCTGAATTCAGGTCCTCGTGCTTACGTGGCAAGCAGTTTAACAGCTTAGCCATCTCTCCAGTTACCTTATTTTTTAATAATGGCTATTTAACAGCTAATTTACAAATTTTCCAGAAATTTAGTACTTAGGTCTTAGGATTTCACAAGCTGGTGCTGGCATACCACCGAAGCCGTTGCACTAATCCAAGGGTGTAATACTTGTTCCCTGGGCCAAGTTGTTAGTTGGGACATGATCGAAAGGGGTCAGATTTGGAATATATAATGATGGGGCAAAGACTTGCCAGTAGGTCCATGTGGAATAAGAGAAAAAGAAGAAAACCAAGAGGCCACACCTGCCCTTATAACTGGCTCATTGCTCTGCTCGCCGCGCGTGCCACCACGGTGCAGGTGGTGACAACGCCAAACTCATCTTGTCCCTTCTCTGTCATGCCCGTCTTCCAAACCTGCGCAGTGCGGCCATCTTCGGCACTACAGCCTACACTGGGAGAGAGCCCTGAAATTGAAGGCTTTGGCCATCTGCCTTTACAGAACAAACAAATTGGCAGAATTCTTACTTTCCACAAAGCCAAGTTTCTAAAATTATCACCTTTATTTTTGAAAAATGGCATGCTTGCTTTATTTTCAAAAAAAAAAAAAAGAGAGAGGAGAGGAGTAGGCAGGGCAAAGGGGGCATGGAGGAGAAAGAGGAATAGAAAGGAGAGCAAAGGAGAAAGTGGAGGAAGAAGGGGACAGGAAAAGACAGAGGAAGGAGAGGACAATGGTGCGGGCCTGGGAGAATGGCGCAGTGTGTCCATCCTGAGCACAAACAGCCCTTCTGTGTTCTTTCCTGTGTTTTTAGCCACAATTCAAGTCTGTTGTACTAAGCATACATTAGACTATGTATAATAAAAATATAGAGGAAAAATAAGTATGTATCAATTTTTTTTTCAAATACATGAACTGAATTCAGCTTTGAAAGAGGGTCTTGGGAGTAGATAGCCCTGTTAGGGCAATTGCAGTAGAAATAATTATCGAGATGACAGCATAGCACAGGACACAGAGCAAGCAATCAGCACTGAGTGGCACGGTCCTCTCTCTGCCTAGGATGTAGGCAGTGGGCATGTTTGTCTGTGAAGTGGGACTACAGGCACTACTATGCCACGCCTCAGCTCTCCTCCTTGAATGGTGGAGATGATCAAAGACCAGGCAGAAATCAAACATTTGCCAGTCTTGCTAAAGGATTACATGTGTGGTGATCACAGGCTTTACTACAGAATTTTGGTGGAGGAGGCTGCCGTAATTGCATACAAAGAAACATCCATGGCCTTCTTTGTAAAGAAATTGAAAATTCCCATCAGAAGCTCTCCCAGTGGGGGTGGGATAACTCAGACACCCGGACACCTAAACATACCAGCTGCCTCCGGGGAAGTCTTTAATCAGCATGATCTGGAGTCATTCTGACTCAGCACGTTAATTCTGTACTTGACAAGCCTTACTGAAAATAATTAACAAGGGCCTGCTGTGGTCCAATGGGGAGCGGCAGGCTAAACCGACGCCTTGAGTCAGGAAGCACTACCTGCTTCCTCTCCCTCTACGCCTTCCTCCAGGCAGTTCACTCCTTGGAGAGAAGAAGCAGCCTGGAGACTGAGCAGGCCCTGACCTGCTGGGCAGGCTATGTCCATGGGTAGAGAGCACGGAGCCCTTTGCTGGGGTCAGCACAGTGTCCTTCGGGCTCTGGGCACTGTTGTGCTTTGGGCAGCCCGTGACCCTCAGAAGAGACATCTCATATTGACAGCCTCAAAGGGTTCCTGTGTTGATCAATAGCAACATTCCTCTCCTGTCTTTGGCTAAAAGCTAAAGAGACAGGCTGAAGCATATGCGATTACTAGAATTTAATTATATATCACATTGATTTTTAATTAGAACCCTTGTGGGGGCCTTGTCTATTAAAGTATTTCAGCTGGCAAATTGCTCTACCTACTCCATCAAGTAATTTGAAATGTACTTCTTCTTCAGACCTCTGACCTCCTTGATGAGGAAGAAAACCTGCCAAGCAACCCACTCCAGGAGGGTGAAGAACTGGAAAACACTCACTTCTCCGTGCCCCATTCACACTACAAACTTGAGACACTAACTTGGAGAACCCATAGTGAGTGGCTTCTTCATTGGGGCCTTGTTAGACTTCAGTCCAGTTAAGTCTCATCAGGACCGGTCACACAGGCTATGGTCCTTAGTCTCAGTTATCTGAGGAGAAGGTCCCAGTCTGGCTTTAAAACCAGATCTGCCCATTTGACCAGGTTTCTAAGTATAGCAAGGATGCTCCAGGGAGCTCATGGTGCCCCAAAACACATGCTTGACAGGCTGGAGGCAGGAGCCAAAATCCCATTGTGATAAATGCTTGTACAGAAGACCTTAGAGACATCAGCCTTGACTCCTAGAATTTCTGCTTTCTCTACAAAGTTGCTCTGGCATCTAAAAGTTAACCAAAGTGACTCAGCTGTCCACACTAGTCAGTACTGCTGTCCAAGACACAGGCAAATGCATACCAGCTTATGCCCTCCTACATGTAACAACATGACTCCATTGATGATGGGCTACAAGTTATGAGCTGACTGTGTCCTAAGTTGAAAATGAATTGAATGCTCCAGTTCATGCCCCTTCCTAGCCTAGAGACACTGCACTATCGAATACTGGCTGCTTTCCTTATGATCTCAAGACCACTGAAGGGCTCGCTGCCCTGACCCACCTCTCAGGAGGGTATTGCATCTTGTTTTGATAGCTAAGGGAAAGATCTAAACTCAAAATTTGAAGTACTGTTCCACTTGAGTGCACATGGCCTTCACACTACCATGAGGGTGAAAGCCATTAAGAACAATGATCATAAGCCAGGGATCATCTGTAATTCTCTTAATCTCAGCATCAGCTGCGTTCCAGGCAAGGCGCCTGCACCATTTACATGACTCGTCTCGGATGGATCTTCATTTTAGAAGCAAGAGAACACAGAACATCTAATCAGTCAGTGGGAGACCTGGGCTGGGGCTACACCCTGCCCTCTCCCTTCTCCTGGCTTCCTCTCACATCACCCACCTGACACCTCCTCCACACCTGCTGGGGACAAGCAGAGAAGCACTGCCAGCCCTGTGAACGGGCGGCCGTCTCCTCACTTCCTCTCTCCTACACTGCCCTGCAGTCAAACTCATCGCTCTGGCCCACTTTCTTCATGACTAACGCTACTGACTTGAGTGAGATTGCCCCACCTCTCAACACCTGCCCAGACTCTCCTTTGTCCGTTCATCCATTCAACCCATGGCACACCTCGAGAGCTTCCACCCCATGTCAGCCACTGTGTTACATGCGGGACATCCCTGAGTGGGCAAGCCTTTGTCTTAGGGCTAGTTAGGGGAGACAACCCAGGTAAACAGAGACCAGGAACAACCCAGGAAAGCTGACTGCTGCAAACAGCATGAGCTTGCCCCCCAAAAAAGCTCTAAATTCAAAACTTGAAATATGGCTTCTGCTAAGTACGTGTGGCCTCTGCACCCCAGAAAGCAGGAGAGTCATTGCATAGATGCTGAGTACCACAGGAATGACCTTCTAAGCTGCTCTTGAGTGGAGGCTCCTACGTCCTGAAATCATCATGGATGATTTACTGAAAAATGTCCAGCCAATCCCAAGCTCCATCATTTGCTACACACACACACACACACACACACACACACACACACACACACACACGCACACATGCACACACACACACACACACACACACACACACACAATGCTGTTTTCTGATGAGAGTGAGAGTGTGGTTTTGTTCTTAGGTGTGTGTGTGTGGGTGCGCACACACACGTGCATGCTCAGGTAGCCACAAAGGTTCTAAGAGAGAATTAGAGGGCATCGAGTCCCTTGCAGCTGGAGTTACAGGTGGTTGTGAGCCACCTGCCATGAATGTTGGGGTATGAGCTCTATCTTTATGATATAGCAACAAGTGTTCTTAACCCTAGCACCACACTGGCCGTTATCATCTTCCTTTCTACACTACTCATTTATCTCTGCCAGACTGCTAGGGTCGTGATCTGATGTATCCCAAAGGCAAATCTGTTTGACCCCAATGTATGGCATCAAGAATTAGCATATGGGCCTAGTGAAAAGTTAGGCCTTAGCAGGGTGCACTCTGGCAGGGAGCCTGGATTCTGGCTCTTCTGTTGTCTCAAGCGTCCCCGTCATTAGGAAGTGAGCAGTTTCCTCTGACACACACTGTGTCACGGTATGCTGCCTCAACACAGACCCAGTAGGAACAGGACCACGTGACCATAGACCAAAACTCTGTGCCAAAGGAACCTGTCCTCCCTTTAAGGTGTTTGTCTCAGACATCTGTGTCGGCGACAATGAGCTTACTGCCTTCATTCTCCATGCTATCGCTGGTCTTTTCTCATGCGTGTGTCTTAGCACTGTAAGCTGAAGTGTCCTAGCCGAGCAGGGGAATGCTGCAATGGACATTCTTACAACAGCACAGAGTACTACCTCCTAGCTAGGAGATAAGAAGACTGCACACACGCTCTCCCATCCAAACCTGAGCCTTCGAAGTCAACACGTGCTGCGGACACCAACAGTCCTGAGTGCTGCCACAACCTCTCAGCAGTCAACACCGGGGAGCACCACTCTGCAGGGAAGTCACATGTGTCATTCTCTGAACTCAAGAACCAAACCATCAGCAAATGCAACAGGGCTGCTCAAGATGCCCCAACAAGTCTGAACCTGGGGGAATGTTTTATATTAGCCGTTCTCAATCTGTGGGTCACCACCCCTTTGGGGTAACATGTCAGATATTCACATTATGATTCATAACAATAGCAAAATTACAGTTATTAAGTAGAAAAAAGATAATTTTATGATTCGGGATCACTACAACATGAGGATTAAAGGATCCCAGCAGTAGGAAGATTGCCTTATATGGAAAAAAAACTTCCAAAGAAAATCACACAGAGGACTCCATAAGATTATAATCTGATTGGCCCATTAGATCAGGTTTCTTATTAGCTCTTATAACTTATATATTAATCCATTATTCTTATCTATGTTAGCCACATGGCTTGGTACCTTTTCTTAGTCGGGCAGGTTACATCTTGCTTCTCCCGTGATCTGGGCAGGAATGGGGGGAAGAGCTTCCTTCTTCCCAGAATACTCCTGTTCTCATCACCCTGCCTCTACTTCCTGTCTGGTTGAACCACCTATACTCCCTGCCTGGCCAATCAACATTTATTTAAAACATGACTTACAGAATACAGACAATTCTCCTGCACCACTTCCCCCTCTTTTTAAAAAAAAAAAAAAACAAAGGAAAATATCCATAGTCCATTTTTGGGGAATGTGGGCATAGTTTTCCAGGCTACTTCTGGCTGGCTGGAGACCTAAAGAAAATTTAGACTGTAGTATCCTGTGAGTCTTGATCATCTCAGGCAGCAGTCTTGAATCTGTTCTGGATGTAGAACTCAGACATCCAGGCCATCTGTTCCTACCGGAGATTTCTCAGGTAGTCTTCCTTGATCAAACCAGATTCTTCTTAACTCAGAATGAATCCACAATCCTTCATTTCCTGTGGAAACGAAAGCAAAATCTCCTCCAAAGTAATATACCTTTTGACTTCAATTTTGAAGCCAAGGTATTTTCAAAATACCTATCTTGGATTAATTCAGCAGCATTTATAGGCAAATATCTTTTAGCAGCTGTTGCTCCTTCCTCAGCATTCAAACAATTCAAAGAGAGCATAATAGCATACAGTATCAAGATTCTCTGTGTATTTTCCATCTTTATGCAGCTTTATTTTAACCTCTCATGACTTGGCCAAGTTATTTATTATACGAGACTTAAGATAGTTAGAATAGGATATTTGTTCTTATTGTATATAATTTTGTAGTAGGTTTAGAACTCTCTTACTTAAACAAAAGGGGGAGGTGCTGCAGAAGCTACTTTCACTCCTTCAGCCAATAGCCTTTGAGATACCATCCCACTGAGGTGTTGTATCTTTCACTTTAAAAATAAGCAGCGGCAGCCATCTCTCTCTCTTGCTTGCTTTGGATTCCGCTTCTGGCTATCAGATGCTTTTCCTGGTTCTGCAAGAGGCTGTTGTCTAGGACAGTGATCTGTAAGTTTTTTCCTTTAAATAAATAACTCTTTTATTAATCATAATTCAAAAATTGGTGTGGGATTGTTTTGTCACTTACTTCATTACATGTGTGCCATCTACTGGTTTTTAATTAAAGATGTGTCTCTAAGAAGTTCAATCCCATTTAGATGAAAAAGGCAGAAAACATGTCTGGAGCTTCCAGCAGGCAGATGGCAAGGACATTGGTGTAATTCTGTCCTTTGTATCTGTCTTCTGCAAGAAGCCCTAGTCTCCAGTGCCTTCTTTCTGAGAAATGCCTTCTATCTGCATATCCTGAGGCTGTTACCTCCCTCAGAGAAGCCATTTTCCATCTTTTCCACTGGTTGCAGAAGGCTGCAAACTTCTCTAACCCCTGGTATCCATCCTAGAATGTCTTTCTCTTCTGAATATTTCAAGCCTTCTTTTCTAAGTAAAACATGATTAAAGCATTGCTACCAAAGTACATTGTATATCTATACTATATATGTAATATATGATATATATAAAAATATATGTGTATATTTTGTTATGTATGTTTATATATGCTATATATTATTAATGTACACACATACACACATATATGTATATTGTATATATGTATAATGCTCTTTGGTTGTATCATGAGGGCCGACTTGTTGGGGTTTCTGTCCCACCCGGTACCCCACAACCGTCAAGTCCCAAAGAAAATTAGAGAGAGTCTACATTAGGTTATAAACTGATTGCCCCATTAGCTCAGGCTTCTTGTTAACTCTTGTAGTTTATATTAATCCATTATTCTGATCTGTGTTAGCCATATGGCTTGGTACCTTTTTCAGCTGTCAGTTCACATGTTGCTTCTTTGGTGGTCTGGGCAGGAATGTGGAGGGAGCTTCCTGCTTCTCAGAATACTCCTGTTCTCTTTGCTCCATCTCTACTCCCTGTCTGGTTTTCCCACCTATACTTCCTACCTGGCCAATCAGCATTTATTTAAAATATGATTGACAGAATACAGACAATTCTCCTGCACCATTTGGTAGTCTCAAAAGCTCGCTACTGAGCCAAGTGTGATGGCACATTCTTCAGTCCCAGCACTTGGGAGATAGAGGCAGGAAGGTCTCACAGACTTGAAACCAGCCTGTGCTACACAGCAAACAGAGAGGAATGGAATGGAGGAGAAGGCTTATGAATACATTTCAAGGCATTTTCTCCCAGAAATTCATAAATATTTAGCTCCCCTTCATATTATTAGCTCTCATGTACGAGACTGGAAAGGAGTTACTGGAATCCTGCTGTGGCTTGGATGTGAAATGCTTTCCACAGACTCCCGTGTTTGAACACTCAGTCCCAGCCGTGGCACTGCTGCAGGAGATTTCAGGGCCTTTGGGAGGTGTGTCCTAGGTAGCAGAGGGGCTTGTTGGGGGCAGACCCTGAAGTCTAACTGTGTCTGATAGCAGCTCAAACCCTCTGCTTCTCTATCTGTCAAGATCTGACCTGACATACTAGCCACTCTCAGTGCCTCGTGCCTCCCCTGGCAGGATGGACCCCAGCGTCTGAAGTGTGACAAACTTCTCCTCCTTGCTTTGTTTCCCTCAAGTATTTTGTCACACTGATGAGAACAGGTATTAATATTATCACACAACACACACACGTGAGTGTGCACACACACACACACATACACACACACACACACACACACACACACACACACATCTATTCTTGGATTTTGTCCTAAATACTTCTAGGCAAGACACTGGAAAGAAAACAGCCCCTTGTCGCTCTCTCAGAAGGACTAGGGAGATACAATGAGGCTGCAGATAAAAATTGGAAGCCAAAAACACATTTCACAACCTGTTGAATCTTAGAGATTCCCCCAGTGACAATCTTCACCAATAAAAGTCTGTTTTACTTTGGTTTAGCCCTAAATTTTTCTCATTTAAAGGTATAATTGAAAATCTGATGACCTCTGTGAAAGGGGAACACTTGTTCTAATGGCCACAATAATTATTTTTTTGGAGTCAGATCGAGACCTGGATCCCAAATACAGATTTAATAGTTACTAGTAGTGTGGCTCTGAGCAGTTTAAACATTTTTTTGCTGTTATGGTTTACATATGAAGTATACTTTAAAGAAGCTTTTGTATTTTATATTAAAGTACTAGCATTGTTATTTTGGAAGCCCTGGAAGGGAGACTTGTTTAGAAGAATGTCACAGAGTTGGGGGGAAGTTTGTTATTAGGGCCTACATCTTCTAGGAACCTCTCTCTCTCTCTCTCTCTCTCTCTCTCTCTCTCTCTCTGTGTGTGTGTGTGTGTGTGTGTGTGTGTGTGTGTGTGTGTGTGCTTTCTTTTTTCTTTCTTTCTTTTAATTGATTTTTATTAAGCTCTACATTTTCTCTGCCCCCCTCCCCTTTAACCCTTTCCTAAGGTCCCCATGCTCCCGAAACACAATAATATTTTACAACAAGAGAATCCTAGTTTTGGAACTAACTTTATTTGTTCATTGACTGTGTGTATGAGTGGGTGTGCAGTGCCAGGGTGCCAACCTGTCAATGTCAGTTCTCGGGCTTGGCAGTAAGATCCTGTACCCTTTAAACCATCTTGCCAGGCCATTAGTTGAGTCTTACTTTTAATTCCTTTAATATAATATACTATCCATGAATGCATTATGACAAAATACAGTAAATACAATTTTAGTATTACCCTCATTAATGTTGGATTTCTGTTCTGTGATTTCTTTTCTTCAAATACCCCAGCAGATCTCTCTCCTTCCCCCAGAAATATACCCTTTTGTGACATTGAGTGGCAGACAGGTATTTCTCCTGGAGGCTGTGGAGGGAGATATTCAGAGTCCTCCTGACTTCTCTATGGAGAATAGAGGCCAATTATAACCCCAGGACATCACTGGATGGGGCCAAATACACAGGTAGTACGTGTGTAACTACACTAAGCCATAACTAATTTTAATTCTGAGAGGGCTTGCCCTCCCAGACTCACAGTGAGTCATGCTGTTTATTTGTTTGCAGTTCAGCAATTTGTCTTTTCAAAGGCACACATAGATCTCATTGTGATTTCCCTCCATACACAGACACAACCACAAATGACTAATTTCATTGCTTTTCCAAAACCAAGGATGAAGACAAACCCTCCATTCTATGGTGAGCATTAGCATCTTTATGCCTATGAAGAGAAGCTGGTCAAGATGGGATTTTCTTTTTCTCCCCCCTCCCTCCCCTTCTTCAGAGAGCAACTACACAAGCTCCAGCTAAGAAACTTCCTAGCATCATTAGCACGTTAATTAACAGCCAAGAAGACACAGGAAGATTTATGGATGATGTTTGCTCTAAAGTGAAGTATAATTCCTTGCAATCATAATCCAAAAAAAAGAGAAGACCATGAGAAGCAACACAGGAAGGCTGTTTGCTTCCAGTCTGTGGTTAGAGATGGCCTATGTCATGATATGGTCCCAGGAGAGCTGGTGGGCTGACCAACTCAGCTACTTCCCAGGTCCAGATCCAGGGCTTCGAGTTGGCTCACCCCAACATCTACTGCCTCTGTGAGTTGCTAGAGCATATGAAGGGCCTGGTCCTACAGAACCACAGCTGCAGGGTCTCCACAACTGAGGGAACAGCAGGATATCTGAGGGGAGTCCTGGTGAGGGTCCAGTAATGATGGGGTAGCAGAAGCCAGAGCCCTTGAACCAGACCAACAACTCATTGCAATGAACGTTTGAAAGTGAAGCCGTTTGGACAAAAGGATACACTTTGTGACACACTGTGTCACACTGCAGTTTCCACAACCAGGTTTTTTGCTATTGTTTGGCTTTGTTTTTGGTGTTTTTTTCTAATTTTTTATTTTCTTTTGCTAGGAGGTTACAAGGGAGGAGGGTAGATATGGATGGCCTGGGAAGAGTGGAACTGGGATGTATGATGTGAAATTCACAAAGAATCATTAAAAATTATGGAAAAAGAAAAAGTGATATGGAGATAATGAAGAGTGAGCAGTTCATCAACTTTATTTTCTTGCAGGAACTGAATTACCTTGTGAGTGTAGCTTAGCGCTCAGGCGAGCCGCCCTCTGTGTGCACGAGATCTTGTCCACTAATATAGCTGCTGTTGGCCTGCAGAATTCCAAAGGCCTGGCATCTTTCTCTAGACTCTACTGTGCTCTGAAGACAGCAGTTTACTTCTGAGATTTTTTTTTTAAGGAAAATGTATAGGATGTATTGACTTACAACATATCAATTCCCATCCAGATCTGGAGACTGGAAAACCAGGATGGGTCGCCCAGGCTTGGTCAGTTTTAGAGTCACAGAAATAGATTCATAAAATGCTTACTGCACTTCTTGAGATGTTCCGTTTTGGATTGTGGTGAGGTCAGTACAGTTTGTGGAATTGTATGCTTTTCAACAAATCATTAAGTGTGATTAGTTTGCATTACTTCTGTAAGAGAAGACAGGCTGAAAAATGGCGGAAAGCCAGGTAAGTTCGTTCTGACAAACAGATACTAGAGAAACAACAGGAAGAAAATGACAAAAATGCTAAATAAAAGGTGGAAGATAAAGAGGAAAAACATTGGTGTGATTAAATGAAGATAAGATGAACACGAGTAACCCACGTTAAGTAAGAAAGTCCGAAGGCAGCAGTATGCTGACAATGATGCTTTTATTTTTGAAAGACAAAATGTAAATCAGGCACTGGTATCAAAACTTCACTATCATTAAAATTATCCAAAGGCAATGGATAAGAGTATTAATGCCCACACCGTGTCCACGGTGCATGGCACCCTTCACCCTGTAAGGACTGTGGTCTCGGTGAGGAGACTGACGAGCTAAAGAGGATTTCAGGGGCTGGGGAGATGGCTCGGCAGGGAAGAGGATGGGCTGCTGTCCCAGAGCTCCAAGGCCCCTGCACCTGCTACCTAGCTGGATCTGGCACCCTCGGGCCTGTGCAGGCATCTTCATACCCCCTTACACACACACTCACACACCATTAAAATACATATAAAAATAAACTTTCAAAAGAAGGTTTGAAGACTTTAGTTTTATTGCCAATGTTTTATTGACTTAAAAACAGTGCAAGAGAATACAAATTAGAAAACTTAAAATTTGAAACCTGACGTTTTCAGATAGCCAAAGTATAGGACTTGGTTACATCATCCTTTCTCCATTCTCCTGTTTTATATTTTTCCCAGAAAAGCAAAGGAAAGGAAAGGAAAGGAAAGGAAAGGAAAGGAAAGGAAAGGAAAGGAAAGGAAAGGAAAGGAAAGGAAAGGGGAAAAAAGGAAGCTATTAAAGCCCCTGGCTTCGTTTGAGCTGCAGTCTAACTGTGTTAGCACATTTGTAAGTTCCAGAACCATTCAAGATGAATCTCTGAAGCCACAGAGCAGTTCAGGGCATGTACAGAGCGACCAGGAAGCCATACACACACTCCACCTGTTAATCACAGGTAAGGAAACTATCAGTGGAAGGAAGCACCCAAGGACTAGGGTTCAATGCTTTTTAAACGTGGGTGGTTTTAAGAGCCGCATTATCTTGTGCTGTCCCTTGATTTGAATTATTCTGGCTCCAGTATGCAAGTAGTGGAACAGAGATGTCAATATAGAAACTCCCTTAGCCAGGGGTCATCAGGGGGCTACCCAATTAGAGAACCCTTCAGAGCCACGGAAAAGAAAATAACTTCTCTGTCATAACAAGGACCCTCCCCATGGGAGGCAGAACAATCAGCTCTGTGTTAGTCTCTTACCGTGTGAGGAAATCATGGCACACAATGAGGAACATTCACATTGCCTTCTGGGAGTGAGGAGTGGTGTGTTGCCCTTGGGATTCATTGCTCACTAGAACAACCAGCTGACGTCACTCCTCCCAGGAGGAAGGAAAGAGTAATTGTAGCAGCAGGAAACAAAGTGGCTAATCTGTAGATATTTGTAAGTCCTTCAGCAGACATTTCAGGAGCACCCACTCAACCAAACTCCATGTTCTTAGGACCCAGCAAAGTCAGAGTTATTGAACAATGGAAGGCTGCTTGAGTTATGTCTCCAGTTTCCAGGATATGATACAATGTCCAGAGGAAGCATCGTAAGGAAGAAAAGGTTTGTTTTGGCTCATGGTTTGAGAATACAGGGCATCATGGTGGGGAAGGCATGGAGGTAGACGTGTGAAGTGGCTGGTCCATTGAGTCTACAGTCGGGAAGCAGGCCGACGAACGCTGGTGCTCAGCTAATTTACTGTCTTTTACTCAGTTTGAGATCATGAACTGGTGCTGCCCTCCTTTAGGGTGGGTCTTCCCACCTCGGCTGACCTAATCAAGATAATCTGTCACAGAAACACCAGGGGGCTCGCCTCCAGGTGACTCTGCACCCCTGTAAAGTTGGTCGTGGACACTCACCATCACAAAGTCTTCTGGTTTACCTGCCCAGTTTCCAGCAGTATGCCCAGCTGTACGCTAGCTCGAGTTCTTCACTGCAGGTCAGGCATGGCTCAGAGAAAGCTCCGGATTAGGATTTCCAAACCAAGCCAAAAGCCAAGCCTGGGCAGTGGCAGGGAGGGCGCAGAGCAGCTTATGTATCTGGGGGACTTTAAAGGTAATACAAAGGGAGAGTGTCTGGATGCCTACACAAGTGTGTTAGGCAGCGACATACAAAGTCTAGAATAATCCAACCTTCCTTGCAACCCTAGAAGAAACAGAGGAGGTAAGTGAAGGCATGGAGATGACAAAGGAAGGTAACTGATGAGAATGTAGAGATGTGGAGGGATGTGGGCCTGTGTGTGCTGATAATACAAGGAGCTGAAACTCTCAGGCTGTAGGTGGGGATAAAAACAAGGAGGTGACGAACGAGACATGGCTGTGTGAAGGACTCGGAGATGGGAAAGGACTGAGTGTAGATGGTGTGTGAGACTTCGAGTCAAAGTCTAGTTTCTCATGGCTACAGAGACTTCCAAGAACAGCTTCCTGGGAGAGATGAGAGGGGAGCAGCGAGGTCAGTCCCACACACAGCCGCCACTACCACACTGTGACCACAGTTATTCTGTTTTAGTTCACAGCCTTGACTGAAAGCCCTACTATGGTCCATACACCGCTCTGATGGCCAGGGTAAGGCAGTCTGACCATTAATTCTGGCTTCCGGCTCAGTTCTGTCTAGACCATGGGGTCCAGATAGAAGGATGGATCCTAGGCCAAGGTAAGCAAGAAGGAAATGTGGACGCATGCTAGAGTGGAGGAGGAAGAGGCTCGGAGAAAGTTCAAGCCCTGCCAGACAACAAGGATAAGAAAGGGGGGATGTGTGCAGAATTCAACCCAAGCATGGCCACGGCCGAGGCTCAGATAGCAAGCGTGGCCACACCCAGAGGCTCAGATGGCAATGCATAAGGCTAGGTGACTGACTACTTTCCACAACGATGACAAAATGCATGGGACAATCAATCTAAAAAGCAGAGAGTTCTGTTGTGGCTCCTGGTTTCAGGTATTGCCACCCATGATTGAATGGCCCTCTTGCATTGGGCCTGTGACAGCGCAAAGCATCCTGGGAGAATAAGAGGCAGACGGCCAGTGACTGGGAAGCAGAGGGGCAGGGAAGACAATAGGTCAGGCTACACAACCTCCCCCAGAGTGTACCTACGGTGACATACCTTACCACTCCAGGTACTCACCTCCTAAAAATTCCATCTCCCATAAGTGTCACAGCTAAAAACTAAGCCTTTAAGACTTAGGCATGTGAGGAACATCCAGGATCAAACTACGGCAGGCAGTGTTGAGACTTTGTCTCCGGAGAGCCTGTGGTCTGTCGGCACTGGTGGAGGAGATGGGCACAGCAGTTTAAAGCAGCCAAGGTCTGGTAGCAGCATCTTCTCAGTGCACGGTGATGAGGACCTGGCCTGCGGGGAGATTGTCCAAAGGCTCCTGAAACGTGACTTGCACAGGAGCTAAGCTTTCTTCCTGCTGCCGTCTTCAGGTACAGAACAGAAATACAAACATGTCTGAGTGAGGGAACACACTCCATTATACCTACCTGACATTTAATACAATGACTAGGGATGAATGTGCCCCTGGGAAGAGACGGAAAAGGTAGAGAGAGTTAAATAACAAAATAGCCAATCACAAAACCGCAGCACACAGGGGATAGTCCTTCATTTAAGGAAGCTTGGGGCCACTTCAGAAGGGAAGAGTCCAGACAGGTAGGCTGTAGATGGAAGGACAAACCCCTATACCACTCCTAGTTCAGACTCTTAAGTCTCAGGAGTAAAATCCCTCTTCAACTCCTGCCTCTTTGGAAGCACTGGAGTAAGCCCTTCAGCCCTACACACTTCCACCCCTACCTTCACCTGGTCTGCAACTTTAATCAGCTCTGCTCTGCAGCAAGTTGCACCAGTGCCCAAGGCAACAAGAACCCATTCTCCCTGCAATGGACTTTAAAGCCCTGGGTTTTAATCGCTTTCTCCCAGGGATGATTTACAGCCCTGCTTGTTGCCCTTGACTGGTTCATTTGGAGCTATCTGTAAGCTAAGCTTTAACATTTTCAAGTCTTTTCTAGAAAACTACATGGGAGGACATTTGTAAGCCATAGGCGCTGTCCATCACTGTTATAAAGCCCCCAGAAGACCAGTCAACATTTCAACCCTTCAAGTAGCAACTCTCTGGGAGAGCTGACTCAGCTTGCCCTTCCACTGATTCATGACCTTGGTCCTCACCTGTTGCTTTCCCCACATCTGTATTTCAACTTATCTGATACTGTCTGGATCTAGTTCCTGTATCCCCCAAATTCATCACCTCTTCGGTTTTGATCTTTAAAGCTTTTATATTAAAAGATGCAATATAAAAATTAATGACCTTGTGTCATGGGAAGCCAGGTATTTAATGTGTTGTCAGCCGGCATTACGACCGTGAGTGTGATGGTAAAGTTTAAGATGAGTCACGGAAAGCAGAATTGCATGTGCGCTCAGAGAAATGCATCAGCAAGAGCTGCGAGGAAGCGTGTAATGAAAGACTAGAGGGGATGACGACATTCCAAAAACCCCATTTCTCTTCAGCCAGATGCAATTTGAAATAATGATAGGGTTATCTAAATCCAGCCGGGTTCTCTTTTTTCTTTCAATTCTGATGACGAAGACCCTGTAGAGACACAGATCTTTTGTCTCTATAAATGTTCCAAAAGTGAGACAGGGAAGGGACTTTGTCCCCCAACGCCTATCCACAAGAATGACACTTGCAATTTCTTTTCTAGATATCCAAAAGGAGCGTGTGCGGCTGTGATGATACACAACTCCCGAGGGGACAGACTCTCAGATCGGGAGGGATACTGGATCCGAAGCCTGGAAATCCCGCTCTTTGTCTTGACTCTCTTGAGGTGAAACTTTGGTCAAATCACACAAGCCTGCCTATACCTTGCTTTCCATACATGACAAGAGGAAAAGTAAAAGTCGCCTGTCTGTGTCTCTGTGGCTTTGTTGTGGGTCTACCTGGAGGAGCATAAGGTAACATTGTAGATTCCTGGCCTGCTGGCCTTTTCCACCTGAGCACATTACCTAACATCCCCTCCCTTCCTCCCTGAAGACAGGCAATACCGTAAAGCTAATGTCTGTAAAAACAACCTGGCGTGGCATGACTGAACAGGACTGGGAGGTGGAGCTGATTAAGGAGTCTTTGGCTCTCTCCACCTGAACCCTGTAATTACAGTGAGCTGTAAACCACTGCACAGCACGTTTGAGATGAACACTCTAGCAAATAGCACAGAATTACAGGGTTGGGAGAGTCTTGGGCGAATGGCTCCCCCAGCTCTTTCAATTTACAGATGAGGAAACTGAGACTCAGGATGGTGAGGAGTTTGCCTGGGGCTATAGAGGCATCCATGAGGACACTGAGTCAGGAGCCAGAATCTGACTCCTCATCTTCTCTCCCTTCCTACTGACCTCACATGAGTCCGTTGACCTGAACACTTGAGTCTAATATGACATAGAAACTTCTTTTACAACAACGGTCATTACCATTTGGCTAACACACTCTGTCACTGAAGTAATGGCCATCCTTTTCTTACTGGTTTCCATTATCAAATTAGGAAATGATCATCTGGAAGGGTCTCTCTTGCGGGTTGGGTTGCTGCTGTCTCCACAGCAATATTGTTTACTTCTTGAAAAAAGTCAGGGCCACACCGACCATGGGATTGAACTTTTAAAACTCTGCATCTAACTTTGGGTTGCAAGTCTTTTAGTTGGGATTTTTCATAAGTCTGCATCTTCCTAAGCAATTTCCTCATCTAAAGGATGGCAAAACAACTCTGAAAACTTTGTAAATTATAAAATGTGGGATAAGTACCGTAATTATTGCCCTACAAGCCCCACAACAGCAGCACACGCCAAGCCATCTGAATAAGACTGGTTAAAATCTGCAGTCCCGAGTAGTGCAGCCCACGGCGGAGGACCACTGCTGCTCTCCACCGCGGCTGCTTTGTGGTTGGATGGTCAGAAACTTAGTCTTCTCCACTCTCACATCTTGCACCTCTTCTCGGCTTCCCGTCGCTCACTCCATCTCCATTGGCTTACACTGTGACGACCAAGCTGCACGTTTTCAGTAACCAACTCTCTCCAGTTGCCCACAGAGACATTGGCATTCTTTTTACACATACACTGAAACATACGGAAAGAACAGTACCATATTAATTAATCATCTCTGTTTGGCCTATGAGCAGCAGAACGCCTCTGTTAGTCAGCTGTCTACTACTGTAACAAAATACTTGGGGTAATTACACCATTAAGAAAAAAAGACTTATTTGTGCTTACAGTTTTAGAGAGTCCTGTTCATAAATTGCTTTGGGCCTATATAGTAAAACAAAACTTTTTGCCTGGAAACAAAAGAGAAAAAAGGGGACCAGAATCCCACCATCCCCTTCAAAAGCAAAACCTACAAGACAAAAAGGCCTCATTCAAGGTCCAGTCTCTTATAGGCTCCACACCCTTCCACACCACCACCTCAATCCCAACCCCATCCCTGCCCAAGAGAAACATATTGGGGACCAAGCTTTTAACACACGAACCTTCAGAGGACACTTAAGATCCAAAATATTAGTCTAGGGAGACAGCTCAGCAGCTCAGAGAGCTTCTGAGTGAGCAGAAGCTGAGTTTGGATCTTCAGTGGCCTGGCAAAAAACAGCAGAGATTGGCTGTGAACCGGGCACTGGGGAAGAGAAGCTTGGCAGAACCCAAAGGCTTGCTGACCAGCTGAGCTGGTCAAACAGTGAGGTCCAGGTTCAATGAGAGACCGTGTCTTAAAAAGGAAGGTGAGAAACAGTAACGGAAGATACTGGAAGCCGACCTCTGGCCTCCATATGTGCATGCACGGTGAGTGCACACATGCAGAAACAGAGATAAACAGAGATCGAGAGAGGCAAGGGCAGAAAGACCCAAAATATGCTTTCTTAGGTGGAAAGGGAGGTTTATTGAAAAGGTGCTGGGAGGTCAAAGGCAGAAGTAAAGTTAACAGTGACTTATCAGTAATGGGACTGTGATCTCTCTTCCCACGGCTTACCCTGCTTCTCTTATTGAGCTGGCTTAACCCTCTCTTATTGTAGGAAATCCGCTGCCATTGTCCCTTCTGCAGCACAGGAGATACTTACCTCAGGTCACTTTGAAGTCTGAGCAGGACTATATACGCCCTGATCGAAATTTGGAGTGGAGGAAAACAACCCAGGTTTTATCACATGGGCTGACACAGCCTCAAGCATAGCCACTTTTTTAAAAATTCATTAGACATACAGATAACCTCAGAGGCGGGAAGAGAGGTCAGGTCCCCTGGAACTAGAATTACAAGAAGTTTTGAACCTCTCAACCTGGTGCTGAGACCCAAACTTGGATCCTCTGGAAGAGCAACAAGTGCTCTTAACCACTGAGCCATCTCTCCAGCCTCTCCAGTGTAACCTCTTACCTTGTAATGAAATTATTTGGTTTAGAAATGAGAGTCTTAGGCAGCCAGAATCATTACATATTCTGTGAGGCAGTCAGAAGCAAATATACGCTATAGTTTATATAGCTTCACTTTTTGTTGTTATTGTATGTAGTCTAGGTTAGCCTTGAACTTGCTATGTATCCCAAGATGGCCTCAAGCACCCTGTCCTCCTGTCTCCATCTAAGTCCTAAGAATAGAGCCTCGCATCACCATGCTAAAACTGTGGCTTCATTTTCTCCCCTAAGCAAAGAACTCTCAACATGTGACTATTACAGACTGTTACCCCAAATCAGGGACCAAAAGGGACAAAGGAAGATCAGGTGTGACCCTGTCAGACACTCCCTGTTTTAAACTAGCATATTGGTAATGCCTACCAATCTGACACCATGTTGTACAAGCCAGAAGGCTAAGTCCCTGTGGAAGGATTAAAACAAGGTTCCTTCAGCCTCATCCTTCTGGTATCTATGTCCTCCTGCATCTGGTGAGTAAGACCCACCCACGTCAGAAGATAATTCCAAGCCACAGCAGGGTTACAAGTGAAGTCCTTGCAGGGGACTCTACCTTCCCACTGTGGAAAGAATGGATACTGACTTTTCCTCCAGGGCAGAGGCTCTCAAGCCTTAATAGGGGCAACATGTTTAAATGTGGTCACCGCACCAGAGTTTCCAAAGTTTGGCTGCACATCAGGGTCAACTGGAAACCTATGAACATTCCAGAAACCAGGCCACACCTAGACAGTGAGATCCCACACAGGCACCAGAAGTCTTTGGCACTTGCCAAGTGCTTTCAGTGTTCACACAAGTTTGGGAAACACGACTGTGACCCAGGGTTCTCAGTTCTGAGAACACATACTGGAACCTTCTGGGAAGGTTAACGAGAATACTGAGGCCTGGTCATAGCCCACATCTAAAGCCAGAGCTGGAATCTGGGAGGAGAGAAGAGGGGGCTACTGAATGCTTATTGAAGCTCACTAGCTGATTAGTCTCAATTGTCTCCAGAGATTCTGAACAATAGGGCCCAAAGTGATTCCCAGGAATCCGCATTTCAGGAAGCATCTTTTCCTGCCTCTAAATCCCCCTCAGCAACCATAGCTCACTCCGCCCTCACTTGGAGAAGCATTTCACTTAGCCCTGCCACTGCTCAGTGCTACCCACAGACCAACAGCCCTAGAATTTTCTCAGTTTATTATAATGCTGCTCAGGCCTTGGCTCTGGGAGCCCATCTGCTGAGAGAAAACCTACTTGTTTTTAATATTCTCTCTCTCACTCTCTCTCTCAGTGTGTGTGTGTGTGTGTGTGTGTGTGTGTGTGTGTGTGCGTGCACGTGTGCATACGCGTGCTTGCACTTGTCAGAGTACACATGTGAAAATAAGAGGGCAACTTCCACCATTGTTTGAGACAGGCGCCCGCTGCTGCAGATGCCAGGCTAGCTAGTCGGTGAGCCTCTGGGCATCGCTCTGTCGCCCTGCCCCCGCCACACACACCGCTCACGTCTCACAGTAGGAGTACAGGGATTACAGACATAGGTGTTACCACATCTAGCTTTCATGAGGATACTGGGATCTGAACTCGGGTCCTCACGCTCACATGGCGAAGCACTTTACTCACTGAGCCCAGAAGTCTAACTTTTTGCAACATCCTGGGGCTTCTCTCTCCAAATTAGAGCTGTTGCTTACACAATGGAATCCCCAAGAGCCTTAAAACTAGGATGCAGACCTGCATGGGGCCCTGTGTTGCTCTCGTTGGCTAGAGGTATGGCTGCGAGGGGGGGTCTACAGTTTAAAACAGCTGAGGTTGCTTCTAGAATCTCTGCATGCGGGGCTGATGTCCGCTCCTTTCTCCTCTCAGCTGGGCTTGCAGACTCTAGAAGCCAGGTTGTACCATGGACTCCTGTGGACTTGTTGAGGTTTGAATAGGCATTGTTTCCCACAGGCTAATACGCTGTGTGCTGTGCGCGTGGATATTGAGTGCTTTTTAGGAGGTTCTAGCAGGGGAACAGTTACTCCTAAATCCTCAACTAAAGACCGCTTGCCCTCTAAGGGAGGGCATCCTCTGACCCAGCACACAGCATGGAGGGGGACATGAGAGCACAGCGAGGGAAGGAGGGGACCCCCGGCTAGTCAAATCAACCAACTCTGCCTTGGTGATCATGGGGTGACACACATAACAGCCAAATACATTCACATCTGTGCTGTGTACCTGCACCCCAGCTAAGGTTCCACTATCTTAGGGTCTGGCAGGAGGAAGTAGTTCGTTCACTGGGGGGTGGGGAAGGTGGCGGTGAGCCCCTCCTTTTTCCTGTTTCTCTGACTGCATCCTGTTTGCCTTAAGTAAAGAAACTTACTCCTCCACAGAGTCCCACCACCAGATGTTCAAGTCCATGGGTCACGTGACCATGGACCAACTGCTCTGAAGACAGGAGCAAAATAAATATTCTATTCTTCCGTTTCTCTCAGGTATTTTGGCCAAAGTGATGGGAAAAGTAATTAATATAAAATTGTGCTGAAAAGTTCCCTATCAGTATAGTCTAGTCGGTGTCATGGCTGGGCCAAGTCTAAATCCAAAGCCTGCTGTTAACTCCACTGACTAAAGAGGCATCGTGGCGGAGTCTCGATTTAGCTCCAACATGCCCTCAGACCTTCTCTCTCATGAAGACTGTCTTCCTGTCTCATCAGGTACACAAGAGAAAATTGTCGGCAACAACCCAGATATGCAAACATTTTTTTAAAGCAATGTCTCAAAGTTCAAACTCCATCTCCTGGGAAGTGACATAAGGATGTAGTCATGGGACAGGCCTGATGAGAGACAGAGCTCACCTGGGCTTCTGTTTGCTTTATGGGGAAGATAAGGTTCCTGAATCACGCCAGCGGAGCTGAGCCCGCGGAGCTGAGCCCGCGGAGCTGAGCCCGCGGAGCTGAACAGGAGGATCTCTGAAACCACACGTCGTGTGTGTGGAGCGGGGGTGAAGTCCACAGTAGTTGCTCAGTAAATGTCTATTTCTTTTTCTCCAAACCTTTGCAGCCGCTGTTGTGTCTTTTGTGGAATACACTCTCTTCAACATGAATCCTTTTAGCGGCTAAGTGTCTTTTTCTGCCATTCTGACTTGAAATGTAAGTTTCTTGTGAGGGAGGAACACAGTAATTGGTCAATTAATGCTGACCTTTTCTGTCCCCTGTTCTCGACCCCCAGACTCACTCCAGCTGAAGATATATATGTGTGTGTACACATGCATGCACATATACATGTGTAAGTGTTAGTATGTGTGAGTGTGTGGTGTACACATATGTGTGTGTACTTGAGCATCTATGCATGCCTGTGCAGAGGAGGATGTCCAGTGTCCTGTCCTATCATTCTCTGCCTATTCCTTTGAGGCAGGCACTCACTAAGCCTGCAGCCAGCAAGTCACAGCATCCCTCCTGTCCCTCCCCTGTGCCCCAGCACTTAAGTGGCAGGCATGCACTAGCCTGAGACTTTTTTTTTATTGTGGGTGCTCAGGTGTGAACTCAAATCCTCATGCTGTTGTTTCTCTGTGGCCTGTACTGTGTGTGTAGCTCTTTTCCTCTAGTCATTATTCCTAAATGATACAGCACAGCAACTATGTACACAGCATATGTACTGTAGCAGGCTTTGTAAGAAATCTAGACACGAGGTAAACTCTACAGAGGAGTTGTGTTGATTATATGCAAATATTCTACCTTAAAGATAAATGCTGGAGGCTGGAGAGGTGGGTCAGCTGTTAAAGAACACTTGCTGCTCTTGCAGATCACCTGGGTTCAATCCCCAGCACCTGTCTGGTGGCCAACAACTGCCTCTAACTCCAGTTCCAGGGTTTCCAGTGCCCTCCGACCTTCTCAGACATCAGTAAAGAGTGATTTCCAGGACACTCTAGACACAACCTGTTTGGTCAACTCTGAAGAGACGTCTGTAATTGCCTTTGACTCTGAGAGACAAGTGACAAGGACCTTGACTCACAGGATGCTGGGCATGTTGCGTAGCTACTCTTCTGACTGGCTATTGACCTTCCTTACTCAGAGTTTAGTCAATCTTTTAATACATTGTATTAGTATAATTGTGTGATTTTAATTTTGAGTTATTTATTTTCATTAAAAGAAATATCAAAAGAATGTTGTCCCTGCAAAACCATGTTAGCATTTTGAAAGCAAGAAAAAGAGTGGATTGCTAGAACAAATATTGTTATCAAATTATTACTAGGTGACTAGACATCTGGTAATGACTAACTGAAGATTACAGAATCTGTGAGGCATCCAAGCCATGGTGACTTTGCAGGGGTCTTCAGTTGTGTTTTACTGGAGATGAAGCATACTTCTCTAGAAGAATGAGAGTTACAAGAAAGATGTGGGATCCCAAGTAGGAGATCCTTTTTGCTAAGCCATTTGCAAAGCTTGATGGGCAAGTAAATATTTTCATATTCAGGCTAAACTTGCTTTAAAGTGTACACACATATATCTGTGTATATGATCATCTGCATGTATGCGTATATATGTTTCCATGTAATTTTAATGTCTCCTTGCTGCATAAAATGATACCTTTACTTTTAATAATTACTCAACTAACAGTTTCAGTTAAATAACTTAAGAGGATTTCTGCCAAAACTCAGTCAAACTCAGCCCCAGGTTTAATCACCTCAAATACCTCAGCGGATTAAACAAAACAATCACCACATGAAAATGCTGCAAGAGAAATGTTTTTATTGTCTTTTTCAGTCTAAGTTTATTTGTTTACAGTTAAGATTGAGAAAGCCAGATAGCAGTGGCCTCATTGAGTTCAGGTCTTACTGAAGGCAGCAGATCACCTTAAGTAAGTTACAGTCACGCAGACTTACAATGAAGACCCTTGGGGTTGGAAAGATGGCTTAGCACTGGCTACTCTTGCAGATGAACGGAGTTCAGTTCCCAGCATCCACTTGGAACAGCTCCCACCACTGCTACTCCTGCGAGAGCTGACACCTCAGGCTGCCGCGGCACCTGTGCTCACATACAGTCTTCCGAAAATCCTTCACTAACTACAAACCCTGGTGTTTGATTGTATGCCTGCATTTTTTAAAAAGAAAAGCGAAGAACATGAAGTTCTTGTGATTACCTAATCCCGTGCGGTCTATCTCCCCCACTAAACTGAGCCACAGTTTTGTTGTTGTTGTTTTCTGACCTTTGTCTACTAGCTTGGATGTTTGCAGATAATGTCTTAGTCTGCTCAAACTAATCGACTTCCTTGTTATTGGTTCTGGAGGCTGGGAAACCGGAGATAAAGGCTAATGTCTAGAGAGGCCTAGGGCTCATGGTTGGAGACTATTTGCTGGCTTCTCAAACAACAAGGAAAGAAGGGAAGGAGGAAAGGAGAAAGGGGGAAAGGGAGAGAGGGAGGGAGGGAGGGAGGGAGGGAGGGAGGGAGGGAGGGAGGCAGAAATGAGCAAGCTCCCTGGTGAAAACTGTTAAGTATTTTTCCTTAAACAACCAACTTCACCAGCACAAATCAGACTGAATTAAAAGATACCCAGGTTTAGTGGCTGCCAGCACTTCGGGTGGCCCCTGGAAAACATGGAGGGGGGAAAAGGGGAGACCACGTGTTCATTTTCTGGGGGGCAGTCTAAATAGCCTGTGGGAGTGGTCTTGACCTTCCCTGGGGAGGGGTTACCCTTTGGCAGGCTTTCTCAGAGGTGGAGTTTGGACTGAGGCAGATGCCTTCATTCTCTCCCTCTCCCCTTCAGTTTTGAAACGGGAGCCATCTTGACACTTTAGCTAGCTCTATGTCACCTCATCCTCCCACTGGCTTCTCCAGTGACCTCACCCTGTTGTCCCTGGGCTCCTTCTGTAGGTGTCTTGTTCTTCTCTTGCTGATGTGTAGGGATTGCTCCCAGTGGTACCTTGGCACTGGATTACAATATTTTTCAAACCTGCTCCTCCTCATCTCTCCATCAATGTCTTCATCACTTGGCATTCTTTACCAGCTCTGCCTCCTTTTCTTGGATTTATTTGATTCCTACAGAATTATCATTCTTTGTCCATAAAGGCTTGGTGAATTTTATTTAAGAATGCTTCCCTTGCTTTAAGTATAAGAGACATATTTTTCTATCTCTCGTTTACCAAAATTATTTTTTTTATTTTCCTCACATTTAAGACGTTTAATCTGCATAGAACTTATTTTTGTACTTAGATGAGGTACAAATTTTATCTCATTTTATTTTATTTTTGTCAAATGGATATATAACTACTCTAACATGAAGTCCCTTTGGAGATTGTCATTAGGATTTCATTAAGTTTACAGATTTATACATCTTTATAACAACACATTATCTCGTTGCTAAAATGGATTTGCACAGATGTTCTTCTGTGATGTTCAAGCGAAACTACAAACTATTTTTCTAAAGAACCTAAGATTTCTGAGTATTTCTTGCTAGATTTATTCCTTAGATTTTAGAACTATACTTATTTTTCAGCAAGAATCAATCTCTGTGTGTGTGTCTGTCTCTCCCTCTTCTATCCTACATGATTTTAGTTTCAAACTGTTACTGATGTTGTATAGCAACACCCTAAGTTAGTGTTAACTCCATATTCTGCTACAGTCTAAACTGTGATGTTAGTGCTAATACCAAGTCCTTTTGTCTGTGTTGATGACCTTTGTCTACATATCTTGGTTTGGAGTTTACTGTTTATGTCTACATATCTTGGTTTGGAGTTTTCTGTTTATTCTCTCTCTCTCTCTCTCTCTCTCTCTCTCTCTCTGTGTGTGTGTGTGTGTGTGTGTGTGTGTGTGTGTGAGAGAGAGAGAGAGAGAGAGAGACAGACAGACAGACAGAGACAGAGACAGAGAGAGACCTTATTGGCTCACACTGCATCCAAAATAGTAGAAAGAAAATGACTGATGACAAATATTCTAGAAGTTTCTTTAGCAGAAACTACATTTTCCCCTTTGTAATATTAAGGTTCAAACCCAAGGACTTGCTTACACTACAGTGTATCACAGAACCACATACCCCCAACTCAGTAAAAAGAATTTTAATGCTTTTTTCATTAAACACAGTACCTGCTACAAGTTTATAATTGGTATTTTCAGTCAGGGTACGGCAGTGGCCTTTTACAACTGATTTCATAAATTTACTATTCTTTAAAACTTTCATTTTACATATTTTATAAATATTTTATATATCTTATAAATATTGGCTTCAGTATATGATGGTAGGATTGCGTGCTCTTATCATTAACATGTTAATCCCAGAACTTGCAATATTAGGTTTTCCTGATGCTTAAACTTGTGTACATTGCAGAGATGAACTATATTTAGCCATCATACATTATTTGAATGCATCATTGCTTTTATCACCTGGCATTTCATGTGAAAATTTAGAAAATCCCATCATGATTGATAGTTATTTTTATAACTAATACTATCGCTTATAATTTTGATCTAATTTTTATGGTCTCATAAAGTAAGCTGATGTGGGATTCCCCTCTGTATGTTGTCAATATGTTTTATTTTCATTGGTTAATAAAGAAGCTACGTTCACCTATGACAGGGCAGAATAAAGCCAGGTGGAAAATCTAAACAGAGATATAGAGAAAGGCAGAGTCAAGAGGTGCCATGTAGGGGCTGGAGAGATGGCTCAGTGGTTAAGAGCATTACCTGCTCTTCCAAAGGTCCTGAGTTCAATTCCCGGCAACCACATGGTGGCTCACAACCATCTGTAATGAGGTCTGGTGCCCTCTTCTGGCCCGCAGACATACACACAGACAGAATATTGTATACATAATAAGTAAATAAATAAATAAATATTAAAAAAGATTTGTCATTCATATTGGTTTAAAAATTAAAAAAAAAAAAAGAGGTGCCATGTAGCCACCGAAGGAGAAGGATGGCGAAACCTTACTGGTAGGGCACAGACTTGTGGTGATACACTGATTAATAGAAATAGGTTAATTTGAGATATAAGAACTAGCTAGAAAAAAAACCTAAATTGTTGACCAAACAGTGTTGTAATTAATAATTAATTGTAATTAATAATCTGTGGGATTATTTGTAACTGAGCAGTCAGGAATGAATGAGCAGTCTCCGTTTACGGGAAATTTACTCTACTTCCATTTTCTAATACTCTAGAACACTGGCTGGTGAGATGCCTTAACAGGTAGACTTTTGCCACCAGTCTGATGATCTGAATTCAGTTTTGGTACTCATGTGCTGAAAAAAGAAAAACATCCCACAAGCTGTCCTCTGGCTTCTGCAACTTCATGTGACCTGTACTGTCCCTACCATATGCAAATAAATGCATGAATAAATTAGTGTAATGAGTGGTGTGGGACATTGGTCTGTATTCTGTCTATTATATTTTAAATAAATGCTGATTGGCCAGTAGCCAGGCAGGAAGTATAGGCAGGACAACCAGGCAGGAAGTAGAGGCAGGGAGATGAGAACAGAAGAATTCTGGGAAGAGGGAAGCTCTTTCTGCAGTCGTGACCCAGCCACAGAAGAAGAAAGATGTGACTGCCTCACCGAATAAGGTACCGAGCCACATGGCTAACACAGATAAGAATAATGGGCAGATATAAGTTGTAAGATTTAACAAGAAGTCTGAACTACTAGGCCAATCAGTTTATAACTAATGTAGACCTCTGTGTGATTTCTTTGGGACTTAACAACTGTAGGAATTGGACAGGACAGAAAAACTCAGACAACAAGTGAGAAATTTAAAGAAATTATCTTTAAAACTATTCTAGAACAGTTCATTAAATAATAGATAAGCATTTGTCCAGCTTTAAAAAGTTCAAGAATTTTCTCATAAAACCCTAATAGAAATATAGAGATATTTACTGTTTGCTTTTAACCTACTTTTATTTTTCATTTCTTAGACTTTTAAAAACTTTTAGTATCTACCCTGGTATTGCCTTTCCATGTTTGAGATTGTTCAGTTTTCTCTGTGCTAACAATTACCATATGTTAGAGTGAGAATAGAGCTTCCCAGTTCTCTAACCAGCGGTGGGAAACAGTCCAGTGCGGCTGTGCGGGGAGATTTTATCACGTCAGGTACCATGGAGTTGGCAGAGGTTGGTCAAACATCAAGTGGAGGACCGGAGGAAGAACAGCTAAGCCTGCAACAAAAAGCTGCTATTCTGGAAGCTCAAGTGGAGGAATCAAGCGTAAGAATGTGAGAACCAGTTGCTGCTGAGGTTCTGACGAGCTGCAGGTTTGCTAGTATTTTGGGTTTCTTTTTTTTAATTCAATTCTGAAGATACAGAGCCACACAATGCACTTCCAGGCCTAGTTTGGCTGGGATATGAATTAGATAGGCATCTGGCTGTAACTAAGACACTGATAAATGTCGGATGGCATTTGGTCTAACGGTGCGTGTACTTGTCATGTACCTGTCTGCATTTGCTGGCAGTCCAGGTGTAGTTACGTCACAATAGCGGGGTCTGGCAAGCCCTTGCATTAAGTAAACTGTCCAAGTGTTACTCGACTAACTTCGGCCTGTATTTTCTGAAGGTGACACTGTTCACTGTTGACAAACACTGCTGGCACTATAGTTAAGTATTGTTTGCAGAGTCTGCAAACTAACTCTCCATTTTATGTTGAAATAGTTTGGATATTTCACATTGAAATGAAAAGCCTTTCTCTGGAACATTTTAGACTTGCGTTTTAAATGCGGGAAATGTAATTGATTTTTTGTAATAATTTAAATGGTTTTAATAAACTCAGATAAAAGACTAAAGAAAAAAGAATGTGAAGAAGGAGAAAGGCAAAAGGTCATGTCTTCAGAGGAAATCTCAGGGTGCAAAACTTAGAAGTGAGGGGATGTTGAGAACAAAGGCTTCAATGCTTTCCAAAGTTTCAGGGCACCGATAGAAGAAGGGGCAAACCCAAACACAGTCATTCTAATACCTCAACCCTCTGCAAGCTGCTACAGTGGTACTTCGTACTTGTGACTTTGTGTGTGGGGGTTGGCTAAAACTTGGTAAATTGGGGGCATTGGAAGTGTTGGCTGGAAACCTGATTTAATGGTCCAAACGTAGAACAGACACCACTGAACACAGAACGCAATATAGAAAGAATGTGTGTGTCTAAGTCAGTGTTGCTTCAAATGGCCACTATCAAAGGAAATCAAACCCCTTGCCTGGGACTTGGTAGAGGTGAAGACAAACATCAGATAGATGACTGCAGGAAGGACATTTAATCCTTCAATAAAATGCTGAGATTCTGTGAGTTGAGAAATGAAGAATGAGGATGTGAAAAGGAGAAGGCATTAACCAGACACCTTATGGGTCTTCTCTCTACCTGGGGATGCAGGGACCCAGGCCCTCTCCATCTTTTGACGAGGAGAGCTCAGCATTGAACTTCATGACTGCTGAATCCAGGAAAGGGTGAGCTGTGTGCTCTGATACAGTGTGTCTAAGGACCAGATCTATCCCATTGGTGAGAAGTAGTCACATGTCCTAGGCAGATGCAAGGGAGACTGGGAAATGTCGGCATCCTCCATGCTCAGAAGATTAGTTACTTCTCTGTTAGTGAGACAGAAGAAATGACATAAAGGAACGAAGAGGGTGTTTGTCTTACAGTCAGTCACTGCAGGAGACGTGTGGCAAGAGGAGCGAGAGACTGGTCCATCCCGAAATAGAATGATCACATTTCATTCCCATTCAGGAAGCAGAAAAAGAAAACAGGAATGGGATTAGGCTATTCAAAGCCCGTTCCCAGTAATATACTTCCTCCAGCAAGGCTCTACCTCCTAAAAATTCCACAGCCTTTAAACAGTACGACCACCTGGGGCCAAGTGTTAAAACACACGAGTTAAAGGGGATATTTGACAACACAAAGAGGAATATTAACTGACATTTGGTAAGCATGTAGCATCCCCTTTGCCACAGAGACCTATAGGTTACATAAATAGTAGGATAAGCCTGTAAGAATAGGTTTTAACACTTGTTGAATTGAGAAATTAGTTATAGGGGCTAGAGGAATGGCTTAGCAGTCAAGAGCACTTCCTGTTCTCCTAGAGGGCCTTTGTTTGATTCCCAGCACCCATGTTGGGCAGCTCACAACTGCCTGTAACTCCAGTTCAGAGGGATCCAAACCCTCTTCTGGCCATGTTGGGCAGCTCACAACTGCCTGTAACTCCAGCTCAGAGGGATTCAAACCCTCTTCTGGCCATGTTGGGCAGCTCACAACTGCCAGTAACTCCAGCTCAGAGGGACCCAAACCCTCTTCTGGCCATGTTGGGCAGCTCACAACTGCCAGTAACTCCAGCTCAGAGGGACCCAAACCCTCTTCTGGCACCCACAGGTGTTTCACTCACATGCACGTATATACACAATTTAATGATAATAGTTAATTAATAATAGTAAAATATTTTAAAATAAATGTGTAGTAGAGGCTGGTGCATATAAAAGCACCGGGTAAAGCACTGTGTAAAGTGCTTTTATAGCACAAGTCTGGTGACCTGAACTTAATCCCTGGGACACAAACACACACACACACACACACACACACACACACACTATAGTGAATGAATAAATCAATGAACTAATCAGTCAATATTTTTAAAAATAGTAATAGGTTATTTGTGTACTGAGTGAAAGTTTTGCTAGACTACATACATCCTCAAAAGCGAATGGAGGCTTGGTTACCGGGAAAGTTTACCCCATTAGCACCTGGATTCCAGATTCCTTGGGAGCCGTTAAAGCAGGAAAATGTCTCTCTCTAATGGACTTTCGTCTGATCATTTGGAAAAGACTTTGGTCCCTTAAGAGTCAGCCAAGATAAGAATCTATTTATGACATTCCTCCTCCTGGGCGCTTTCTGGGGCCTTTCCAGGGTCAGGGGGAATGAAACGAGTGGCCGGTGTAAAGTTATCGGCAGGGTCAGACAAAGGGTGAGAGCCTCCGCTGTCCGGCTATGCTTCTCCCGAGCACACTGGGGTCAAGAGATCTTCCCACTGGACAATGCACCCCTCGCAGGTTGCTGCAGATTGGGGTTAGGGCTGGCTAAAGCTGGTCGAGTAATTTGACTAAATCTCCTAACCCAGAATTCTTCTCTAAGCCAAATCAACAAAACAGATGTGGCTCTCCATTAGCCTGTACTTGTTGTAATTACCCACCAACGTGCCTTTCGGGGATTTAAGGACGCATTAGCTTTCATTCCCAAAGCAAACCCACAAGCTGGCCAAGTGGCTGTGCTCTCAGGACACCAGAGCTCGGATTTCCAACCTGCATGTCTTTTGTTTTGTTTTGTTTTGTTTTGTTTGGGGGTTTTGTTGGTGGTGGCGTTGTTTAAGAGGAAATAGTTAGAATTCATTGAGGATACCTCCGAAAGTGGGCTCACGGACTTAGAGAAGCAGCAGTGATGGCTAAAAATCTCACCTGCTTCTTAGCTCCTAGGCCATCCAGAAACTGTCCTTTCAGCTGTAGCACACGGACCTTGATGCAGGAGAATTGTCTGTATTCTGTCAATCATATGTTAATAAAACGCTGATTGGCCAGGCAGGCAGTATAGGCAGGAAAACCAGGCAGGAAGTAGAGGTGATGCAATGAGAACAGGAGAATTCTGGGAAGCAGGGAGGTTCCTCTGCCACTCCTGCGCAGACCACCGAAGAGGCAACATGTAACTTGCCCAGCTGAGAAAGGTACAGAGCCATTGTGGCTAACATAGATGAGAATAATGGGTTAATATAAGTTATAAGAGTTAACAAGAAGCCTGACCTAATGGGCCAATCAGTTTATAACCTTATGGAGTCCTGTGTGTGATTTTCCTTGGGGTATGCCGGTTGTGGGATACTGGGCGGGACAGAAACCCCAGCAAGCCGGCCCTCATGTTACAGGACCTCAGTTTTGCTCTTGTCCCTAAGACGCAATAGGTAAAGGACTTTCAACAGTTTCAGCCTCCCCTGTGTGCTGTGGCCTCATCTGTACAATAGGCTGGTAGGCAGACGACTGAGCCAAAAGGATGATTGGAGCCTTGAGTTTACAATGCAGACTGTCTGGCACACAGTAGGTACTGCTGGCACACAGTGGGCACTCAGGAAAGCTTAGTCTTCTTCCCTTCCTGTTCCCATTTCTATGTCTCACAAGTATTCTAAGCCGATGTCCTAATCTTCCTCAAAGTCAGTTACCCAGAACGTAATACACCTAGAAAGACAGCGTTTTCATTCCCCATATCCCAAGTTCAGCATTTACTCCTTGCTGTAGCTACCAACCAGCTGTCATCTTTGCAAACACAAAGTATTTGGTATAAATAAAAATTATATATTCATTTGAAAATATGCTCAAGATACTTTTGTGGACAAGAAATGACAAAACTTTCCAAATTCAATGAAAGACTACTAACAAAAAAATCAAAAAATCTGGAAAAATCCAACTAACACCAATTTAGAAAGAGAGAGGGAAAAGGGGGGGAGAGGAAGGAAGGAAGAAAAAAGGAAGGAAGGAAATTCCACCAAATACATCATGATGAAGTTTTGAAAACAACATCTAAAAAACCTCTTTATAGTAAGAAGTAAATGATGCTTTATCTATGGGGGGGGGGGACACAACACAATTTATGTGAAAACAGTTTTCTTTTTTGAACCTATAAAATCCAGAAGACAGTGCTAAAGCAAACAAGCTGCCAAATGCCAAAGGGCAACCTGGCCAAAGTCCCTGACAAAATTTGGGAGAAATGATGATACTCTCAAATTAGGGGAACCTGAAAGAACTTTCACTAAGAGACTGGCTGTTCAAGAAGACTAGGATCACTCTAAATAGAGACAAAATGACAACAGAAGAAGGCTAGGACCTGCAGAAAGGAAAGAAATCAGAAAATTAAGGGTTAGATTATTATTTCATATTCTTCAGTCACATTTTTGGTTAACATGAGACATGCACTGCCATTTCATGTGGTACACAATAGAAAAAAAGAAAACCAAATAATTCGTTTGAATTCAGGAGAGTGGAGGCTTCTAAGTGGAAGCAGTTTCTCCATTTAGGGAGACACCTGGAATGCTCAAAAAGTACTGTGAATAAATCAGTGTGAAATTCCAAAGCTGTTCAAGCAGTTCACAATAAACCAAGAAAAAGGGAATAGAGCAATAACGTAAAAAACAGAATGGCAGCCAGGGTAGTGGTGGTGCACACCTTTAATACAGCACTTGGTGGCAGAGACAGGCGGATCTCTGTGAGTTCTCAGCCAGCCTTGTCTACAGAGTGAGTTCCAGGACAGGCTCCAAAGCTACAGAGAAGCCCTGTCTCAAAAACACAAAATAAAATAAAATTAAAAAGGCAGATCTAAGTTCTTGTGTACCAATAATCACTCCCCCGTCAATCATCAAAATGTGCTGACTAAAAGGTAGTGACGTAGGCATGGCAGTACACACTTATAATCCCAGCAACCCAGAAGGCTGAGGAAGGAGGGTTCACGGCTAGCTTGAGCTCTAAAGTGAGTCTCTGGAGAGGAGAAGTAAAATGAGAGAGATAGAGACAGAGATAGGAAGCATTATTGGAAATCTATGCTTTAAAAAACATCAAAATTATAAATCAGTAATAGATTTGTCTAGAAAATACAAAGCCTTGGGTCTGATACTAGTTCTCAAAGAATAAAATAAGAACATCTCTGTGCGGTGTAGAAAAATGCACTTCAAACGGAGCCACACAGGCAAGTTGAGAGTAGAGGAAGAAGTAAAGACATGGCATGCCTGTGTTGATTTTAAATCAGAGTAGTTGCACTACTATCAGATAAAATAGACTGCGGAGCAAAAAAAATGTTACTAGGGCAACATACAATGATCAAAGAATTCACAGAAAATACATACCAAGTCCTAAGGTTTTATGCACTAAACAAAAAGTTTTCAAAATAAATAAAATAATACAGGGCCAGGAACTGTTGCACACACTTGGACTGCTGCCCCTGAGAAGAGGAAGCAAAGATACCAGTTCAAAGTCATTTCGGCTGCCAGAAAGTTCAAGGTTAGCTTTCATGAGACCCTGTGCCTAAAGCTAAGAACTTACAACAAAACTGATCAGTCTGAAAAGTGGAATAAATTATGGCTGTGGACTTCACCACCTCGTTCTCACTTATTAGTAGAAGTGCTAGACAAGACCCAGTCAAGGATACTGGAGAGCTCTGCCGTGCCACCAGTCAAGCTGACACCTGCAGAATACTGCAATCGACTGCAAACTCTGCAAGAGCCTATGGAACATCAACCAAGATAGACCACGTCCATGATTATAAAGCAAAATTGGTAAATAGGAGAGAATTAAAATCATTCAGAGTATATTCCTATCATAATGGGAATAGCAATGGGAATAACAAGAAGATGAGGGGGAAATCTTCAAGTACATGTAAATTAAACTAACAACATATTTCCAAATAATTGATAGTTCAAAGAAAAGATTTCTCAACAGAAATCTTTAAAATGTGTAAAATTGAATGAAAATTAAAGTACAATGTCTCCAACTTTGGAGCAGGCATCTAGCTGAGAGGAAAAGTCATCACACTGAAATATTTACATCAAACAAGGATTATGGGCCCAATGGCATGGCACATGCCTTTGATCTCAGCACTTGGAAGGCAGAGGCAGGCAGATTTCTGTGGGCTCAAGGTAATCCCGATCTACATATGGAGTTCCAGACTAACCAGAGCTACATAGAGAGACCCTGTCTCAAACAAACAAAGAACAAGAAGATGTGACTGAGATCAAGATTCCAATTTCCTATCTCAAGGAGACCTAGAAAGAGGCAGGTGGTGGAGGTAGACATCTTTAATCCTCGTACTCAGGAGCAGAGGCAGATGGATTTCTGATTTCAAGGCTAATCTAGTCTACAAGGCAGTTCCAGACCAGGTCAATCAGGGTGGCATGATGAAACCCTGCTTAATGAAAAACTGAGAAAGAAGGCCTGGAGAGATGGCTCAGCAGTTAAGAGAATTGGCTGCTCTTCCAGAGGATCTATGTTTGACTCCCAGCACCTGCATGGCTCACAACTGTCTGAAACCCCAGCTTCAGGGGATCCAACATTATCTTCTGGATTCCTCGTGCATCAAGAACACATGGTACACAGACATACACATAGGCAAAACATCCGTACACATATAATAAAGCAATAATAAAAACCAGAAAGAGAAAAGCAAAATCAGTCTAAGGCAAAGAGAAGGAAAGAACTGATAAAAGACTGGAACAGAAAAAAGTGAAAATAATAAGAAACTGAAGGAATAATTAATATTTTAAAAACAAAGCAAAGCCTGTTTCTTTGAGGAAATAATGTCCTCTAGCAACACTGACAAAGATAAAGAGAGAAGAGAAAAGCAGCCAGCGTCAGAGGAGCAAAGAACTACGCAGTCCTAAGTGCATCAGATGGCAAGGAGGGCTATGGATACAAACTTTATGCTCTAGGCCTCAACAGTGGAGACACTTCACTCTTCACAAACACGAGCTAGCAGAACTTAGTGCAAGTAAAGTAGATCTCTTAACAGTCCACAAATAAAAGGAATTGAATCTGTAATGCTATAGTACCGGGAAAGTTGTTTCCTTGGAGACTTTTTTATTTTTAAAATAATTTTTAGTTAAAATATACTCACATCAGTTTTCCCCTTCCCTTTCCTCTCTTCAATCCTTCCCATATAACCTACCTTACTCTCTCTCACACACACAAATTCATAGCCCCTATTCCTTTAGTTATTGTTACATATATGTGTATGTGTGTATTCCTAAATGCATAAATACAACCTGTTCTGTCCATATAATGTTTCTTGTGTGTGTATGTTTTCAGGACTAACCAGTTAGTATTGGATAACCATTAGTGTGCTCCTCCCTGGGGAAGACTGGTTCTCCCACGCTCAGCATGCCTTCGTTGAGAGTTGGGACCCCATGAAATTCCCCCCTTCCACCTTAAACATATGTATAGTTGTCATAATCAAGGCAGCACAGTGCTGGTGGAGGAAGAGTAATGAATGGATGGGCGAAAGTCAGTAAATAAAATCTGCCTGTCTAGGTCAGTGAGCTTTTTACAAAGAGCAACTACTTTAAGAGAGGGCAGGTACTCTCTTTTTGAAAAAAATACTATTAAGAAGTTGAACTTTTGTAAAGGAAATAAAATTATCTTTGAAGTGAACATTATTTCTTATTAAAAACAATAACAGTGAAAAGTTTAAAAATGCATCATGGGTTTAAGTGTAAAATATGGAATGCTACAAAAGAGGAGAAAATATTTACTACAAAAAGAATTCCTAAATTTGATACCAAATACGAAATGGGTAAACAAAAAATCTGTATATAGGTCATTAAAATCTTAACATTTTTACCTTAACAAAACATATTTGGAGAAAATATTTTCAAATCATGATTCCAAAAGAATATTCATATCTAAATATGTTTAAAAATCTCAAAACTAATACTACTGGTATCCACTAGAAAATGGACAAATATCATAGAAATTTTCACTAAAAAAAGACTTACAAGAACCCTACAGGCCCATGAACATGACTATCAGCCAGTAAAATATGGAAGTTATTCATATTCTGTGACATTTCACTGACGGGTCTATCAGATAGGGTGAAATACAGAGCACTTTACAACCTGACGCTGAACAGGTTGTGGGGAAACTGAGTCACTCACTCATTGCTGGTGGAAGTATGAATGACATTGAACTAAGTTTCTTTTGGAGTTGCAATAGACTTACTATACAATCTCACAGTTGCATTTGGGTTTGGGGTTGCTTATTTAGAAAATAGAAGTTTATTTTTATGCAGAAATTTGTACAAAATTTATTTAAAAGTGTCTGAGGTTGTTAACTGCCTAAATACCCTTTGTGAATGATTTGTTGATCAAACTATGATGCCTTAACTCCACAGAACACTAATCAACAATAAAAAGGAACAGACTGCTAATAGATACCACAAATTGGATAAGTTTTAAGGAAATTGTGCAGAGTGAAATGAGATGGCCAAAGGGAACACACTACATCTCCCACCCATGTACTAGACAGATAATATAATTATAGACATGGACAACTAAGTCTGCCAGAGTCAGAGACAGGTGGGTTCAGAGAGAAGTCAAGGTGAATATTATATGAACACAGGACAGAAAGCCTGGTGGTGGTGGTCAGAGTTGTGAACACTTACATGAGAGTACACACACACACACACACACACACACACACACACACACACACGTACACACATGCACATACACATTGCAGTACATTTGTTTACAGTATGTGAAGATGTGTCACTGTGACTGGTTTAATAGAGAACTGAATGGTCAGTAGCTAGGCAGGAGAAAATAGATGGGACTTCAGGCAGACAGAGGAACTCAGGATTAATTTAGGTGCTTGCTGCCAGCGAGACACTGAAGAAGTCAGACATATGATACAGAGGGGAGGTAACCAAGCCACATGGCAGAATACAGATTAATAAAAATAGGTCAATTTAAGTTATAAGAGCTATTTGGAAAAAAAGCTTAAGATAAGGCCAAGCTTTCATAATTAATAAGTCTCCATGTCTTTATCTGTGAGCAGGCAGCTCAAAGCAAAGTCTGACCACACACACACACACACACACACACACACACACACACACACACGCATGCACAGAGTTTGTTTAAACTATGAATTATATCAGTATCTATTTTCTGATTTGAGTTTTTTTTAAGGGAGAATTCTTTGCTGCTTGTTTTGTTTGATTGAGACAGGGTCTCATGTAATCTAGGTTAGCCTCCAACTTTCTATGTAGCAGAAGTTGGTCTTAAAGTCCTGATCCTCCTGCCTTCCTTTCTAAGGCTAGAGTGATTTTGACACTGTTATCATCAGGCAAGATGCTCTTTGGACAAGTGGATGAAGAGGCACCAGAATTCCTTAAATATTTCTTTGCAGATTCCTGGTGCTATGTGACCACCACAAAATCAAAAGCCAAATATAGGAGTGAGCACTCTCTGAAATCATTGTTTCTGTAAAAATACATATTCTTTTGCATTTATGTTCATTTTTTCCTCCAGAGTTCTCCAGAAAAGAACAAGCTGTAGCTAAGATTAAAATAAGAAGTAAAGGATGCTATCTTGAAGTTATTTGGCCACTAAATGACCCTCTACACTTATCATGCGGTGGAAAATAATTTATCTGGGTCATGAACATGACAATTTTTAAAATATGAACATAGGAGAATCCTCAAGGTATTTTCCGGTCCTCTTCCACGGAAGTTTAAGTGGAACAAATTGGTATGGAGGTGTTGCAAATAGTATTTGAAGAAATGGGGATCTGAGTCCTCAGAACATGGGAAGAAGGGAAGAGGATGTTGTGCTCAGACAGGAGGAGCCGCTCAGAAGGGACCACTCCTGCAGTAGGATGCCCTGAAATCCCCACACTAAGACACAGCAAGAAGACCTCAAGGTCAAGACCAGGCTGGTCTACACTCAGAGACCTTAAGTCAAAGCAAACAAAACCAAAACTACAAAGCCAAACAAAACTCGCAAAAAAGAACCCACCGAGGTCACCCTGATCTTAAATCTACTTGATATAGAACAGAAGGTCTGATTCCACCCGGGTGAGGGTGGGGGCACAAAGAAAAGAACAGAAAATGTGAACTGGGAGGGAGATGCAAGTCTGATGTTCCCGTAGCCCAGGTACAGGTCATGTGACACGGGCTCTATTACCCAGGCAACGATTTCTTCCCGTCACCATCAGAAATAAACATAAACTACTCCAGAAACCGGGCTCTGTGCCAGTTGTTTGTGGAGAATGAAATGGCTCCGGGAGCAGGGGGCACAGTCCCGGCGCTCCGTGCTCACTGTCTTAAATAGTCCTGCTGGCCAATTTGCTTTTTCCACAAAGAGACTCCATCCTGTCTCAAGTTGAGTTTTGTTGGGTTTTTTTCCCGAAAGTTTATTTCTGCATCTTAAAATTCATTTCAGAGATTCTATTTAGCAAAGTCGAGAATAAAATCATTTAATGGCTAAAATTTTGAATCCCAGCAGATGAAATCATTTATGTAGATCATTAGAAATACATGAGTGGCTGCTGCGGCTTCCGGTCTCGAGAAGCCTCATCGTTAAACACGCTTTTGAGTTGTTTCTGAAGCTGAAGTGACAAACACCTAGTTCAGATCTTCTAGACTTTATATTTCCAAAGTAACCGGTTTTTGTTTGTTTGCATGAAATTTTAAAAAAAATCTTCATTTGGAAGTTTTAAATATGAGGATATTTGGGAAATGTTGGGGGAGGGGGGACCTCTGCCAAGGGTTCTGCAAATAGTTGCATAACCCTCTTTTTATCTGAGCTGTTGACCCAGTCATTCATTCTATGTTTGCTGGGGTGAGCTCAGCAAGTCTGGTTGCCAAGGCAACCATAATCCGTGAACAGAACTGACTCCATTGGTGGTCAGTTACGACACGCTTTGTCCCATCCACGTCCTGTAACCGAATGAGCGGTGACAGAAAGCAAGCACCTCAGTAAACATGACCTAATGAGAGCCGCGGCCGCCAGCTGCCCGGGAGGCACCGGAAGAGGACTGCCAGGAGTCAGGGCTGTCTCCTGGACAGAGCTGTCGCCCCACAAAGGAGCCTAGAAATAAATGTTCTCTTGGTTGATGCATTTAATGACATAAAACCATCCTATTCTCCTTGGGGGTCAACAAATTGTTTTTCAATTTACTGTTCTTTTCCATGTGTTGTGTAATGAGGACGGCAGGGGATGAAGGGTAGCCCTGAAGGCCATGACTCCACCTGGGCCAGGGCATGGCTGTGCTGTTTTGTGCCCTCCCGGCAAGCCACCCTTCTTTAGAAACAATTCCCCGCCCCCTTGCAAGCAGCATCCCAGGGACAGTACACTATGGGGACCACGGCAACCTGGACCCAAGTACTTGTGCAGATTCAAGCTCAGGAGCAAGTACAATTTAGCCCAAGCTGTGTATTGTTCCTGGAGGAAGAGGGCCAAAGAAATACCTTAAAGACTATTGAGTATTTGTATCTTAAAATATTGCTATTGTTCAAGACCCAGATAAATTTCACCCTTCCCTTCATGAACTTTATTAGCATGACCTTAAGTAAGGATTCTCTGCCCTGGAAGTGTGTTGGGTGTCTCAAGCAAACACTTGGTCGTTCCGTTGTTTTGTGGACAGTATGAGTTTTGACACTGATCATTTTGTTAGCAAATCAAGTAAATATGACTCACTCAGGCAGCATACTAGGGCCCAGTACAGAGTCTGGAAGAACGAGAGGGCGGATGTGCACACTGTTGAGGTTCTGGATTAAGAAGGGAAAAGTAGCATGTATTTATGACTTAAGTGGCTGTGCTTTCCGCATATTGTATTCACTTAACCCTTGAAATACCAGCCCTCTCCGCATCCTGACTCTGGCCTGCTGTGGCCACTTCCCAGCTCACCATTTGGTGCAGCCAGCGGTTTAGGTCAGGTGGTTAATAAATGGCAGAGATGGGACCAGAACCTAGAAAAACAATAGCAGAACCATGGTGACATAGCAGACCTGCTGGCTTGTCATGGTCCTAGAAATCCAGCCCTTTGAGGCTCCAGTAAAACCTTCCTTCACCAGAATCATGTTTGCCACAGGTAGCACAATCCTGCTAAAGAAACATCCATAGAATTAGAACTAATTCTTCACCCCAGAAAGAGAAAGGGGGAAAGCAGACTTTTCGGAGGAGTGGGGGTCCCAGACACCAATCTCAGTGTGCATTCTCAGCGACAACTCGGGTGGGTGGTGAGAACTCACAATGGGGCATCCTTAGGTTCCTGGAACTTATTGGTTTAGCCTTCAGCTGAAATCATTTCTGGATACCATAGAGAAAGTTCTGGGCTTCTAGATACTGAGCAGCCAGAATAAAAAAGTGACCAGAAAGTTCTTTTAAGAGTTCTTCTGCAGCTCTGGTTCTAACCTAACAAAAATTGGCCAAAGCTGTCATAGTGCCTGATAAGTATTTCAAAACTCCCTGGTAGTGGGCTCCTCCTCTGATGCATCAGACTCCCTGATTCCATGTTCAATAGGCTAGCTTCATTATTCCTCAGCCACTGAGTTTTACGTTATTACTTTGATAAGTACATCGCTATACTAGTCTTTTCTTGCAGTAGCATGTTTTCTTTCGTGGTGCTGGAGTAGAACTCAGGGCTTCATGTATGTACGGCAACCACAACACCTTTGAGCTGCACCCTCATCCCCGTGGGTACTCTGAAAAGATGTGCTGGGCATAGACAGTCCTAGCCTGCACATCCACACCGCGGAAATGGATACTGACAGTGTGCGTGGGAGACATGTCACCAGCCCTTCCCTGACGTCACAGCTTTCCCTCTTGCTGAAAGTCACGCCAGGCCGCTGATTGCATTCCAATTTTGACCTAGTACAATAGAAAGGAAGAAGAAAACAGCTTGTCACGTGTGAAGAGCTGTCAACCCACTGTCCTGCAGAAGTTGCCAATGCTGTGACTTTAAGGATAAGCTATATGTCCCTGCAGCCATGCCTGGAGTTGGACCGCTCAGCAGCAAGTAGGACAGTGTCATTCCCACACCAGGTCTATGTCATGCAGCTATCTTCTTTGAACACTCTTCCTGGCCCCTTATTTCTGAGTATGATGCTGGGCCCTCAGCCCTGCTTTAGCCCAGGGAGCACCTTAGCCGAAGTCTGAGAGCCAGACTAATTGGCTATATAAGTTACATGTGATTTCAGTCAGTAATAGGTGCACACAGCCTGACTTCTTGCTTGGGCTGACTTAGCACAGCACCCAGAATGGTGTTTTCCCCAAATGGGTGCTCTGTGAGCAATGGTGACGAGCTTCCTCAGGCACCGGGGTATCAGCCTTTCTCCAACCCCAAAAGATGAGACAGTCTGTTAGTAACAATTTAGCCCTGGGCATCCCCTGTTGCCAAATTCTTTTTTCAAGGAGTAGTTTGGGAATAATTTGTCTTCCTCAAATAGTTTTATAAATCGGAGGCATGTAAGCAGAGCTCAGAATTGGCCCCTGCCCCCACCTCCACCCACAGCCACTTCTGTCCTTGCAAGGGGAGACCCATGATGCACTGGGAGCCACCCACACTTGGGCTGTATTCACGGTGGTGGCCCTGATCCAGTCACATGCTAAGGAAGAACTCCCGGGGAGATGAATGTCATTACAAATCTTGCCCTCAACATGAAACGCCAGTGATTGTTTATTAAATTGCTCTTCAAAGAGAAAACACTGGCAAGAAAGTGTCATTAAAATGGAAGCAAAGGGAGCTGCTGTGACGTTCTGAGGGGGGCTTTTCCCCGTTAACCCCTCACCAGGGCAACTGAAACGGCCAGCAGGAGCTTCCGGCCTGCAGCCCCATCAATTACCTGAACCTCAGTTTGGGGAGGGGTAGCTCAAACAATTCAGTTTAAGTACTTCCAAACTTTGCCAGAAGAAGAAGAAAAAAATTCTTAACTCTAACTCCAGTGTCTCAACTCCAGTTTAGGACAAATTACATTATATATGAGCAACATTAAAACATAAAAGACATACCCTCCAGTGAGAACCTTGCCCAACGTTCCCCCAGTAAGCAGAATTAATCACAGGGAACAATTACCAGCCCCAGTCTGAATATTTATGACATAACAGAAAACTCATTTAAAAGACTCAGTGGCTCATGATTTTAAAACGAGCTGTAGGGGAAAGGCAAGGCATTCCACATTCGCTGTGGAAGGGGAAGCACAGCCTCTGGGTGGATCTGCATTCAGAACCCTCTTTCCCCGATCTCCAACCAGGAAGTTTCCTTTCTTCCTTTGCTCATGGGTACTGGGTAGCTGCTGAAAAGATGTGACATGCTGAGGGTACAGTGACCCTACTCCAATCATATCCTTATGCAACCCAAGTATCTCCACCTTCCTCCAGCAGCTGAGTGGTAGCCACTGTCGTATTGAGCTTGAAGTCACACTGGACCATGAGTGCTGGGTCTGAGCACAAGTCTGTGTTCAGCCCCAGGAAGCAGAACTGATCACTAACTTGTTAAAAGGAAGCTTTAAACAGAAGAGTGAAAGGCTTTCTCGTGTTTTCCATGCAGATATGAGCACTGTGATTCAAGCAAGTGAGCGACAGGCATTCATTCATCCATTGCTTCATCTATTGGCCAAGCGCACACTGAGTAGTGGGTATGTATCCCCCACTGTCGAGATCCCATGAAACAGGACCACAGCCAAGTGATCAAGGAAACAAAAACACCCAACTTCAGGAAGAGAGAGGCAGGTCTGCCTGGCCACGTTGGGCCACACAGGCAGGGCCTAGGCAAAGTAAGTGGCAAGCAGTTTTTAGATGATGGCTCAAAGGGAGACGGCTCTTCAAGTTACACACTGTTTTTAGGAAGCCTAAGAGAAACTGCGTTCAGCCTGCTTAAGTTAACTAAAGCACTCTTTGGGTGTAGGCTAAAAATAGTCTCATTCGATGTGGTACTACCAACCATAGAAGCCTCCAGGCGGCTAGAATGGTGAGATGATGGCGCTAATTACACAGAGCTATGAAAAGTCATCCGGAGAGCGGCAGCTGCTAAGACCATGTCCAGAAGACATCCACCTCCAAAGAGATGTCATGAACTCTCCAGTCACCCACCCAGAAGAAAAGCACCCTTGGCAAGGTGTGCACACCTCTAATCCCAGCACTCAGAAGGCAGAAGACATGGATTCCCCACCAGTCAGAACTCCTCAGTAAGTTCAAGGCCAACTTGAATCACATAGTGGAATCTTGTCTCAGAGCAAAGCAGAGACAGACAAAATTTTAGTGCTTTTCTGACATGTCTCCTTTTCTGATATGATATCTGGTTTTGCAGCCTCTGGGTCCATCAAGAGGAATGCTCTCCCTCCTTCCCTCTGTCCCTCCCTCTTTCCCTCCCTCCCTTATTCCCTTGTCTATCTCCACAAACATTATTTTGCTGGTATCTACTGCACTTCTACCAGCAACTTCAGAGCACTCCCGGCTCTCAGAACACACTTGGTGAGACACCAGCTTTGAAAACCATCCTTTAAAGGGCAGAGTAAGGGAAGTGGAGAATACAGATTCAAATATAATAAAGGAGAAATATTGAGTTCCAGTTACTCCTTTTCATATTTCCCCAGTCTTTCCTTAGGAAAGACCACATAGCAGGCTGGTGTGATGGCTTAATGGGAGAGACTCTTGACATGCAGCCCTGACAACCTGAGTTCAAGTCCCAGAATTCATGGTGAAGAAGAACTGGGAGAAAGTTATCTCCCATCATTTACATATGTGCCATATGTATGTTCTCTCTCTGTTCTCTCTCTGTTCTCTCTCTCTCTCTCTCTCTCTCTCTCTCTCTCTCTCTCTCTCTTTCTTCCACCATCAATAAATAAAATAAACAAACCTTAGATAAAAGAAAAGAAAATGTCAAGTGTCTCTGCTCGGTGCCAGGTATACAATAAGAACACAAGACCATCTCTGCTTCCTAGATGCCTATGGTGTCACCACAAAGGCTGTATTAACTGATGCAGAAGAAATGTGTACTTCAGATACAGGCCAAGCCTTCACACTGTTCTGAACCACATGATGCTCTAATAACAAACACTTCCAAATTCTTGGCTTACAGTTAGAAAGGTTCATTTCTTACTCATGCCGCAGGATCACTGCGAGTTAAGTGAGTAGGAGGCTGAGGGATGTGTGTGTGTGTGTGTGTGTGTGTGTGTGTGTGTGCGCGCGTGCGTGTAGTTCTGTCCTTACTAATCTATACAGGAATCCAGGTTGATAAACAATCCCCATGCTGAGCATTTCTAGTTTGCATGCCAGAGAGAAAAGAATGTTGTAGAGGAACTCAAACAAGAGAGGGAGAAGCATGCCTGCTGTTCTAACTCGTCTCCGGGCTGCTCCCAGGACCCCACCTACCCACAAAAGGGCTGGGAAATGGAATGCCACCATGTTCCCAGACAAGTCGATAGCTGGAGCTATCTCATACACGCAGTGACAACTCTGATAGATACCAAAAGCCAAAAGGTCTGGTCTCTGGCCTCCAGAAGCTTGTCTGCCAAGACAAAAATTGTTACACATCAGGACAAAAACGAAGCCCTCTGCTTTCTCTTTAGAAGACAACTTTAACAAGGCCTAGGGGAAGTATAATTCTTTAGCCATGTATATCATCATGTTGAAACTTCTGGTTTAATTGGGAAGTATGTCCTCTGCTTTCCCTCCACTTCTCTGTGGAGTGTCTCCCGACCAGGGAGGAGAAGAAAGGGGTGTAGATGTTCTTATCCATCTGATAAATGTGTGAGAGTCGGCTTCTGACCCGGTCAGTACTGGTCACAGACAGTTGTCCTCAGTCCCTCAGCGGCCACACTCTCAGAGGAGAGACCATGGGTACCCTTCCTCACTGCCAGCTGCACAGGCCCTCCAGATCCAAGAGCAAAACTGGATGCTCAGGGAGATGGGAAGCCTTTCAGAAGCCCCAGAAGAGAGCTGGCATTTACTCCGAGGCAATTAGCCAGCAATTTTGGCACCTGTGAGTGACTCAGAGCCAGCAATACAACCAGAATGCTTTTCTAAGAAACAGGAGTCTGGTTCAGTTGGAAAGTGCTCCCAAGACGTCTCCTCCACAACAGCATGTACAAATACAGTCACTGCCTGGGGTTTGGTGGACTCTCATGTGGATTAGCTGTTACCAATTTAGCTAAATGAGTGTCATCGACCATAGGAGTGGTGGAAGAAAGTGGCTGTGCCAGGTTCTCTGCACCAGTCAGCCTGACTTCCCACTGTAAGCAGAATGGGAACTATTTGGTCTCTTGTTTAGGAGCCAAAGTGAATGGTGGGAAAATAAATGGGTTTGGGTATATATCTAGGAAGCTTTCTGTCATCATGACAAATGCCTGAGACAATGAACTGTTGTGGTTTGAATAAGAAATTTCCTTCCCAGGCACCTGTGTTTGGTATCACCGTTTGGGAAGGTGGTAGAGTCATTAGGATGTGGTGTACTGCTGAAAGGGATAGGCCACTGAGGCCATGTCTTGAGGCTTTATAGCTGGATCCCATTCCTTGTTCATTTTCTATTTCCTGTGCAGCAGCTGGTCTCCTGCTCCTATCACCCTGCCTTCCCATCATGATGGACCAACCCCCCTGAATGTGAGCTCCATGCCTTCCCATCATGAGCAAGGGAAAGGCCAGCCACGCTCAGCCCCCTTCAACAGCAAGCATCCAGTGTCCCTAGACCCTCCCACAGGACCCTACCCTTCAAAAGGTACCAAATACCAATACCAATAACAATATCACCACCCTCTGACCCTAGATGTCACTACAAGGACCTTTGATGGATGCTTGTGCAAATGATACCAGATTTGAAAACATCTTGACTTGTAAGTGACATCAAGCGAATGTTTTCACACGAACTTCCCAAGTACCTGTAGCTGTAACTGAAAGAGATCAGGAACCTCAGTAGGAAGGTGGCTCTCAGTGTGGCCTTCTCCACACTCTGTCTTGAGCCAGCCTGACAGCCTGGATTTCCCTAGTGGTCTTCCTTCACCTTGCTTTCACACTGTGGCATGTCATTGACCAGAAATGTCCCCCCATTGACTTTCCAATTGCCAAATATGGCACATTCCTTATCTGGCTGAGTTCTTGTGTCACTCTGGATCCGGTTGATACTTCGGGCGCAGTGGGTCTAAAACTGGTTTTGTTTTGGTTTTATTTAGTTTTTGGTTTTGGTTTTTCGAGACAGGGTTTCTCTGTAGCTTTGGAGCCTATCCTGGAACTCACTCTGTAGATCAGGCTGCCCTCGAACTCACAGAGAGCCACCTGCCTCTGCCTCCCAAGTGCTGGAACTAAAGATGTGTGCCATCACCACCTGGCCTAAAAAGTGAGTTTAAAAGTCCTAGGCCCTACTCTTAGGAGTAGAGTTACTTAAACTCTTGAATTCACAGTTTTCTTTGTCAGAAGATGAAGCAATATGAAATCCTACATAGTGAGGACTTATGAGGACTCAGTAGAAGACTGCATGCACAGTCCCACGGTGCCTGGCTGCATGGGCAGCCCTGAGAGTTTGGCAGTTGAGATTGTTGGTGACAGAGGCCAGGGCTTGTTTCCTCCTTCCCTGCTTCTCTCTTCCCCACTCTGGTTTCTGTGATGTCTGGGTCCTGCCATGCATGCTCTAGTTCTGGTGTTCTCGCTATTCCGTAAGTCTACTTTCCTTCTCGCGCATCTTGACCAGCTCAGCGGTCGTTCAGACCCAAGCCACTGCTTTCCTGAATTGTTGTGGTAGTCTTTCCAGAAACATTCCTCCTGGGAATATGTACTCATACCAGTTGATTCTCCACAACATCTACAACTAAGGAAAAAATAAAGGCCTAGGAACCTCAACTATGCCACTCTCCTGATCCTAGGAAAATTGTGCATTCTGCTTGTGTACATGTGTCACCTGTATACGGTGCTGGAGAGCAAAGCCAGGACCTTGGAGGTTATAGGTGCACTAACTACTTTTCTTGTTTCTGTGACCAGATACCTGACAGAAGCTTCACCAGGAAGGAAGGGCTCTTCTCTGACTTACAGATTGGAAGGCTGCAACCTTCATGGCTGGGAATAGCAGTGACAATGGAGTGTGGCAGCTGGCCACCTAGTAGCCACCATCAGCAGGCAGACAAAGATGAATGCTGGTGCCTGACTGGCTGTCTCGCTTGTATTCTGTCTGAGACCCCAGTCCACAGGGCAGTGCCACCCCTAATCAAGGAGACTGCCCTCCTCAGTCAAGCCTTTTTGGAATTCCCTCACAGAGCCACCAGGGGTTTGATTCCATTAAGATTCTGAATCCAGTCCACTTGACAATGAAAGGCAACCCTCGGACCACCAAACCTAGCAATGCAGAGCTTTTAAGGACTTCGTTACGACACGCATGCAGACATGTTCCTTGAGAAGCCTTCTCCTTGGAAGAACATTTTTTGAGAACCCTCCAACTGTTGCTTCCTAAATGCTGTCTACACATCCTTGCTAGTCTTGGTCTAAAGATCACTGTTTTGTCCAAAGGTTTACTCTAAATTAGTGTTTCTAACTGTAGAAGGGTCTTAGTTTATTAACACAGAATTGTTCTCTTACTAGGATGAATAACAGAATCATTGTTTCACTGTACCTTAAACCAGTAGTGGTCAAATGTGTCCTAGATGGAGAAGCCTGAGGGAAGCAGTGCCCTTTAGAACTGCCTGGGAGACATTGTGGCTCTGCCTACCTCTCCCTCTCATTGCTCCCCAGCTTCCTTGAAGTGTGTGGCTTTGCTCCACCACACTTCCGCAACACGATGTTCTGCCTTGCCACAGGACTAAAAGCAGTTGAATCCACCAATTATAGGCTGAGCCCTCTGGAATCACAAGCCAGAAGCAACATTTCCTCCCTTTCGGTTGACTTCCTAGGGTGTTTTGTCGCAGCAGCAAAAAGCTGACTAACACAAATGACAGTCTCGTTCAAGGACCTGAGTTCTTTCCATGTTATAGTCCTGCCAACCTCAGTGTGTCAGCTTGATCTGCGCCACCAAAAAAACGATGGCCACATGTGTCACCATCTAGGGGACAACGGGTTATCATGATACCTGTTAGTCAAGTATAACTATCACCACTTTATAAGGAAGCTTAGGCGCAGATAGGTAAATGACTCACCTTAATCACACAGCTACTAAAGGCAGAAAGAAAAGTTGAACCTGTGTTTCCCTGGCTCCAGAGCACACACCCATAAATATCCAGTCCTAACCCACCCAAGCCTGAAACCAAATGACCTTGTCCTGGAAGATTAAGTGTAGTACATTCAAGGCTAATATTGTACTCATACTTTGCAAAGTATAGACTTACTCTGTCGACTTTAGTCAGTGTAGTCACAACTGCTGACTTTGAGAATGTACTTATATGACACAGATATGCATAATTTCTCCATCTTTAATTTGATTCAGAATACAAATTCAGACAGTCCTGTCACATAACAGTAACCAGAACTGTTTCATGTGTGTGTGTGTGTGTGTGTGTGTGTGTGTGTATGTTTTTATATACACACATATGTCATGTAGACATATGTATGTACAATCCAGTTTCATTGATGTAGCAATGAAGGCTTGGGAAAGTTAGAAAACTGTCAGAATATACAGCTCATAAGGTACCGAGGGAACATCACAATGACCTACTGATGCAACATTCTTTCATCAAAAATTCTTACGCTAACAGATCACCTGCATTAGCAGTAGTAGAAAGCAAAGGGGAACGGCATCAAAACCTTCCCAGCAACGCATGGAAGTGTCTAGTAGAGAAAGACACTTGCCACAGGGCTTGTGTTACAACATGTTCACTTTCCAGCTTAGATGCTGTGACAAAGGGACTTGTGGCATCTTCATATTTCTTCCCTCCAAGGACTCAGACACCATCTCCCCTCTCCGTATTCCTGTCTAGGTGGGCACCAGAGATATATCTGACCACTGACCCTCCCTCCCAACACATCAGATTTGTAGTCTACCAGCCTCGATCACATGACCAAGGCTGTACAGCAAACGGGACTACAGATAACTCAGGTGTGGTCAGAAGAGAAGGTGTCAGCATCCGTCAGACTCCTCCCACCCCACGGCATAAGAACCAGTGTCTTGGGAACACAGCAACCCATGGCCCCATTAGCAATCCTGCCATCAAGCTTGTGAGAGTCCTACCAGTGACTCCCACAAGCAAGTTCTTCCTCTCTCGTGGCTCCTCAGAAATGCAGGAAGGCCCATCCTCCATCATGGTAAGAAATGTGAAGACTGGCCACGTGGCTGCATGCAGAGTTCCCTGGTGGCCCTGGTGTCAGAGACAGCCTTCCTTTGCTCATTTTCAAACCTGTCGGTGTTTCACGAGACGAAATAGTTATTAGACCTAGGTCTCCTGACAATATCTAGACGACAGGTGCTCCTGAACATGAAAGTCTGCTGTTATTTCTGCAGCCTAATTTCCTCTGTGGAAACTTGCTGTCAGGGGTGCTGTGCCCACCGAGGTGAACACTTGACTCAGTCTAGCACACCCTACACAGGTACATTGGCTCTACGTGCTTCTGTGGCAGGCAGTATGTATGTTCTTACGGGATATGTACTTGCAAAGACATACTCAGACATACAGGAATGGAAGGAGGTACAGGAGACAAAAAGAGATGGTGGGCTCCCATCCTAGTGGTATCCCTGTGCTGCGTGTCTGCAGACCATTGCCCTGAGTGGTGTGGGTGTGGGAACAATTGGGACGCTTTCCTGGGAACCCCATGGTATCTTTCTCCCAACTAGCTGTGGACCAGCATTTTCAGTAGGAGGGATCAGCTGTCTGCCCTTGCCAGAACCTGTGTTGCCTCTTCCCTCAGTAGCTCTTATGCTACTTATGAAAAGTCATAGGAGAAACTTGAGATCAGAAGACAGGAAACATTTTCCTTTGTGGCCACCCCACCACCCCTCCCACTTCCCTTGCTAATATTCTTCTGCCTTGTTTCAAAGCACCAGGACAAATTTTAATCCTGTCCAAAAGACCATGTGTCTTAAAAATACAGAAGAACAGAATTGGGAAAAAAAAAACAACAGTTCTTCCTATCTCCTGACTCATCATCCTCAGTGGAACCTTTCCTCTGTATCTAAAATAGGACACCCAATGATGGGGAACCTTCTTCAGTCAAGGGCCTTTGAGAGGCTGGACCAGGTTGAGCGTGACTTTTGGTACCAAAAAGGAGCACACTCATGCGCCTACTCTCCTTTCTTTTCTCCCTCCCTCTTTCCTTCCCTCCCTCCCTCCCTCCTTCTCTCTCTCTCATCCCCTCTTGACTGGTTTCTGGATTACGGTTCCTGTTGTCTGCTCCTGCAGAAGACTGTGATCTGTGAGCCCCCCCTAAATAAAGAACCCTCCATTATACCCAATTCTGAGCTAGTGTGGGACGACTTCATTCGTGTTCTCCTATATCTGACGCCCAGCATGGGACATAGGGGTATACAAATAAAATAATCCCATAAGCTACTACTGGTTTTCATAAAAGAGCATGCCAGGAAGGATAACCCTGGGCAGAGGAAGCTGTTGGATTCCCCTCTGCCATCTCCTTGTCTGGTGTGAATGCCAGTGGCTGAGCTCTTACGCCTGAGCTTGGCAACGCTCACGCGTTCGTTAGCCAGCCAGCCATTTCTTCTGGATAAAGTACCTAGGACGGCTGCACAGACCAGGCCTCCTCCCTCCATTCCTCCCTTCCGTCTACTTCCTATAAACTTAAGGTTTCCTCCAGCACAGTGGTTTTCAATCTATGAATTACAACTCCCAAAAGACAACTGGAAAACACAGATATTTACATTATTATTCGTAACAATAGCAAAATTATAGCTATGAAGTAACAAAGAAAATAATTTTATGGGTGAGGGCCACCACAACATGGGGAACTGTACTAAAGGGTCACGACATTAGGAAAGTTAAGAACTACTGCCCTAGCACCTCTAGCGGTTCCGTCACACCCCAACTTCCAGACCACCAGAAGGATGCTACCCACGCCCTAGTCTGAGTCCTGGCCCCTTGGGGTCATTTTCCCAGGTCAAATTCACCAGTTCCAACTGAGAAGTGTACTTTCCTCAGGAGTCAGAATTTCCCTCGAGGGACCATTCTTTGATTTTGTTTGTTTGTCTGTTTAGGTTTTCCAAGACAGAATTCCTCTGTGTAGTCTAAGCTGTCCTGGAACTCACTCTGTGGAGTCAGCAGGCTGACCTCAATCTCACAGAGATCTGCCTGTCTCTGCCTCTCGAGTGCTGGGATTAAAGGCGTGTGCCGCCATCACCCGCTCTAAACACCTGACTCTGTTGCTTCAGATCTTTGTTACCCTGTCTTTAGAGGCAATAGCCGCCCCCATATTAACTACTCCCAGGATTTTTTAGTGTACACAGTGTTGTTTCCATTCATTTTCCTAGTTGGCAAGCCCCTGTACTGAACTCTCTTTGTTAAAGTCACTGTCATGGCTGTCATGCATGAACTCTGACCTGTAAGTCAAACCCAAGAACTCTACTGTGAAAGCACTCAGCTGCCTTGTGTCGTAAAAGAGAAAACACAAGTTTTACTGAGCATGGAGGAGGGAGAAAGATGGCACCATGGGAGATGGGGAGGACCCAGCAGCCTAGAGAGGACCTGGGCAGTGAGGGACCAGTTCCAGACCATCCCTGCTTAGAGTCCTCACTCCCCTTCCTTTCCCAACCTTTGCTTCTGCTCTGTGAGTAGGAAATGTGAGGGGAGTCCTGGGATTAATGCCGGTTGCAGGGACTATTTCAGAGCTCAGAGACAGACAGGAAGTCAAGCCGCTTGTTAATTTTTATGCTTCTAGGAAGTGATCATAATAACTGTCGAAGAAAGGCTAAATGAGGTTTCAATGAGAAAATGAGTTTGAAGTCTGCCAAGTCTTCAAAGGATTCACTGGCCAAGAATTCCTAGAAGTCTCAGAACTTTTCTACTAATTAAGGAAGTGGTTTTTTTCTCATCTCCTTGTTCAGGGCAAAGATAGCATGACTACAAAGATATTTTTATTACTGATGTTGGACATAAAAGATTGCTTTGAAAAGTAAAAGAAAAACTAAAGAAAAAGAGAGTTTATTTGTCCTTCCTAAGGCTGCTGCATCTCCCAGAACCCCACAGAATGCTCACAGTGTGCGTTTTACCGTTCAGAGGCTGTCTGTTGAGGCTGTGTCTTCCTGTGCTCCCAGAGCCCCACAGAATGCTCACAATGTGCATTTTACCGTTCAAAGGCTGTCTGCTGGGGCTGTGTCTTCTGTGCTCCCAGAATCCCACAGAACGCTCACAGTGTGCGTTTTACCGTTCAGAGACTGTCGTCTGCTGAGACTGTGTCTTCCTGTACTGCTCCTTGTGCTGCACCTCGGCTTTAAAAAGTGGTGTCTTCGAGCTTGTTTGTTCTTCCCACACCCAGCAGCCTCTGGAAGGGAGGCACCTGCTGAGCTGGGATTAGAGGAAGCCAATGAGAAGAGAAAACGAGAAGGGTGACATGGGACTGTGGTGGTGGCACAGCGTGCCCAGTATGGGTGATGCTGACTTGGGACTGTGGTGGCACAGCCTGCCCAGTATGGGTGATGCTGACTTGGGACTGTGGTGGCACAGCGTGCCCAGTATGGGTGATGCTGACTTGGGACTGTGGTGGCACAGCATGCCCAGTGCGGGTGATGCTTGTTAGTTGATCAGTCATTACAGATGCTCTGGTTTGCTACTCCTAAGCAAAACAGGGATAGATTTGCAGGAATCAAAAGTTATTGTAACAGCAAAAGCAACTTAAAAAGGCAATGTAGTTCCTTTAACCAAATTAGCAATAAAGGTACATTTTTATTCCTTCACTTTCAGAAGTGTGTCTCCATTTCCTCTGAGTTAGTAAAGAAATTTGACGCGAAAAGACATTACCTGGATTCTCTGAATTCCATATTCTTGTTAGGGTAGCAATAGCCACATCCAGCCAGACACAGTCATTGTTCTTTCAGGCCAGACATCGTTCTGAGGACTTCACATATATTATCTCTCACTCAATCCTCTCAAAACCACAATGGCCTGGGTATTATCCACACTACATAAATGAGGAAATGGTTGAGGGCAGAAGTTGAAGAGTCACCCCAAGGGTTCCTAACTTCCAAAGAGCATATCGAGAGTTGAGGACAGCTCCACCAGATTCTGTCACCCATGGCCTGGCTTACTGTGGGAAAAGAGCATCATCCCCTGTTGCGTGATTACAAAGCCAGTTGAATCCAGCACAGTTCGAGCTTGCGTTCCACTTTGGAAGCAGAAAGTTGTGAGGGCAAACTGTCTTGTTTGCCGTGCTGGAAATCACTGCGGAAACTCAGCACACACAGCTGTGCCCTGGATGCTGGGGAGGGAAAGACTGGTAGACTCTCTCAGAAGCCTCCAACCCACAAGGTAATGATGCCTGGACTTGAGGTGGTGTCATTGCCAGCTGACAAAAGTGGCTTTCTGTAGGGGAAAAAACTGGTTAAAATAATTCCAGACTAACACATGTCAATGGACCAGTCTGCTCTGTGCCAGATCTTGGGCTACAGGTCCAGCAGTGAGCAAGACTGAGACTCCCAGGGGCAAAGCTGCCCTGCCATACACTAGTGATGAGGGTGAAAATTTGTGATTTCTCAATGAACGATTGTTGGAACCCTTCAAAATATGTCTATTTTCTTCCTATTTCCTTTTCCTTCCTTCCCTTCAAAAAAAAAGAAAACAAAAATTATCTCAAAACCATGGATGTATAGGGTAAGGTAAACTGGGGTAGAAAGAGGAGACTTGGTGGTTCAGGGTGGGCTATCCGAGCCTGTGAGTGGTGAGGGGCTGTGTGCACGTGTTTAGGAAGCCAGACCTGGGCTGAGGTAAAAACATCTGAATAGAAGACAGAAGACAGACAGAGAAACTGAAGAAGGAAATTAGATATGTTGACTCTGGTAAAAAAAAAAAAAAAAAAAAAAAAAACAAAACCTAGAAATTTATTCTAAGGAAGTAAATTAGGAAAAAGGAAGCTTCCGGTGTACACTGACTGTTCACGCGCAAATCTGTCAGTCACACTGCTATTTTATAGCAAACATTTGGAAACAACACAAATGATCAACACGACACATGGCGACAGAACTGAAGTGTCCCTGGTTAACATAAAGAACGTCTTTCGTCATACCCGCTATGTGAGAGCAGAGCAACAATAATAATAAAACAGTTGAACTGAGAGAGAAATTTAGACTGTACCAACTGGCAGAGACTTCCTTCAGCAAGTTAAGGAAAAGACAAGCCAACAAGAAAGTGAGCCAAATATCTAAGTTTTTTTACAAGAGAGAAAACAAATATGTATTTATGTGGAAATGCAGATTAAGCCCCGCAGGTGTACTGCTTCACAAACACTCCGTGGGCAATGCGCCTCACAGGTTCAGAAAGAGTGCTCACTAACATGCTTGGAGTAGCAACTCCTCTTGCACAGTGCCCAGGGGACAGCAGTTCAGCAAAGCCAACACTGAAGCAACTCTGCTTAATTCTCTCTCTCTCTCTCTCTCTCTCTCTCTCTCTCTCTCTCTCTCTCTCTGTGTGTGTGTGTGTGTGTGTGTGTGTGTGTGTGTGTGTGTGTCTCTGTCTCTCTCTCTGTCTCTCTCTCTCTCTGTGTGTGTGTGTGTGTGTGTGTGTGTGTGTGTGTATGTGTGTCAGAGAGAGAGAGAGGGATATGCTTCCCCAGTACCCAATAATCCCAGTGGAAGAGCAATCCCACAGAAAGTACTCAGAGGTACTGTGCACAGGAGAGTTACAGATTGAGCAGTTTCCAAACACTTCCTCCCCTAGAGTCTGAGAACGGGCCTTCTCTTACAGCAGACCATTACCAATGCAATCAGTGAAGAGACTTTAACTGGGGACCCTATCTCAGGGACTCGTGTTCCTGTAAGGCAAATAAAAGGCATGGAGGCACACATACAGAATCCCGTGAGGCAGGGGAGGCAGCCCCAGGCTGTGTGTGTCTGCAGGCCAAGAATACCAAAGTCTCTTGGCAAAATTTGGAACTAAAAGGGAGCTCTCTGGAGAGAAAATCTGGCCTTGCAAAAACAATATTCACTTTCAGATACCTTTCCATTCCGGTGACAAAACACCTGAGGGAATTAACTTCTAAAGAGAAAAGGTTTCAGGGGTTACTGACAGTGTCCCATCAGCCCCACTGCTGCTGGGCCTATGATGAGCTGGAACAATGATAGACCTATGGGGAGACAGAATGCTACTGTAGGACACACAGTGGACCTATGGGGAAACGGAATGCTACAGTAGGACACATGGGGGACCTATGGGGAGACAGAATGCTACTGTAGGACACACAGTGGACCTATGGGGAAACAGAATGCTACGGTAGGACACATGGGGGACCTATGGGGAGACAGAATATTATGGTAAGACACATGGGGGACCTATAGGGAGACGGAATGTTATGGTGGACCTAAGCTGCTCACCTCACAGTAACCAGAAGCGCAGTAGAGAGACAGGAGGAGGCAGCAGTCCCAAAAGCCTTGTTTCTAAGAACACAGAGGACTAGACCTTTACTCCAGCTTTCCTAGCCAGCTGCACCATCTCTAGAGCTATGGTGAACCTAACCCTGCTATTTGAAGCCCTCTTCAGTCGCAGTAATTGTTTATGGAAGTATTACATTGCTCATAATGTATAGAAAACAGAAACGGCCAAACACCCCACACTCCAGAAAACACTCAAAGTGTGTAACAGATGTTCTGGTAGTGGAAAATTATACAGTTCTGAAAACAAACGGACTAAAGTTGTGCCCTTAGCCCAGAGGACACCCTCTGGGATCCAGATAGATGGCCCCCATCTGAATGCTCATTGCCTGCTGATGACAAATGCTTGGTAATGGAATTGGTGTCCTGGAACCTGTTCACCAGGGAACGAATGGCCAGAAATAGACAGTGAACGCTTCCTTGTTTTTCCTTTCTGGGGAAATTTTGTCCACAGAGCTCCTTCAACCCTGACAGAGTGACAGGGCGAGCAAGCTGTGTGCACAGTAGCCCCGTGTGGATGGCCTCTGCACATCCCCCACAGAGGGATAGTTAGCCATCCCTCTGGTGACAGGGTGGAATGAGCTGCGCTCCTGAGGCTCAAGGGCCGCGACAGACGTGGAAGAGGCCAGCAAACATGAATATGAGGTCAGTGACTGCATTTGTGCCCAGGCTTCTCAGTTCCGTGCTCGCATGTGTGTTCAGAATTGTGTTCGCCCATGACTCCTGCCACAGGAGCTGATTAAAACCGAATCAGCCCCGCAGTAGAAACCATGTTCTCCCTTCCTCACAAGGGCTTGGCATAATTATTACTCAGTGTAATAGCTCACTGGCCCTTCCCTCTCATCCCCTTTGAAAAGAACTTAATGGCTTAGGGATCTAACCAAGTTCCATTTCATGCTTGAGAGAAGTGACTCTGGTGGCAAGAGCAAGGCATCGTCTCCACACCCAAACGGACTGAGAACAGGAGGCTAGGTTTGCCCAGGTCGCACAGCCTGTCTCTCTGTCGGCATCATCCTAGACCTGGAGATCAGCAAGTCCTGGAGATAAAAAGTCAAAGCAGCTGGAGATGCAGGAGGGAAATGTGTAGTTCCAGATGGGGTCAGCCTGGCGAGGCTACAGTCAAAGGCTAAATGCACCTCATATGGCTTGTCTAGGTTTGAGGGTACAAGGAAAGGGTGGACCTGGCCATGGATTCTGGTTCTACCATCATCCAAAGACAAGGACTCTGGCAGTGTCCTCAACACTGCTTGGTAGTCCATCATCAGATGGCGACAATAGTGCCAGTTCTGGGGCAGCAGGGTAGCTCTTCCTTCCTCATCTAGTCATCACTAGCCTGCTGGGGCCAGCACTGAGCATGCAGTGCTGTCTCTGGGGCAGCAGGGTAGCTCTTCCTTCCTCATCTAGTCATCACTAACCTGCTGGAGCCAGCACTGAGCATGCAGTGCTGTCTCAAAGCAATAAACTATTAATTAAAGCCTCCGACTGCAACCTGCCTTTATTATTTATGGAATCCCCATGACTACTAAGACCTGCCTTTCTTCTTTGTTAACACAACCTCCTTCCTCAGACCTTCATGAAAGTACCATGACAACTATTTTAGGCACAGAAAGGAAAGAAACTTCATGACCTGGTCACCTTGGAAACCTCCCAGGATAACTAGAATACATCCTTAGTCATGTGCATGTAACATTAATATAGTAGTGGATGGCAACCACAGTCTTCGCTGGGGCAATCCGGGTGTTATTGTAGATGATCCCTAACTTGGGGGAGTTTCTCAGTGATGAGTTTATTTTCTTTGCTTGTTACCTTCTATGTGAAACCTCTGTGCTATCCTAGAATTATGAGCAAAGTATATTGGACTAAGTCCTGTGTTACTGCTGGTTTATAACAAATTTTCCCAGAGGAAAGTTTAGTTATAAAAATTGAATCTGAAAAATCTAGACCAAGGAGAACAAAAACAGATCCTTCAAACTCACTCCAGGAGACCCACAAGACTCAGAGCATCGCTGGCAACCTCCACATGGTTAGTTTTACATGAGTAAAACTGATGTTATTATTTGAGCTCCCTCTCCTCCCTACTAGGGCAGGTGCTAAGCAAATAGATGCCTAATAATGATCATAATAAAATCCACTGATGGCAAGAGTCAAGCCATTATCTCCACACCCAGACAGGATAGCAACTGCAGGTTAGGTTTGCCTAAGCCTCATAGCCTATCTCCTTGTGGATACCATCCCCTGTGGGGAGGCTCTCATCTCCACCTAAGCTAATGGCATTAATCATTAGCCAACTTGGAAAGGTTAATGGACCGTTTGAGTGAGAGGAATGTTTTATGAAGTCCTTGTTCCTGGGAATCAGAACAGGAAAGCAGGAGAGAGCCTTGAATGTGACATCACCACTAATGAGCCTCTCCGCCCACCTCATTCCACATGGTAGGATGTTTAGCCTGGCCAAACCAATTCACCAGCACATCATGGACATGCTGGCCACTGGGCACTGGCACATTCACCAGCGCCTCATGAGCAGGCTGACCGACGGGCACTGGCACATTCACCAGCACCTCATGGACAGGCTGGCCACTGGGCACTGGCACATTCACCAGCACCTCATGGACAGGCTGACCAATGGGCACTGGCACATTCACCAGCACCTCATGGACAGGCTGACCAGTGGGCACTGGCACATTCACCAGCGCCTCATGAGCAGGCTGACCTATGGGCACTGACACAGCTCCAGACCTGGCTCCCTAATCCTTCTCTAGGACACTTTCAAAGAGAGTCTTCAAATTTTTAATCTGCATTTAAATTCTCTTTTATTCTTAAATAGTCAGGATAAACAAGCTAGGCAAGAAGATGACAAACCCTGCACTCTGACTCAAGTTCTACCCCTCAGGAAAGGATCGACATTGTCTCCTTTGGTTTTGAAAAGGAAAAAAAAAAAAAAACTGAACCAGATACTGCCTGTAAACACTTCAGTTGTGTCAAATACTTTTTTAAAATTTTAAAAGTAAAGACCCAGTTGTCGCTTTTGAAAGATATCTGTGTCTAGATTGATGTGGTGAGATGTGTTTGCTGTCTCCTTGCTGTGGGAGATCGTCTGTAATGCAGCCTATGGGATAAGAGAAAAAAAGACTGAGAATTTTCAAAATCAAGAGTGTCTCCAGAGTGGATATGGTTGTACAAGACTGGAATCCCAGCATTTGGGGGCAAGATGGAGTTACCAGAATCATAATACCTGGATGCTGTGTCTCACAAATGCCCATAAAGATACTTCCAAGAACAGCTACAAATTCCCAAGGCTAGCCAAACCAAACCTGAGGAGTTGGAGAATCGTGTCCAGAGAAATGACTAGACAAAGAGAGGAGACAGAATGGCTACAAATTCAAGCTGGACGCTAAAGACTGGCATAGCTCAATGAATAGCCATGTGTTGGGGACCAGATGTGGGGTGGGTTTAGATGCTAGGAGGTGGATGGAGAGACCGTGCGATGAGTGCTGAGGATAGAGCCCATAAGAAGAGTTAGGAAAAGAGATCCATCCACACTGCCCACGGGTGAGACGACTGTACATGTAAACAAAGGTGGTACCATCTTGTGCGTATCAAAGTGGCTTTTAGAAGACAAACAGACCCGAAGCAGAAGGTGTGGGGGGGTGCGTGCGTGCGTGCGTGCGTGCGTGCGTGCGTGTGTGTGTGTTGTCCATGTCCACATGGGTACTCATTGTTTAATCTAGTTGGTGTTTACTTGTTAGACTCTGCTGTGCCTGGCGTAGGGACATCACTGTACACTGGACAGACAAGCATGGACCACACACCCTCACTGATGACTAACACCTGAGGGTGAGAAGCATCCAGGATGGGGTAGCAGAGGTTATAACTCAGGAACTCAAAAGAACCACTGAAAACAGACGTTTTTAGCTAAATTGTGTCTTTAACCCATAGTGAGAATGTCTAAACTCTTGTCGAATGGAGACCCGCAGGTATCTTACATTCTTCTGCTGTCTCCTTCAAAGCAGTACACTCACTCTTCCCAGACAGGCCTTCCCCTCCTGTGAGGACCAAAAGACCAGGTTTCCTTAATTTTCCAGAAGAGAGTGGTATTCGGGGCCAGTCCTATGACTTGAGAATATCTCCCCACTTCTCCTCAATGCGCGTTTTGGAGGATTCCTGAGAGTCGTCAGCCTGCTCTTCATCCCTCTATCCTGGAAAAAAGTTTCTTATCCCGCCAGCTCCCTGACTCCCAGGGCTACTTGTTGCTGGGTGGCTCCACAATTGCCCCGGTACCAAATTGGCTTTCCTGGCCACTCTGCCTTCCCACACAAGCTGTCCAAGTACAGATGCAGCTCTGCCTTTAATTTCCCTGAGTACAGCAAAGGCAAGGTTGTTAAAGAAAATTTTGCTGAAGGCTGGGACTTGACACCATTACAATTCAGAGAAACATTTCCATGCTTATTAACGTGGCTCTTCTAGAGAGTTCCGCTTCCAAAAGCTAACCTTGGACTCTCCTACTCACCTAATCCCATGGGCCAGCTCAACCTCCTCCCCTCCAGGTTTAGAGCCTGTTTCCCACCTATGAGTCCAGTTTGACTCCCTCTGCTCCAGGCCTGTGTACCAGACCTGCTTGGCTTCCCCCAGTGACTGAAATAGAGGCTCTTCCTTTCCTCCAAGGACTCTTACCTCTAAGCAGCAGCAGGGTAGCCTTGTGGAGAACAACCACTGAGTACAGAGCTCATCAGTGCATTTCCACCTGCTGGTCTTCATGACTTCTCAGCAGAGGCTCTGCCCATACTGCATGAAACCAAACCTTATTCACAGCTGTCCTAACTTTTCATCCAATCTAGAGTAGAGAAGATTGGACTACCTTCTGGGTGCATGCAGGTCTTATGAAGTACTAAAATAACAAAACAGACAACTAATTATATGTATAGAGAACATACATATATGTGCACACATACATGCATGCCGCTGCAGAGAAAAATCACTAAAAGCTAAATCTGCATTCAAAGACGCACCAAGAACAACATCCTATCAAGACTAAACAGAACCTCACATTTTGGCCTGCAGTATCCACTCACATCAGTAACCATGACCACCACCACATAACCCGCTTCTCTGGAGAGATCTAAGGTATTTCTGTTGAGGTTCCCCAAACAAAAGAAGCCCAGACAAGCAGGTCCACCTCTCAGCCAGCCGTTTCCCAGTGCAGTCTAAAAGCCTTAGACCATATTTTTCCACTGTGCTCACTCACAATGATGCAGTCAGAGTGCAAAGCATTTTGGAAACTCCTCTTCTAGAAGAGTCTCTGGGGCCAGGAGCACATTCTGTTAGAACAGCTTCAGTGGTTATAAATCTTTATACCAGGAAGGTGCATCTGATTCTTAATATAAACTAAAGAGCATTTTAAAGCAGGTTCGGCAGCTACAGAAGCTCCGATGTGAGGCATTACTTTGCTATATGGAAGGTGTGACTACAGGTCACAGATCCCCTCTGAAGGCCAAGGCCATGCAACCTACTTTTCGGTGTGTTTCTTTTTCCCTTTCTTTCTTTCTTTTTTTAAATTTTTTTCTTTTCTTTTAATTCTTTTTTTTCTTCCTTTCCTTTGGGTGTTGACAGCAGGCCACAGAGTCTCATGGGTTCTAGGCATTCACCCTGTCACTAAGCTAGACTCCCAGGCAATTTTTATTCCAAGCCAGGTTCCAATCCTGTACAGGATATAGACCCAGCAACCAGTTAATCTCAGTGCTACATGGGAACGCCCACAGTGACCACGCACACAAAACTTGAAATGGGTAGCAGTGGTAGGTAGCACAACCCCTGGGGAGGTGACACAGAGGTGCTTCAGGGGCCTGTGCCACACAAGCCTAACGGCCTGAGCTCGCGCCTAAGAAGCCATGGCAGAAAGATAGGACTCCTGAAAGTTCTCTTGTGACCTCCACACATGTGCCATGGCATGTGCATGCACACATATGCGCAGCCACAACCATCCTAATATTAATAAAGAAACGTGTTTAAAGAGCTTCGTGCAAACATACCACGATAACTAAAGTTCTCCACGACCAATTTAAAGGCCACGACATGTATTTAGGTACATGCTCTGATATATTTACTGAGGTGCTTGCTCCCTTATTTATGGTGTTTTTGAGTACAGCGACATGATCTGAATCTCACCCCCAGAGGATATAGAGCAAGGACCAAAAGATACACTATGTTCACCTGTGATTCCTGACCCTTTCATGCCTCATAACATGTGTTTTGTTATGATCTCAAATTTTCCTTGAGTAAAACCTCTGACTGCCATGCTCTGTAGTTCCCAGGAAAGACCATCAACATTCACGTCTTCCCTGGGATGTCGCATGCATTTACGTGTGATATCATTTCCCCCGCCATCCACGTGGATTAACCCTAGTACTCTCTACTTGAAGCTGATCCTTGTGTTCAATGATGTCATTGCAGCCACCAAACAGGATCCTACCATTAAGTCCCCCCGCCCTGTCCAGGAAGGGAAGAATGAAGGAGTGATGACCATTCCTGTTGGAATTCCACCAGGCCCCAGCACGGCTTGGACAAAGAGTGTCTTGGGCTTCGGGTGGCACGTTTTACTAGTCAAACCTCTATTTTATGTTGCTCCTAAAATCCTGAAACACCAATTGCAACTCTACATTTTTTTCTTGCTCAGTGGAAAATGACTCCAAAACCTTTTCCCGGGAAAATACAGAAGAGGTAATGACGTAGGGAATTTCAGTTGTGCTGCTGCTGCGGCCCTGGGCTCTCCCCTGTAATCTAAACAGCCCCTTTCGTGCCCAAAGTACAAACATCAGGGAGAAAAATAAGGAAGAAACCTTCTGGTCTCTGGGCAGCTTTAGTCCATGGGATAAACGGAGCTGAGGTATGACTAGGCTTCGGACCTATACTATTCTGAATCAAAAAGCAAGAGAGGTCAAGAGAATTTTAGTCATGTCAAACTCTCACCTAGACTACTGTTTTATGCTTTTCTTTGACTTGCCCTATAAATATTTTACTGCAACTTTCAAAGTTTATAGGGTCCTTAAGACTTGTAAAAAGGGGGAGTAACTGGAAGCCAAGGGCTGATACCTACCACAGGGATCTTGAATTTTTTTCAAAGATTCCATCGAATAGAATTTATTCTACCCACGATTCTTTGAAAGGTGACTGGGTTTCTTTTCCTAGCCAAAGTTGTGACTTTGCATGGGGGGGGGGAAGATAAATAAAAGTAGTTTCCATTCGTGATGGACTCTAATTATTTGAGGCCTTGCTCTACACTATGACAGCTCGTTGATTTTGGCCCCAATCCTGCAGATCTCAGAAAGCAGGCACTTGGGAGGCCAAGGGTGTGTGGTGACCTGTTGCTTCATCCCAGAGAGACCTCAAAGGCCAATATCCCTGGCACTGTCATCCAACCCAAATTCCCCAACACAGAGAGGACTCTAGCCCATTCCCCCTCTAATCTCTTCCCTTAGCATTCTGGAACAGACAAGCCACTGGATTTCAAAGAAAGTGCTTCGGAAGGGCTCTTCTCCAGGCTGAAAGTTTTTTTAAAAATATATATATGTATGTATGTGTATATATATATACACACACACACACATATTTACTATGTATACAATATTCTGTCTGTGTGTATGCCCACAGGCCAGAAGAGGGCACCAGACCCCATTACAGATGGTTGTGAGCCACCATATGGTTGCTGGGAATTGAACTCAGGACCTTTGGAAGAGCAGGCAATGCTCTTAACCTCTGAGCCGTCTCTCCAACCCCCAGGCTGAAAGTTTTAACTGTTAAAGGAATGAGCTACTTCTTTTCACCAGTGATTTGATTTTGTTGGCTCTTGAATTAATTATCCTGATTTCTAAATCCTTGAACATTATTTAATCTAATCTAGGCAAATGTAATACATCTGCATATTTAAATACATTTTATATAATAGTTGAATCTTGCATGTAAATCATTTTTATGTTTTGTCTACATGTATGTCTGTGTAACACATGCATGCAGTTCTCACAGAGGCCAGAATAGAGCATCAGATTCCCTGGAACTGAGATTATCAATGCTTGTTAGCTGCCATGTGGATGCTGGGAATCAAAGCCAGGTCCTCTGGAAAAGTAGCCAGTGCTCTTAACCACTGAGGTCTCTCTCCAGGAGAATTTTTCTTCAGTTGAGTGGATAGGTTGAAATTTGACTCCTAGAATGGTGACCTAACGCTTCAGCTACAGCCGCCCTTGTAAAGAGAAAACAAAAGGTAGAATTCTATGGCTTCTAGAATATTCCCAGATACCTCAGAAGCACAGTTCCTGCTGCTCATCTCAACAGTGCAGATGTGCCTCAAGCGCCTCTGAAACCAAAGCCAGTGTTTACGTGTAAAGAAGTTAGAAAAGTCCTGACGTCGTATCAGAGAGACAAGCACTGACCCCAGAGCTATGGAGAAGTCGTCTTTGAATACAAAAGCTCCAACTTGTGTCATTTAGATGAAATTTTGCACCATGGAAAATAATATTCTTCTGTAGGAAGGATTCATCACAGAAAGTCATTTTAAAAGCTAAGCCATTTGCAGTATGATTGGGAACCCAAGTATTCAACACGAAAATCTCTGTCGGCTTCTCCGTACCTTCATTACAGTCTGGAAAACACCGCTGGCCTTGTTTTGGTGGGGAAATTTGATTACCCACCTGAGGGTGAGTCTGATAGCTCCCTGCTTGTTGAAGGAGATGCCATTCCTCTTCTTTGCTATATTAAGATCTGAGCTTTGAACCCAAGTCCACTTAATGCATTTTCATGGGCTCTGCTGCAGTGCTCAGCGTTAATTGGGAAGGAGAAGCCCAAAGAGATCCTTTCAGAGGCCAAGACCATTTCTCAGGAGAATCATCTTTCTGCTTTTGCTGCTTCACTACATTATTTGCCCTCGTGTGGTCCTAGATCAAACTCAAGGCCGTCCACAGACTTCGCAAGCACTCTGCCATCAATCTACATTTCTAGACACAATCCTTCACTTTTATACAACCCGGGAACATCCTTTCTTTGTATATTCTACCATGGGAATTTTATTGTATTTGAAAAACTCGGTGCCAGTGTTTGACTTCCTTGTTTCACAGAGGGGTGGAGATGTCCTTTTACTGCTGGAGAGGGAACCCAGAGCCCCCAGGCATACTGGGCAAGTGCTCTATTACTGAGCTACCCCTTGTCCTGAAAAAGACCTTCCCATGTCTTGCTAGGCTCCTTTTCACACTCTGTTCTTGTAGGCAATTGTTGGAGGATTCGCCTGCATTTGTACTGAGTAACTCAGGTGTGGATGCTGTCACGTTTTTCTTTCGAGCTGCAAAATTATACCTCGTGTCTCTGAAGGGAATAAGTTGGCATCCGGCTGGATCTGAGAAGATCTGAGTGTGTTAGAGAAGCACATTAGTTTTCAGTCTAAACCACGTGCAAACAATACCAGCTCCAGCTGCCGTCCTCTGCCCTGCCTGGGCTCTCTCAGCACTGCCTTCCATCCGGGACCCCTGAATGAGAAGTACTGATTTAGGGCTTCAAGCTCTCACACAACTCAGTCATGAAAATAGGATGGGGCCTTGGGAACAAACCACTTCCTGCTGTCTTGGGGCCAGACAGGAGCAGTAGCCAGATCTGTTTCATGTTACTTAACAAGGTAACTCCGCTATTTATCAAATCACAGGACGGATGTGGCAAGTCGAGCACAGAACGCAAAATAGATCTTTCTCCTAAAGCTCATATTTGCTTGTTTCTAAATTTCAAACATGTTCAGAGAGTTTTCTAAGGAGAATGGCTGCTGTGGTGATACACAGTTAAATCTCAGCACTCGGGATGAAGTGGGAAGATATCCGAAGTTCAAGGCCAGCCTGGGCTCAAGAAAACAACCAAAAGAGAGAAGAGACGCTGCCTCTCAGGCATCCTAACGAAGAGCGACCAGCATTAGCATGCCTTTGAGGGAGCATTCATTTATTATTTTTACTTATTTCTCAACAATCACACAAACTGACCTCATCATACAACGCCCATATAGTTGTCACACATGACTATAAAGCCATAAGTTTTCAAAAGAAGCAAGCATTTCCTTTGAGACTGTACTCTCTGGCGAGTCTGGCATGTCCCAGGCTGAGGGCTTTTATCTCCAAAGAGGGCCAAGGTTTCTCTTTTATCTTGCTGCCTTCCTTGCTGAAAACTTCTCTGGCACACAAAGAAAAGGCTACAAAACCCAGTCCAACTTCACCAACACGTCAGAAGCAGTCCGTGAGCCAGATAAAAATCTTCCCTTACAATTTCCTTACTCTCTGACATAATCCAAGCAACTCTCCTTCCCCAGGATAGGATTACTCAGTAAGGACCCAAGACGTTCGTGGAAATGTGCTCCACCTAAGACCGGCGAATGAGGTGAAATGACAAGGCCCTCTCTGTGCAGATCCCTTTAACTTTATTAAACAAAGCCGTGTGCGCCACCAAACAAAACCTTTCGATAATGTGTCAAAAGATGGGCTACAGGAAGAAGGTGGGACTCCACCTGGCTGACCAGGCTCTCTCCTAACCCACCATCACTTTTTCGAATACTTATTTCACTATTTTATGTGTACAGTTTTGGTGTGTGTATGTCTACCAAATATGTACTAGTGTCCACAGAGGCCAGAAGAAAGTATTGAATTCCCTAGAATCAGAGTGACCTTTATAAGTTGCCCTGTGAGCACTGAGAAGAGAAATCAGATTCTCTGAAAGAGATGTGCTCTTACCACTGAGTCATCTCTCCAGCCCCCAACATCAGTTTTTAAAATCTGAGTCTTTCTGTGTCTCACTGGTTCTTGCTTCAAGCTCTCCTCAAGCTCAACCCGCCCTGCTACAGAGGCAGGGAGTCCCAGGATCCCAGGCATGTGAGACCATGTACAGCATACGCCAGACATCCTCTAAGAGGAAACTGAGGCCCTGAGACAGTAAGACACTGAGGAAGGAGTCACCAATCTACAACCCAGATCACTAAAAGTCAAAGTCATTGTGATAGTGACATTTGCATATGACCTCCTTACCCTGGGTGTTTGTCGTCTGGCTCAGAACACCCAGGATTTGAAGAAAGACATCTTCACTGAGAGGCTGAGCTGTAATATCTGCCCTATCACATCCAGGAGCCAATATGATGGAGACTCTAGCATCATTCAATCTGTTCATGGTCTTGCCTATTGTCTTAAGGCGAGACAATGAGCAGAGACACTTCCTAGCACTCTTCCAGCACGGATGTGACTCCTTTTATTGGTCCATGGTGAAAACAGCTTCTGAAAAGGATAAACGGAGACTAACCACAGCCACAGAGTTATGAATAAGAGTCTTCACATGGGTTCAGGATAAGTCAGTGAGCCAATGGACATTTACTGTGTACTGTAAGCCTTCTCAAAAGGAGGGCAAATTTACTTTTCCTTTTTTCAAGGGTATAAAAAGGAAGAAGGAAGGAAGGAGGGAGGAAGGAAGGAAGGAAGGAGGGATGGAGGGAGGGAGGGAGGGAGAGAGGGAAAGAAGGAAGGAGGAGGAAGGAAGGAAGGAAGGAAGGAAGGAAGGCAGGAAGGAAGGAAGGAAGGAAGGAAGGAAGGAAGGAAGGAAAAACCTAACTGGCATTATGTAACAATATAACTTTTACTGAAAGCCGTGTTTGTATCTTTAATTAGCTCCACCAATGGCAGTGGGCAGCTTTCTCTGTTTAGTTAACTCTCCCCACCTAAAGAATTGTTGTAGGAGATAAGCTTCATTTCGGTCTTTGATCCTTAAAGACCAAGATCTGCGATTTGGCTGAGCTGATGTCAGTCGGTTTTTGGAAAGAAAAAAATCCTTACTGTCCCTTAAAACCCCTGAAAGCATGGAAAAAGGCCCATGCCCCATGGCCATTACCCAAGAAAGGATGGATTTACATTAAACTAAAAAGAGGAGGAGGAAGAAGAGGGGAAAGAGAAAAGGAGGAGAAGAAATTGAAGGTTAGCTTGTGCTTTCTAGAGAAATCTGTGAATCTCCTTTTGTACCCAATAATCTTCACTTACTGAAGACATAAGTCTCTTTGTGGCTTCTTGTCTAAGTCTCCTATTCTGGTACTGTGCAAGCTGCCTTATCAAAGTAAAATGATATAGCAATATAAAAGAATTTACAATAATCTTTGCTCTAATCACAGCCCTTGAGTTATTTCAAACCGTACAATAGGGTATACGCCCCTGGAGTTGTGTTGTTGTTGTTGTTTTTATTGATTTGACCTGTGATTCTCATTTTTCTGCCCTTTACTTAATTTTTTGATGCTATTAAAAGATAAAATCATCTGTGCATCTCCTGGGGTATGTACTTGGCATGACAAAATTCCCTCATAATGAAATAAAAAAATATCTATCCTTAACTCTTTTGGTAGAGTTTGGGGTTTTGTTTGGTTGGTTTTTTGTTTTTAAGTAGATCATTGTTGGAAGTTGACTTGTTTTCCGTAAGAATATTCTTTTACACATACATATAGAGGTACATTTCTATGGTGTGTTTAGCCTGGAGCTTTTTACTCTGCTGACTAAATCTTGAAAACTCACTCACGCCCAAAGATGTTCTAGTCCCGTTACCCATAGCTGTAATGGTTTGCTAAACATTTGCCCAGAGTTACAGATTTTCTGTTCCTCTGTGGCCCCTAGATTTCAGCCATATTCCTACATAATCATTTCTTCCTCCCTCTCCAGGTTCAAAGTTCCATTTCTCCCAAGTTCTTCTCGAAGCTCAACTACTATATCAAATTTCCATTTTAGCATAGTGGGACTATCTTGTCCAATCTGCAATTCTCAATCTTATATACAATGATATTTTAATTGTGTGTCTTATTTGCAAGATATCTGATCCTGTAGTTTTAACCAAGTTCCTATATTTACTTTGGAGCACCACTTCTTTCCTGGGGCTCATTTGGCCAGTTTCACATTCTGGTGTAATAATATATTATCCACACAGTTAGGGAAGAAATGAGGAAAGCAGTCTGTTTAGAAACATTGTTTAGGAAACCTAGTGGGTACCAAGCCTTTCTTCAGCCCAAGTTGAGATCATTTGATTTTTTAAAAAAGAAATTAATCTACAAATTGTGTCTTTGGGGAATACTTCACAGTGGTATATTGAGTACCAATACCTTCTTTGTGTAAGGAAGAATGCATCATCAGATTGATCTTTTCCTCCGGATGGAAGATTCTGGAGCCTAATTTCTGCTTCTCAGGGACTGGGTCCCACTGAGTTCAGGCTTGTGGTCCCCCACCACCACCTCTTTTAGTGACATGAATCTGACTGACCTAGGCACAGCACCATCACTCTGGTCTAACCCTCTGTGCCATTTCTCTCCCGTGCCAGGCGCTCCGGAGGATAATCATCACCACAGCCTATACAGAAAACATTCCTTTCAGGAAGTCTTGGCTAGGCATCTGATGTATATCTCTAAGTTTGGAAAAACAGAACCCCATCTCTGAGACTCTGGCTCTTACAAAGGAACTCTTGTTGAGGTGGCCACAGGTTTGTTGACACTGCATTTGTGTTGGGTTGCCTGAAAAATGGCTGCCTGGAGCTACTGGCCGCAGAATTTCCTCTGTCTCCAAAGAATGGAGTTCTTCCGAGCCCTTCCCTTAAACTACTTCCTTTGCCCCAGTGCTTGTCCAGAGGGAAGCACACTGCTGTGGCATGTAACCCAAAGGAAACGAGAGGGGACTGGGGAACACTTTGTGGTGGCCTCGGCTCCTGTTTGCCCAAAAACACAGTCCCATCATCCCTTGTTTCTCCTAGTATGGCTGGGGAACAAGGTACACTTACAGCTTGCCTCTTTTAACCAATCGTTTCTATTCATGGGAAAGTCTGGCTCGGACAGATTTTTTAAATGAGATTTTTCTGTTTAGTGCTATCCACAATCAACTGGAAAGACTGCCACCTGGGAGAGACACCTGAACTTGGAGCTAAAACTCTCCCTGGCATCTTCACTCACAGTTTGGAGGTTGGTGCTGATTGACAGTTCAGACCTAAACCAGGGAACTTATGTATGTCCATCCCATGTAGTCTGCACATCCTCATGGGAGGCTAGCTCAGAGCGCCAGTTCTGAAAGTCCTTGTGAACAAGGTGAAAACTACATCACCTTTTCCAACAGAATTATACAAGTCATGAGTGTTGCTGCTGGTTGCAAGGAACAGCCTACCCAGAGCAGAGGGCAAAGAATCTCCCCAGAAACAGTGTCAAGAAATTTACAGTGAGTTTTTTTTCCAGTCATCACAGTACTGGTATTTTCCAACTAAACTCCTTATAAGACATCCCTCAGGACACACACAGACAATCACTCACATGCGTGTGCGCGCGCACACACACACACACACACACACACACTACACACTAAGTGAGCTCAACTTAGAACGCTCACTTCACTTCTTAGCTTTGCTGAAATAAACCTGAGGTTTCTTTCAGAAGCTAAGCAGGTTCTATTGGCATTTCCTCTATCTGGTGCCTTCCCGCCACTCTGTAGTGTCTCTATCCAGAGTATGCTCTCATTAAGGGCAAATAAAAGACAACATCAAATTTACATTTGCTTTAAGCACGCTGTATAGAGCACGGAGGATAAATAGGCAGAACCCATCTTCCAGCATCTCAGAATTTCCCCAACAGAGAATAATTCAACAAAAAGATTAAAATCACGGCATGATTGTCCCCTCCGAGTAGAAGAAACAATCTTTTGCCTGTTGGAGAAGTCCCATGAGTTACTGGGGCCATTGAGGCTGTATCCCAGGTCTTCTGAGCCTTCCATGAGTTTTTCTTAGATTCTGTGCTCGGTGCAGTAACCCAGACCTATACTCCAGGGACAGGGACAAGCCTCGTAGATTCAGTATCAGTTTGGAAAGCACAAGTGTGAAACAGAAGCCACGTTCGCTTAGTTTTCTTTACAAACATGTCAGTTCCACTCAAGACCCAACTGCCCACCCTGCCAGCGTGGGAGAACAAGGGCTCTGTCTTGTTCTCCCCATCACAGAAGGCCATTTGATGTGCCTGACAGCTACTGCTTGCTAATTACGGGGCAAACTTCTCAGCACGAGGCTTGTTGCACCAACAGGTCTTAGAACAATTCAGCAATTGTTCAGGGAAGCTTGGGTACTCAAGGTTGAGGCCTTCCACGCCAATTAGCTCCACTGGTTGTCATGACTTGGAGTTGCTCTACTGACAGGGACAAGGAATGAATCCTGCACCCGGTGATTGGCTCTGTCTGTGTTCCTGGCTGTTGGAGAAATAATGAGAGGGGTCAGTGTCCCACACCACTCCTGCTCCGGGAACACACCAGATCTCTCCCATTTGCAAGTGTTCAGGTAGAAATGACTCTAGAGAACCGTAATGTTTTCAATGTGGCTTGTGGGTCTGGGGACTTGGCGTTTCTGAAACAACTACGAAAGGTTACAGTTCGCTTTGATTATGAGAAACTAGTGTTTCTTGAATGACAGAGAGGGAAGAAAGAAAAGAATGAAAATGAATATGCTTTCTCTGTGAATGAGGAGCCTTGTTTATTGTTTGTTTGTTTGGCTGTTTGGTTGATTGGTTGGTTGGTTGGTTGGCTGGTTTGGTTTTGGAGGCAGGCAAAACTCAAGGCAATATAACAATTAAAAATAAAAAGAAACAACAACAAGAAATAGTAAGAACTGAGAAAACAAAAGAAGGAAGGGAGGACCGGGAGTCTGCCAGAATACACTTTTCACTCCCCCAGACATGGATCTAAGCTGTGTCCTTAAGTGTTCCCTTCATTCTTCCTCCCCTTGCACAGGGACACTTGAAGTTGGCATAACTGGCTTTAACCTTGTAGACGGAAGTTCTCCCTGAGAAGGTTTGAAGGGAAAGGGCAGAGAAACAACCGGGAAGAAAGGGGGCAAGGGGTTTGGTGAGGGAAACAGCCTAACGACTACCTGAGTTCGATCCCTGGAACACATGGTAAGAAGAGAGGACTGACTTCCAGAAGTTGTCCTCTCAGCTCCACCCAGACGACAGGATGCACACCCCACCCACAGACATGATAGTTTCTCTAGGTTTAAGAAGAGTCAGTGAGGGACTGTAGAGATGGCTCAATGGTTAAGAACACTGGCTGTTCTTCCAAAGGACCCGGGTTCAACTCCCAGCACCCATATGGCAGTTCACCATTGGCTCTAACTCCAAAATCTGATACCCTCACACAGACATACATGCAGGCAAGACACCAATGCACATGAAATAAAAGTAAATAAATTATAGAAACAAAGAGTCAGTGAAATATGTGGAAATCACAAGAATATCTATAACTCACACAGGAGAAGAAAATTATTTTCCCAGAGGAAAATTTCTGTATGGATAATTATTTCCTGACTGAAATATACCCAACTGCACAGAGATGGGCAGTTTGTTGCCTTCCCTGTCTGATTTTCTTTAATTAAAATGGTGATAGAAGGTTACAAAAAAAAATGATGTGTTTGGGGTGTGAGCAGCCAATAAGTTGTGTTATTGTTTAACGTTTACGGTTCAGAGGACTTCCTGCAATCTTTTCTATATCTGTGCTGTTATAGTAGCCACTAGCAATGTTCAGCTAATACCAACATGATGTGTGGCCAGCACAAAGAAAAAAATGGATGTTAAATTCTATTTCATTGTAAGACGCTGACCTCTGAAGAGCCATCTGTAGCTGGTGAGTCCATGTTAGACAGCTAGCCTTCACGGTGTCAGCCTCCCTTCCTATAAAAGGACAAATCACAAGGACTTTAGAGTTTACTAATTATGGGCTCTGTAACAATGAATCAGCCCTGCTAGTAGAGGGGATCCTCAACCATGGCCTGTCCATCCCCAAGGGGTATGCTTTGTTCCCATAAGACAGTCTTCATAGAGACAGAAGATTGAAGCTGGGGGTATAACTCTGCTGGTAGAGAGCTTGCCTTGTGTGCACAAAGTCCCCGATTCCACTGCAGTCCTCATGAGCCATCATGATGGCTCACACCTGTAGTACACTCCTGTAAGTTCAACACTAAGGAGAGGCAGGCGGGTCAGACGATCAAGGCCATTTTAGGCTGCATCGCAAGACCAGCATGTGGCACATGAAACTCTATCTCAAAACCTTTACATTTAAAAAAATAAAAATGATAGGCAATTGCTCTAGATCCACTAACAAATTTATAGGTTCTTCTCATGTCTTCTGCTACTAAGGCTGAAAAGTTTATTCCCAGTCAGACATTAATGATAAGAGGAACAGTGCCGACTCCTCTTGCTGTCCTTGTAACAACCCAAAGAGGGTCTGAACCGGAAAGATTTAGTCTGAACGGTCAGCATTCCAGACCCTGTGGAAAAAGCCTTGAGGCAGAGTGATTTTCCTCCCTGTGCCTCTACAAAACATATTCCAGAACTGAAAGGACTTTGGCTCTCCCTTAACGGCTGGCCCTGTCCTCAGCCTGCCGTGGCCATGACCTTCCGAGGGTGTCAGCTCCCATTCCACCTCAACCTCACATCCCCTGCAGGCATGACAAGTGCCCGTTCACTGATCTACAGACCTGACTTTCTCCTTTCAATATTCATTGCCACCTTCGCTTCATGCCAAGATTTAATGATTCAAAAGGTAAATAAATCAAACTGTCCTTTTACCACATACTAAAGACAAATCAATACACACAGTTTCCCAGGGCCTCTGAGAAGCCATGTTTCATTTCTAAACCTTACCTCAAAAACCATAACCGGTGCGGATAGGATGTGCTGTATCCTGTACTCTGGGGCTCAACAGGGCGAGGCTGAAAAGGGATCGGGGTTCCAAGGCCAAAGTCCCACAGTAGTTGGAAAACCTGAAGCAGTCCTTGAAGGAAAGACTTTCAGTTGATGCTCATTAAAATCATGCTAAAGCCTCACTCACATTTGTGCCCTGGGGAGCTGCTATGTGCTTTAGAGTAAGGCTTTCCTCTCTGCAAAAGCTGCTGGAGGACACTGAGGCCTTGGGAGTGCATGCTAATCCCAAGGGAAGGAGACTGAAGCCTGCCATGGTGACACTGAAAAATCAAAGCAGGGAGTATCGCCCCAAGTTCCAGGCTAGCCTGGTCTGCAAAGTAAGTTCCAAGGCAGCCTTGAGAGAAACCCTTGGTAAGAAAAAACAAAATTAAAAATCAAAGAAAAAAAAAGGAGGAAGAAGGGAAAACAAAAGATTTGCATAATACCCTCAAAATATGTCCTTGATCCTTGATAGTTTCCTTTGTGAGATTCTGAAGGACAACAAGATCTTCCTACACAGCTATAATATTGCACAGTCAAGAACTTATTAAATGACACAAGGGTGTCACCCGAGTATTTTAGAAATGGCTCACTCTCACTGAAAGTCTACTTAGGAGCTTAATTCTGTACATAAATAATTCTAAACAGTTTGTAAACTGATGCGGGAGAATTATCTATATTCTGTCAATCATATTTTAATAAAACGCTGATTGGCCAGGCAGGCAGTATAGGCAGGAAAACCAGACAGGAAGTAGAGGTGATGCAATGAGAACAGGAGAATTCTGGGAAGCAGAGAGGTTCCTCTGCGACTCCTGCGCAGACCACTGAAGAGGCAGCATGTAACTTGCCCAGCTGAAAAAGGTACCAAGCCATGTGGCTAAGGTAGATAAGGATAATGGGGTAATATGTGTCATAAGAACTAATAAGTAGCCTGACCTAATGGGCCAATCAGCTTTATAATCTTATGGAGTCCTGTGTGTGATTTTCGTTGGGATATGCCGGCTGTGGGGTACTGGGCAGGACATAAACCCGAACAAGCCGGCCCCCTCATGTTACAGTAAACAAAGCCGGAAGCTACAGAAAGAAGAGCAGGAGTTTCTGTCTGCTCCTTGAGGCTACCAAACACCATTTTGTACCCAATGCTGAAGGCATGAGGACAGTAGGATTATTTTAAGATTTATTCATTTTATCTTAGGTGCATTTTGCCTGCATGCATATGTGCACCATGTGGATACTTGGTATCAGAGGGTGGGCATTGAATCTACTGGAACTAGAGATTATGAACCATTCTGTGCATCCTGGGCATGGAACTGGGCCCTTTGCAAGGGCAACAGTGCTCTTGACTGTGGACTCTCCGGTCATGCAGCAGGGTCTACTGTCTCTGTTTCATGAGGGGAAGAAGACAGGTCAAAAGTGACACACACAGTATATGAATAACACTCAACAACACCACAAGCACAGTGGGGGTGTCAAAATTATAGCGCTCAAGAACTTCCCAATATTGTCTAAAAAAGAATGCATTTGGATGAAATAACTATTTCATCATCATCAAGTGACAATTTGTCAGAAACTCTGCATCTTAAAGGCAGAAGGAAACTTAGAGGGAAGAGACCAGTCCTATAGTATATGAAAACAGATAAGAAGGAAGTATTTAATAATTTATTCAACGGGGGCTGGAAAGGATGCCTTACTATTGACCTCAGCTCTGTGGGGGCATTGCTCTCCTATACACCTGAGGGGACACACGGTGAACTCAGTAGACCAAGGTCACAGAGTTAACCAGATGTCTTTGTTGATCTTCATGTTCAGCATTTTTCAAGGTGAGTGATAGATGAGCCAGGGCCGAGTACTTGGATGGCATAGACACAGAGGAGGCGAATCTATACCCTAGTTTGTTTTCTGTTGCTGTGATAATTATGCCCAAAACAACTTGGGGATGCTCAGGTTATAGTTCATCATCGAAAGATGTCAGGGCAGGAACTCAGAGCAGGAATCTGGAGGCAGGAGCTACAGCAAGGACCACGTGGGAACATTGATTACTGGTTTGCTCTCATGACTTGCTCATCCTGCTTTCTTATCCAACACAGGACAACCTGCCCAGAGGTGGCACTGCCTCAGTGAGCTGGGCCTTCTCACATCAATCACCAATCAAGAAAATGCTGCACAGGCTTGCCTATATGCCAGTCTGATGCAAGGGTTTTCTCAACTGGAGTTACCTCTTCCCAGAGGACCCAGTTTGTATTAAGTTGAGGGGGAAAATCAACAGATACCTGGCACAGCCTGAGAAGCTTTCATGAGGAAAACTGGACTCTGAACTAAGACATTTGTTTTTTTTAAAAGAAAAAAAAAGAAAGAAAGAAAGGAAGGAAGGAAGGAAGGAAGGAAGAAAGGAAAAAGAAAAAAGAACAAGCTTGACCAGAAAGCACGTGAAAATAGTCAGAACACCCACAAAGGCAAACCACTAAGAGTTCTCCATGTAGATCTGATTCTATGTTCATCACCTAACATTGTGTTTAGATTGCAGGACATTCAAGAGTAATGTGTTGAACTAACAACTGAAAAGGGACCAGCAGGACTAGGAGAACCAGATGTAATCCAACAAAACCAGACAGAGAATTCACCTTAAAAAATAGGCATGACGTTGAGGCTATTAAAACATGACAGCTGTATCCATGAAGGTTTCAATGCCTTGTTGGCCTATTCAGTAGGTGACCTAGGCTAAGGCTGAAATATTCTCTGTCTCAATGAGGCTCTCATGAGCCATGTCCACCCCATTGAAGTGCCTAAAATGTGACTTTTATTCCTCTCTGCTTGTCCTACGAAATCCTGTGGAGGCAGGAGTGGAGGCAGGCCTAGTGCCATTTCCACACCAGATGACAGCAGAAAAAATACACGAATCCATTACTCCTTCAGACATGTGTGCCACACACCTTTGACTCATAACATTGTAGGAGGTGGGGAGAACCTTCAAAAAGGTACCACTTGCCCCAGACTCCCTGGTCTGATGGGGGGGGGGGGCACAACTAACCAGGAGCTAGCCTGGCACATTTGCCGATCACCATCATACCAAACCCATGGTTTAAAATCAACATCTCTGCACCATGCCGTTTGGTTTCGGCAAGCAGGACTCAACCAAGTGCCACCAATGACCCAACCAGGAGCCTGCCAGGCATCTGGTGACCGTTATAGTGAGCAAGGATAGAGTGCAGAAATGGACAAGAGAAAGGGTTGCTGGGCTGCGGGAAAGGCAGACCTGAGGAGGCAAGGGTGATGAAGAGCAAACAGTCTGATGTGAATGGCCTGCTTGTCTGATGAGTCGAGGTGATATCGGGGCCTGGGCTATTGTCAAGGGCCAAGTATTTGTCTGAGGCCCTGAAGCAGCCAAGGGGACTGTGTTGATGTCTGTGACTTATGTCACCACTGAGGGCTGTGCAAAGGCCTGTGGTCTGGGTCACCACCTGGGCCCATGAGGATGCCTGAGGGCCATGCTGTTACAGGAATCATTCTGACTCTAGTGGCCAGCACTGTCACCTGGGGTCATGGTGTCATCTGGGCCAGGGTTCCTATTGAGAGCCATGTCTAGGTTTGTGGTCCTGCTACAGCCAGGGTCTGAGCTGATGTCTGTAGCTCCTGTTATCATCAAAGGTCATGTCGTTGCCAGGGGTCTGGGCTACCACCTGGGGCCATGTTTGTGTCCCAGTGCTACACTGCCCCTGGAGCCACGCCAATCCAGCTGGCCTGCATTGCCAACCTGGAACCACTGTGACTTCCAAGCCTAGGCTTCTGCCTAGGACCATGTCTGGGTCCATGGTCCTACCACTGCTGGAGTCTGTATTGATGTCTGTGGCCCATGTTGCCACCAGAGACACACAGATGCCTGAAATCTGGTCCAAAATCTGTAGCCTGCTTGGTGTAGCGGCCTGTGTTCTCACCCCGTTCATGGTGTTGTCTGGGTTGTTGTCATGGTTATTGCCTAAGGCCAAGTCTGGGTTCTTGGTTCTATGGCAGCCAGGGTCTGAGTTGATATTCATGGGTCCTGTTACCATCAAGGGCTGTACAGATGACTGGAGTCTAATCAGCCGCCTGAGACCATCTCAGTGCCCAAGGGCCATGCCACTGCCAAAGCCATACTAATCTAGGTAGCCTGTACTGCCACCTGGGGCCATGTCTGGGTCCATGTTCCTACTACAGGGGTCTGTGATGATGTCCATGGCTAGTGTTAGCACAAGGGGCCATAAGAATCACACATGTGGTAATCTGATGACTCTACTGAGACAGCCCTGCTCCTCACTGGCCCTGAGATTGCTACTCTGTACCTACCTGGATACTGCAGCAGGAGAGCTGGCCCTGTCCTTCAGGGGAACCCCCCCTCCAACTCCACACCCCAGAAAGATGGCACCACACCTCACCACGGGCATGCAACTCACCTGAGCAGCACACTAGAACTGGATGAAGGTAAGACAACCGAGGGTACGAGAGCAGCAGAACTGACCTGTCCTCCCCGTGTCTGCCATGTGGTTGTGTGGGTGAGGGGAAAATGCCCTCTCCCCTCTTCCCCTTGCTACCTGTGGCAGGCGAGAGAGCTGATTCCGGGGGTCACAAGAGTGAGACAACTAGCCTTACCTCTCTCCAGCTGCAGCACATCAGAGAGCAGGTCCTGCACCCAACCTGGACACCACTAGAGCTGACCATGTTGTCCAGGCCAAAGGTGAGCCAGCCCTGAGATCACGAGAACCTGATTCCACTCCTGCTCCTCCTATGCCCCCTACAGCAATTGAGAGAGATGGCTCTGCACTTTGCCTGGGCAAAACAGAAGAGCTGGCCCTGGTAGTATGAGTGTAGGGGACCTGATAACAGGAAAACTGGCCCCACCACCTTGTTGTAGGCTCTATTGGGCGAGCTGACAGGGCAGTGTTGGAGAGCTTGCCCACCCTGGTGGTGGTGATGATGGGCGAGAGCTTATAGCTGCTGTCCAGGCCCAGAACCAGGGCTGTGATTTGTCCCAACCCAGCAGCCACCATGTCTATTAGCTGTTGAAGGATGTAAAGAGACAAATCTGCCAATCCAGGGTTGTGGGGTCTTCAACACACAGGACAGTGGTGGGATGTTCAGGAGAAACTCCAGAGAGAGCCTATTATCAATGGAACAGCAGAAGTGGGAGGCCTTGAATCAGACTTACAGCCGTCGGTGAACACTTGGAAGTAAAGATGAATGGGATGAGTGTTGGCAGAGGTTTCTGTCCCGCCTGGTCTGCCAGCCATTCAGTCCCAAAGAAACACACAGAGGCCTATGTTAAGTATAAACTGTTTGGCCTATTCAGGAGTCTTATTAACTCCTATTCAGGAGTCTTATAAACTAACTCTTACATCTTAAATTAACCCATAATTCTTGTTTCTGGCTTGGTACCTTTTATCAGTGAGGCATTCTTATCTTGCTTCCTCTGCATTTGGGTGAAGACTACAGACTGAGTCTTTTCCCAGAATTTTCTAAGATGATAGTGTTGAAGTCTCCCACTATTAATGTAGGGTTTAATGTATGGCTTAAGCTTTAGAAGTGTTTCTTTTACATATGAGGGTGCCCTTGTATTTGGGGCATAGATGTTCAGCATTGAGATTTCCTCTTGATGGATTTTTCCTGAAACTAATATGAAATGTCCTTCTTTGTCTTCTTTGATTGATTTTAGTTTGAAGTCTATTTTGCTAGATATTAGGATAGCTACACCAGCTTTTTTCTTAGGTCCATTTGATTGGAAAAATTTTCCCAACCCTTTACTCTGGGGTGATATTTGTCTTTAAGGATGAGGTGTGTTTCTTGTATGTAGCAGAAGGATGGATTCTGTTATTGTATCCAATCTGTTAGCCTGTGTCTCTTTATAGGTGAGTTGAGTCCATTTATATTCAGGGATATTAATGACCAGTGATTGTTATCTCCTGTTAAATTAGTTGTTGGTGGTAATGGTAATTTGTGTGTTTTTCCTTTCTTTGGGATTTGCTACTGTGAGATCATCAATTGTCTGTATTTTTGTTGATGTAGCCAACTTCCTTGGGTTTGAGTTTTCCTCCTAGTACTTTGTGTAGGGCTGGGTTTGTGGCTAGGTATTGGTGAAATCTGGTTTTGTCATGGAATGTCTTGTTTTGTCCTTGTATGGTGATTGAAAGTTTTGCTGGGTATAGTAGTCTGGGCTGGTATCCATGGTCTCTTAATGTCTGCATAATGCTTAACCAAGACCTTCTAGCTTTCATTGTCTCCATTGAGAAGTCAGGTGTAATTCTAATAAATCTGCCTTTATATGTTACTTGGTCTTTTTCCTTTGTAGCTCTTAATATTTTTTCTTTATCCTGTATGTTTAGTGTTTTGATTATTATGTGGCAAGGGCCTTTTTATCGATCTAGTCTATTTGGTGTTCTGTAAGCTTCTTGTATCTTCATAGGTATATCTTTCCTTGGGTTGGGAAAGTTTTCTTTTATGATTTTATTAAATATATTTTCTGTGTTTTTGAGTTAAACTTCTTCTTCTATACCTATAAGTTTGGTCTTTTCATGGTGTACCATATTTTCTGAATATTTTGTGTTAAGCTTTTGTTAGATTTAATGTTTTCTTTGACTGGAGTCTATTTCCTCTATTGTATCTTCAGCACTTGAGATTCTCTCTTCCATCTCTTGTATTCTGCTCTTTATGCTTTCATTTGGGGTCCCTGATCATTTTTTCATGATTTCTGTTTCTATAATTCCCTTGACTTGTGTTTTTTTTTTATTTTCTCTATTTCAGTTTTCAAGATTTGAAAAGTTTCTTTCATATGTTTGATTGCTTTTTCTTGTTTTTCTTTAAGGGATTTGTTGATGTCTTCCATTTTTTTGTCTGTCTCTTTCTCCATTCCTTTGAGAAAAGTTTTCATTTTCTCTTTAAGGGCCTCCTAAAGTTATTTTATAGGTCATTTTCTTCTGCTTCATCTATATTTGGTTGTTCAAGTCTTGCTTTTGTAGGATTACTAGATTTTACTGGCGTTGTGTTGCTCTTTGTGGTGTTGCATGCATTTTTATCTTTTCTACCCATATTTTCCTCTGATTGGTGTAGTTGGGACTGTCTGTGACTCTAGTGATCAATCTTCCAGGTGCCAGTGGATCCAAGGCTCAGATGGTTGCTCCTCATGGTGCAGTCAGTGCCACAGTTCCAGTCACCCTGTTGGTCATTCCATGTTCCTGGAGGTCGCTCAGCACTCCAGGGGTTTGCTCTGCTCCTGTGGAGTTTGCTGTCTCAGGCCTGCCCTGGCCTAGGTTGCTGTCTCAGACCTGTTTCTGTAAATGTCCCTGGTCTAGATCTGCTCCTGCAGAAGTTCCTGGCTTGGGGTTGGTCTCGTTGGAGGTCCCAGACTCAGATGTGCCGGGACCTGCAGAGGCCCTGGCTCAGACCTGCTCCCGCATAGGTCCCAGACTCATGCCCAGACTCGCAAAGGTCTCTGGTTCCAACCCACTCCTTCATAAGTTCCTACCTTGTACCTGTATCTGTGGAGTTCGCTATCTCAGGCCTGCTCCAGCCTAGGTCACTAGCTCAATCCTGTTTCTGCAAATGTCCCTGGTCTGGATTCGCTCCTGCTCCCAGAGCTCACAGTCTCAGGCCTGCTTCAGTCTAGGTTGCTGGCTCCTCCCTTTTTCTCTTTCTTTCTTTCTTTTTTTTTTTTTTTTTTTTTAGGGACTTTATCCTTTTTCTTTTCTCGCAAGCCTACATATATTTTTAAACACACTTAAACCGTTTGGAAGCTTTTTTGGTCTGAATCTATCTTTACTATATAGCTCTCTTTTTCTGAACACACAAGTCTTTAATTTGCTAAGCAATATGGCTAGGATTAAAGCAGTGGCCTTGATGGCTGGATCCACCCCATTCCATAGCTTTCTGAGAGTCTAGCTTCATGGCAGAGGTACTGGCAGGAGCCATATTTATTGCCACAACTCTATGGAGTTTCAAGGTCCCTGCTACCACTAAGAAGCATGATGTCGGCTATTCATAAACATCATTTAAGTGTTTGGTGGCAGGGCGTCTTAAAAGAACTGCAAGGTTTTCCAGCTAAAGCTGAGTTAGGCAGCCCCTCTTAAATGAGATGTGCTTGCCTCTAGCAAACAGAGCCCATATGAGAAAGTGCTGATACCAAGAAGCCATGCTTAACTCTGTTCTTTTGTGTCTAGAAATATTTTCCAAGCTCTCTCAGGTTTTATGCCGACTATGTGGATGTAGTTGCCTATGTTGGTGCCATTTGTTGATAGAGGTTTTGTCCAACTTGGTCCCATAGCCATTCAATCTCAAAGAAACACACAGAGGCCTACATTAATTATACAGTGGTTGGCTTATTAGCTCAGGTGTCTTATTTACTAACTCTTACATCTTAAATTAACACATAATTCCTGTCCGTGTTAGCCACATGGCTTGGTACCTTTTTATCAGTGAGGCATTCTCATCTTGCTTCCTCTGTATGCAGATGAAGATTACAGAGAGCCTTTCCTTTTCCCAGAATTTTCCTATTCTGGTCACCCTCCCTATACTTTCTGCCTGACTAATGGCCAATCCGCATCTTGTTAAACCAATACAAGTGACAAATCTTTACAGGGTACAAGACCATTTTACCATAGTAGATGGGGAGTTAACTGTGTGAATAAAATTAATTGAAGTTTATGTCCTTTACAGGAAAAGGTGGATTGTTACACACCCAGGAAGATTGATCCTTAGGCAGTATGCTCAAGAAGCTGGGGGATGGCCATGTTACAGCAGAAAAAAAATGCTTTGAAGTTTAGCTCCTTTAAAGGAAAATGTGGATGGTTACATCCAGCAAGAATGATCCTTGGGGTGGTGCACCCAAGTAGCACAGGTTATGCAGAGGCTCCAGTCAAAGGCAATGAGCATGATCCAGATCCAGTCCAGCTCAGCTGGCCTTCTTCTCACAACCTGTCAGGAGACAGTAAGTTTTTCAATTCTGACACCAACACCAAATAAGCTAGGTGTGGCCCAAAACAGGCAGCCCCTTTAAAACAGACAACAGGCATGTCTCCATCAATGGAAGCTCCTGGATTAGCCATGTAGTACAACTAATCAAAAAGCTGTAACTTATTAAGTCTTGGATTCCCCTTTATTTCTATTCTGCTAAACTTACTCAGTTGTAAAATGTTTCAATAACTCAAAAAAAAAAATACCTGTAGCCTCATCGGCTGGGCCTAAGTAGTATTTCCTTTAAGTCATCTTTGCTTCAGTTTTTCCCCCTTTTATAAAATTGTTGTTGTGTGCATGAATGCCCCGCCTCTGGCCAACACAGCCAGTATGCGGAAGTTAGATGACAAGTTTGGGAGGTCAACTCTCCTGCTCCACCTTGACATGGTTCAGCGATCTAGCTCAGTCACCCAACATGCAGAGCAAGCACTTTATCCACTGAGCCATCTTGTGGGCTCACAGTTTTTAAGAAATAAAAAACTTTAGTGATAAAATCACCCCATATCATTGGTGAACCTCCATCAAAGATGGACAGAAACTTGACCAAGACTTCATAATTTATACAGAACAAAACAAAGCAAAATGCAGGAAATGCTTCTCTGTGTGTGAACTGACAGATGCAGTGAACTCCAGCAGAAGGCTATCCATGTGAACCATCCAGCAGCACTGGAGCTAATACTTCTTGGCAAAATTCATACGATTTTAAGCCTTTTTTATAATCTTTATTTGCTAATTTCATGTAAGATCCTCTGATTCACAGTCTTTAGAATATTGCCTCTTTGCTTATTCAATTTTCTCATCAGAGTTACACAAAGTCATGCAAGGAGTTTGTTCCTTTCTATCCTTTGAAAAAGTTTATGTGAAGTGTGCTTATCTGTTCTTTGAAGATCCTGTAAACTTGACTGTCTTTCTGATTTGGGGCCTTTCTTTCCGGAAGGGTGGGGAGTCTGGAAGAGCCTGCAGATTGTCCACTCCAGTCAGGCCTCTTGTTGATGGGGGTGGAGTCAGACTTTGGGGCACATCGGTTCGGGTGATTGATGTTCCTCGGTTTGCAAAGGCATGGTCAGAGATCACTTACTCCAGGTCGTGCCCCAGCCAGCCTGCTCGTGTCTTGCATGTTCCCTCTGAGCAGGGACTACTCAGCACAGCTTTATCGCTCTCAGTCTGGCCAGTTGTGTTATTTCTCTGGGTCTTAACTCATTAACTGCTAAGCCTATCTTTATGACTTCCTTCCTTCTGCTCGGTCTGCTGCTCTGCCCAGCTTTTTCTATTGTGCTGTGTTGAACAGACCCTCAGGAAGTCCCAGTCTTTCGCACATAGACCATCAACCTATAAATGTTCATTTACAGGTCATTCAGGATGAACCCACAGGCTTGGGGCTGTTGATGCATTATTACTTCCACTGCTCTGAGTTTTTCCGCTTTTTATTGAGGAGAATTTCAAACACACACAAGCAAACACTGCTTCACCTCCAATCCTTCAAGAAGGCTCCTAGCTCAACATTATCTGTTTGCTAATATGTGCTTTTGGATAATCCAGTTCCCTGGTTGCTCTTTTTTGGTTTGGTTTTGGTTGTGTTTTTTTTTTATAGCTATCCTGTATGTCCTATTTTTTCTCTTTGAAGACAAATTGTAGACTTTAAATAATCTTGTGTCATAGTAGTAACTGCAAAAAAAAAAAGGTGGTTGAATTCTTTCTACAGACATATGATCAGATTTGAAGCAGCCCCACTTGCCAAAATATAGCCTTAGATCCATCTACAGTTAAAAATAAATTTTAAAATATTTTTAACACGCTTGTTTGAACTTAGAACAGAGTTCAAGGTGCAGGAAGGTCCAGCTTTGGGCAGCCAACTCTGCCCATTCTTCCACTGGTCTGGGAAGAGACAATCCCAGCCATACTCCTCGGCCCAAGCAAAGTACCTCAGGAAAAAGTCACCGCTACAGGATTCCAGAGTTTTCGAACTTCACCACCACCAGCCCAACTGTTTCTAAGAATAGCTTGGTGGAAAAACAAAAATCCTGGCACCAGACACTGGTCTTTCATTGTCTCCAGTTTTAAAATAGAGACAAGCTGGAGCGGAAGTGCCCCCCGCAAACCTTGTCCGGGTCTCACTCCCGTGGACCCGCATGGGAATCTTGCCCCAGGTCCCAGAGACACAGACCATGCAGCATGACGTCAGCACTGATCGTGACCAAAGCTTCATTCCTAGGACTCGCGGACCCAGCGTGTGAGGGCCTCCCTCTAAAAGAGAGAATGTCTCATCGGCTCCTCAGATGCTGTGGTGCTGTTTCATTTCCATAGGAAATTTTGATGACTGGTGACTTAACCAGAGATTGTAGAGGAAAAAAATTACTTTCCTCAGTGTTGGGGCTGGTGAGATGGCCCAGTGGTAAAGGTACTTGCTACTGCCTGTGGGCTGACAGCCTGGGAGAGGGTGGGAATCTTTTGTTTCATGTGAATAGTACTTTCTAACATGTGGACGTCAACAGTGTCTTCACTAGTGTGACATATACACAAGTTAAGAGTGTGGAACTTAATAATGTCATTGCCAAGCTCCACACAGCTCCACACTGTCAGTGTTGGTGACCTTCCAACCTAAGCGGTAGTGTAAGACCTCAGATCACACTGAGACCAATGTGCTTTGGAACTTCGCAGAGCTTGTTTCCGCCCTGGGCCCTCGGCTTTGGTGGTAACTGCCCATCAGCTCATGCAGAAAGTTGTCACCCTCCATCCCCCGGGAGTTCTCATTGTAAAACTTCTCTGCTATACTGGGTGACTAACGCCAGAAGACTGACTGCCCCACCTGAGGTCAGCAAGCAGACATACATTACATCTGCCCACAAGCTAGAGCATTTTTAACTGGGGACGCTCAGAGCATTTGGTTGCACAGAAGCAAATATATTGATTGAATGGAGTAGCATCACTGTTTCCAGTTTTGTCGCTCAGTTGTTTCCCAGGATCTATTTGACCTGCACATCAGCCACCATCCAGCACATGCATTTTTCCCTTTCGTGTGTTGGCCAACAAGTTCTGTAGCTTAGAACCCCTTCCAGCTCACCTTCTAGACCCTGGACTTGTGCTCTCCACTAGCACCCAGGGAACTAGATGGTAAGAAATCATCAGATTGAGAGCTAAAATCAACAAAATAGAAACAAAGAAAACAATACAAAAAATCAATGAGACAAAGAGTTGGTTCTTCGGGAAAATCAACAAAATAGACAAACTTTTATCCAAACTAAAGTCAGAGAGAGGATATCCAAACCAACAAAATCAGAAATGAATAGGGGGACATAACAACAGACATGGAAGAAATACAGAGAATCATCAGGTCGTATTTCGAAAACCTGTACTCCACAATATTGGAAAACTTAAAGGAAATGGACAACTTTCTGGATAAATATCACATGCCAAAATTAAATTAAGACCAGATAAGCAAATTCAACAGATCTATAACTGCTGAGGAAATAGAAACAGTCATCAAAAGTCTCCCAACCAAAAAAAGGCCAGGACCAGATGGTTTCAGCTCAGAATTCTACAAGACTTTCAAAGAACTAATACCAATACTCCTCAAATTATTCTACACAATAGAAACAGAAGGAACATTGCCAAACTCTCTTTATGAGGCTACAATTACCCTCATATACAAACCACAGAAAGACATTACTAAGAAAGAGAATTGATGCGGGAGAATTGTCTGTATTCTGTCAATCATATTTTAATAAAACGCTGACTGGCCAGGCAGGCAGTATAGGTGGGAAAACCAGACAGGAAGTAGAGGTGATGCAATGAGAACAGGAGAATTCTGGGAAGCAGGGAGGTTTCTCTGCCAGTTCTGCCCAGACCACCGGAGAGGAAACATGTAAGCTGCCCAGCTGGAAAAGGTACTGAGCCATTATGGCTAACATAGATAATAATAATGGATTAATATAAGTTACAAGGACTAATAAGAAGCCTGACCTAATGGGCCAATCAGTTTATAATCTTATGGAGTCTTGTGATTGATTTTCTCTTTGGGATTTGCCAGCTGTGGGGTACCAGGTGGGATGGAAACCCCAACAAGCAGGCCCTCATGTTATATATGGCGCCCAGATGTGGATAACTGAATCCACAGAAAGCTTGAGAAAGCTTGGGAAAGAATAGAGTAAAGCATGTTTTGTTGGTAGCAGCAATTTCTCAGGTCTGCTCTGCTTGCTAGAGGCAAGCAAGCACTCTCATCTGAGGGAGGCTTCCTGACTCAGCTTCAGTTGCAAAACCTTGCAGCTCTTTTAAAAGGTCCTGTTACAAAACACTTAACCGGTGTTGATGAAAAGCTGAACGCTTGCTTTTCAGGTTTTCAACTGTAACAAGAAAAAAGCTGTGCTGTTTTAAAGTGCTGGCTTTCTGGGCCGTCCTGCCAGGGAAAACTCTGACACTTTTAGGCAAGCAGTCCGACTGAGTGTGGTCTGTGAGCAGAATACTACTGCTTGCTTGCTAGCAAGGACCTTGAAACGCCATAGAGTTGTGACAGTGAATACAGCTCTGACTGGTATCTCAGCCATGAGGCTGGAAAGCTAAGGAATGGGCTAATTCCAGCTGTAAAAGCCACAGTTTTAGTCCTCTCCTTAAAGACTCATGTGGTCAGAAAAAGAGAGATATACAGTAAAGAGAGATTCAAAGACGAAGAAAACCTCTAAATGGTTTAGAGTGTGTTAAAAATATATGCAGGCTAAAAGGTTAAAGTCATTAAAAATAAAAAAGAAAGAAAGGGAGATATAGGGTGTGGTGGTACACACCTTTAATCCCAATGCCTGGGAGGCAGAGGCATATTGACCTCTGTGACCTCAAGGTGTGGTAGTACACGCCTTTAATCCCTATGCCTGGGAGGCAGAGACAGATCTCTGTGAGTTCAAGGTGTGGTAGCAAACACCTTTAATCCCAGCACTGGGGAGGTAGAGACAGGCAGATCTCTGTGACTTCAAGGACAGCCTGGTCTACAGAGTTATTCCAGGACAAAGATATACAGAGAACCTGTCTCAAAAAGTAAAAGTAAAAATAAAAGAAATAGAGGTTAAAATAAAGCCACATAAAGATGGAAAATACACAGAAAATCTTGATACTGTATGTCATTATGCTCTCTTTGAATTGTTTGAATGCTGAGGAAGGAGCAACAGCTGCTAAAAGACTTTTGTTTATAAATGATGCTGAACTAACCCAAGATAGATATTTTGAAAATACCTTGGCTTCAAAACTGAAGTCAAAAGATATGTTACTTTGGAGAAGAGATTCTGCTTTTGTTTCCACAGAAACGAGAAGCTCTGGATTTATTCAGAGTTAAGAAAAATCACCTTTGATCAAGGGAGGCCACCTGAAAAATCTCCGACAGGAATAGATGGCCCAGATGTCTGAGTTCTACATCCAGAACAGATTCAAGACTACCTGAAAAATCTCCGACAGGAATAGATGACCCAGATGTCTAAGTTCTACATCCAGAACAGATTCAAGACTACTGCCTAAGATGATCAAGACTCACAGGATACTCCAGTCAGGACTTGATTATAACTCTGAATTTTCTTTAGGTCCCTGTAAGATCGTCAGCGCCCCCAACCAGCAGGAAGTAGCCTGAAATACTACGCCCACATTCCCAACAAATGGACTATGGGTATTTTCCTTTGTTTAAAAAAAAAAAAAGAGGGAAATGATGCGGGAGAATTTGTTTGTATTCTGTCAATCATATTTTAATAAAACGCTGATTGACCAAGCAGGCCGTATAGGCGGGAAAACCAGACAGGAAGTAGAGGTGATGCAATGAGAACAGGAGAATTCTGGGAAGCAGGGAGGTTCCTCTGCCAGTTCTGCCCAGACCACCAGAGAGGAAACATGTAAGCTGCCCAGCTGGAAAAGGTACTGAGCCATTATGGCTAACATAGATAATGATAATGGATTAATATAAGTTACAAGTACTAATAAGAAGCCTGACCTAATGGGCCAATCAGTTTATAATCTTATGGAGTCTTGTGATTGATTTTCTCTGGGACTTGCCGGCTGTGGGGTACCGGGCAGGACGGAAACTCCAACAAGTCGGCCCCCTCATGTTACAGAGAATTACAGACCAATCTTACTCATGAACATTGATGTAAAAAATACTAAATAAAATACTGGCAAATCGAATTCAAGAGCACATCAGAGCCATCATCCACCATGATCAAGGTGGTTTCATCCCAGAGATGCAGGGATGGTTCAACATATGAAAATCTGTCAACATAATCCACCATATAAACAAACTGAAAAATAAAAACCACATGATCATCTCATTAGAGGCTGAAAAAGCTTTTGACAAAATACAAATTTCCTTCATGATAAAGGTCTTGGAGAGAGCAGGGATACAAGGAACATACCTAAATATAATAAAGGCAATATACAGCAAGCCAACAGCCAACATCAAACTAAATGGAGAGGAACTCCCAGTGATTCCACTGAAATCAGGAACAAGACAAGGTTGTCCACTCTCTCCATATCTATTCAATATAGTTCTTGAGGTCCCAGTTAGAGCAATAAGACACCAAAAGGAGATCAAGGGGATAAAAATTGGAAAAGAGAAAGCCAAACTCTCATTGTTTGCTGATGATACGATAGTTTACATAAGTGATCCCAAAAATTCTACCAAGGAACTTCTACAACTCGTAAAAACTTTCAGTAATGTAGCAGGATACAAGATTAACTCAAAAAAAATCAGTAGCCCTCCTATACACAGATGATAAAAGGGCTGGAGGAGAAATCAGAGAATCAACACCCTTCACAGTAGCCACAAATAGCATAAAATATCTTGGAGTAACTCTAACCAAACAAGTGGAAGACTTGTATGACAAGAACTTTGAAGAAAGAAATTGAAGAAGACACGAGAGAGTGGAAATATCTCCCATGCTCTTGGGTAGGCAGAATTAATATAGTAAAAATGGCAATCTTACCAAAAGCAATCTACAGATTCAATACAATGCCCATCAAAATCTCAGCAAAATTCTTGAAGGACCTCAAAAGAACGGTACTCAACTTCATATGGAAAAGCAAAAAACCCAGGATAGCCAAAACAATCCCAGACAATAAAAGAATTTCTGGAGGCATCACAATCACTGACTTCAAACTCTACTACAGAGCTACAGTACTGAAAACAGCCTGGTATTGGCATAAGAACAGATAGGAGGACCAATGGAACCAAACAGAAGACCCAGATATCAACCCACACATCTTCGAACACCTGATTTTGACAAGGAGGCAAAAAATATCAAATGGGAAAAAAACATATTTAACAAATGGTGCTGGCATAACTCAATATCAACATGAAGAAGAATGAAAATAGACCCATATATATCACCATGCACAAAACTCAAGTTCAAATGGATCAAAGACCTCAACATAAAGCCAGCCACACTGAACCTTTATAGAAGAGAAAGTGGGAAGTACACTTGAACGCATTGGCACAGGAGACCAATTTCTAAATATAACCCCAGCAGCACAGACACTGAGAGAAACAATTAATAAATGGGATCTCCTGAAACTGAAAAGTTTCTGTAAAGCAAAGAACATGGTCAACAAGACAAAACGACAGCCTACAGAATGAGAAAAGATCTTCACTAATCCCACATCAGACAGAGGTCTGACCTCTAAAATATACAAAGAACTCAAGAAATTGGACACCAAAAAACACATAATCCAATAAAAAAAATGGAGTACAGATCTAAACAGGGAACTCTCAACAGAGAAATCTAAATTAGCTGAAAGACACTTAAGGAAATGCTCAACATCCTTAGTCATCAGAGAAATGCAAATCAAAAGAACTTTGAGATTCCATCTTAACACCTGTAAGAATGGCCAAGAACAAAAACACTGATGACAACTTATGCTGGAGAGGTTGTGGGGGAAAGGGGACACTTCTGCATTGCTGGTGGGAATGCAAGCTGGTACAACCCCTTTGGGTGTCAGTGTGGCAATTTCTCAGAAAATTAGGAAACAACCTTCCTCAAGACCGAGTCATACCACTTTTGAGTATATATTCAAAGGGTGCTCAATCGTGTCACAAGGACATGTGTTCAACTATGTTCACAGCAGCTTTGTCATAGCCAGAACCTGAAAACAACCTAAATGCCCCTCAACCAAAGAACTGATAAGGAAAATGTGGTACATTTACACAATGGAGTACTACACAGCAGAAAAAAATAACGACATCTTGAATTTTGCAGGAAAATGGATGGAGCTAGAAAACATTATTTTGAGTGAGGTAACCCAGACACAAAAAATCAATTATCACATATACTCACTCATAGGTGGTTTTTAAACTTAAAGCAAAGAAGACCAGCCTTCAAACCACAATTCCAGAGAACTTAGACAACAATGAAGACACTAAGAGAGCCTTACATAGATCTAATCTACCTGGAAAGTAGAAAGTATAAAAGGACAAGATCTCCTGAGTAAATTGTGAGCAAGGGGACATTGGGAGAGGGTTGAAGGAGGCAGGGGAGAGGCAGGAGGGGAGCAGAGAAAAATGTAGAGGTCAATAAAAATCAATAAAAAAGAAATAGAAAAAGTAATATTGCAATGTATACATTTAAAATAATTTCATCTACCAATATTATTATTTATAAACCACTATTGACTCTTAATTAAGAAATACAAGTTTCAGGGATAGTTTTTCCATAATCTCTCCCAATGGCAAAATATAATTTCTCAGCCTAAAAAGAATATATTGTCAACATCTTGTCACTGAGCCAGGTTTGTTTTGGCCACCATACAATATGCCAGTCACTGAAAACACAAAGGGCAGAAGGGGGATTATTAATGAGGCAGTCAAGCATGGCTTTGGTCATTTGACCTCAAATAAATTACCCATCAGACACTTGTGTGGGAACAAGTGACGAGCCAGTGCTTTCATCTGTCCTGAGGAACACGACACAGCTCTCAAGCTCCAGAAGAACAACTTGGATGGCCTTCATCCTGGTGCCCCACATATCCCAAGTGTTAATTCAGCTGTAGCATAACTAAGAATATACAACTGCGCAGCCGTGCCACCTCCAAGGAAGGCGAGTTTTAACTCAGCACAAAGCAAGAGAACTGAGCCCAGAGAGATTTGCTTTCTAGTCAAAGTTCCACTGCATTTCAATCAATTATAGAAAAATTATATGTGATCGATTACATATAAAACTTCATTTTTTTTAAGAGCACTAATCAGAGGCCGTTTTCCCTGAAGCACTACCATGGTTCTACAGTTGAACTGATGCGGTGTTGTCACTGAAGCGTTACCATGGGAACCTAATTCTACAGTTGAACTGATGTGGTGTTGTCACTGAAGCGATACCATGGGAACTTAGTTCTACAGTTCAACTAGTGTGGTGAGATAGTTTGTTGTGAGTTCCATGCTGCTAAAAAAAACAAAGACAAAAAAATTAGGAACCTAGAAAGACTCAGCTGAGGGACATGGAAGTGTGAGAAAATCATGCGACTAAACACAAACACATAAACCCACAATTCACGCCTTAGTTGTTTTTCCAATTTACTCCGTTTAAATCCACTTCAATGCAGTACTGCAAAGCTGGTTTTAATTATTTTAAAGGGGATTTTCACCAGTTCTCCATGTTCTGTCATTTCTACATTTTGAAAATAATTTTATTTGTTCTTTGAGAATTGTGTGCAATGTGTTTTGATCACATTCACCCTCCCTAACTCTCCCCAGGCCCACCCTCCCTTCCCCACTGCATCCCAAGTCTCCCCAGGCCTACCCTCCCTTCCTCCTGCTCCCCAACTCTCCTCAGGCCCACCCTCCCTTCCTACTGCTCCCCCACTCTCCCCAGACCCACCCCCCATTCCCCACTGCATCCCAAGTTTCCCCAGGCCCACCCCCCCTTCCCCACTGCTCCAACTTTCTGTTTGGAACCCATCAAGATCAACTTGTGTTGAACAAATATTCTTGGCTGCCTGGCCTTCCCCAGGAGTGTGGTTGGACTTACCAACCTAAGGAACTATACTCTTAGAAAACACTGACTCCCTAAGCTAATAATTGCCAATAGCTCCTTAGCTAGGCTGGACCTTGGTTCCCCACCTCCATGCTGGGATTTGGTCTGGCTAGGGCTTGCTCAGCTGAGTTTTTATTGATGCATTTCAGTGTTTAAGTTTTAAGTTCCTTCTTCGTAGAAACTTGGTACTTAAGGAAAGTTCTTCTTTATTGTTAATCCTCTCACATGTTGGACGTATGTGCTAAGCTTCTTCCCTTTGCACTTCTTACCAGGGGCCTGGGCCACCAGACTCTACTGTGAGTTGTGTAAATCTGTCTTAGTCTAAATAATAACTCACAGTACACATGTGCCTCGGTCAAAGCATCAGTCATCCGATAAGGAATGTATTTACCTCTTGGGTTACAAGCAACAAGGGAAATAGTTAAGTTTAAAGAAAAAAAATCAAGTCTTCCATAAAAGGCGTATGAATTACATTTTCTTCATTTCATATAACAAAAACTGGCCTAAGTTTTTCTCATTTAAGTGTTCAAAGCAAAGAATAAACAGCAGTGAATAAAGCAAATCAAAGTAGTGATTTGTGCTAAACATGAGAAATCAGGACCTGACACAGTAAAGAGGCAAAAACTGTTCCTTAGCTGTTAAATAGACAACTTCCTTTCACCCTCAAGTCATAGGCCCCATGGGAGGGTTTATTAACTTAAGGGGCTAAGTTCACATTAATTAGGCCTAACTGCCCTTGACCACTTAAACAGCTAATCTGTAAAAATGCAGCTGTGTGTGTGTGTGTGTGTGTGTGTGTGTGTAAGTGTGTCGACAGGTTTTTTCTGTCATGTCTCCTCTGCAGCAGACAGAGCCCGTTAGAAGATTGTATCGTCAAAGAGCACCTAATGACAGCACACTTCTGTTCACAAATAGGATATTCCTCATGTTGCAGAAAATTGAAGTAGACTGGCAACTTCAACCATGCACACCTTTGGCGGGTTTTGTTCTCTTTCACATATCTTCTGAGACTGAGTCTGGAATCCCTGATTTGACACCACTGAGTCAACTCACATCGAGTGCCCTTGCTCTCAAAGGAAGCGGGAGCTACAAACGACTCACGACCCTGCCATCACTTCTCTGCTTGGACTTTCTAGCTCGGTTCACTGTCTTGCAGCCCCCTCCAGGGAGAACACTGGGACTTATGAAAGCTATAGTGCTCAAAGAGGAGGTCACCCCGCTCCAGACCCCCCCACACACACACACCCGCTTACTTTATGGGTTTAACAAGCCGCAGGGTGGCTGGGAACCTGCTTGGCGGGAGCTGGGGAAGAGTGCACTGCACTGTTGACTTTTGTAAGTTGACTGGAGGCTCATTTGCACACCTTCCATCCCCACGGTGCTCATGAATGGGTTGCTAAGCACTTGACAATGCCCTGAGCAGCCCCTGCTAACACTAAAGAGGCAGCACCATGCACAATCCCACAGGAAAGGAAGTAGGAATAATTTTGAGTCCCAGTGAGTTGGCACTGCTTTGTTTAATAACTTCAGACAATCCTGTCTGTCTCTTCGGCACCCCTACAGTCCTGTGACAACGTCCCAGGAATTCAAAGGTAAGTTGTCTGGTGTCTTCGGGACATATTTCCTTTTATTTGCAAGATAGTGAACTTTTGCTCCAGCATTTGTATTAAGTTCAGCCAGGCCTCTGCGTTCATGTTGTCTGGGCTCCAGGGTTCTTAAGTAAGGAAATCAAAGTGTTGCTGTTATTGTTTGTTTTATTTTGTTTAGTTTTGAGTCAAAAAGAAGGGGAAAGGATGAGAAGGATCTTGGATATTAGTGGGGGAAACACTGGGGTCTTGAAACTCTTTGGTCTAAAGGCTCAACAGGAAGCTTTAGCCAGTAAGTAAGTACCCAGTAAGAAAGAGGGGACCATCCGATTCTCCATGGGATGGAGCCAGCCACACTGTTCCAGCGAAGGAGACCAAACATGGCTGAGCACCGACAGGGCTGCTTTTGTTTTGCTGACAACTGAGCATAAATGGGGTCACACTTTGATGACAGTCATTGGACATCAAATCTCAAACAAGGAAATGCTGGGATCAGGAATCTGCATCCCCCACACTTCTATCTGCAACAAAGCCCCTGAGCACTGAAGAACAGAAGGGCTATCCCAGGGCAACAAAGCCCCTGAGCACTGAAGAACAGAAGGCTATCCCAGGGTGTTGTGAGGAGCTGCGGTCAGGCCTGCTTTTCGCCTCACCCGGCTCCCGCACGGCTAGCTTAGTCCCAGAAATAACAACACACAAGTTGTATTCATTTAAGCACTGCCTGGCCCATTATCTCTAGAGAGTTAGTTACTGACTAACTCTCATATCTTGATATTAACCCATTTTTAATGATCTGTGTAGCACCACGAGGTGGTGTCTTACCGGGAAAGATTCAGCATGTCTGACCTGGTGACTGGCTCAATGGCGTCTGCCTCATAGCCCTCTTCTCAGCATTCTGTTCTGTTTTCTCCGCCTACCTAATTTTCTGTCCTATCAAGGGGCCAAGGCAGTCTCTTTATTGACCAATGAAAATAACACAATAGACAGATAACCCTCCTCCATCACCAGGGCTTACTTCCACTGATCTTTTTCTTTGTTCAGGATGGCTGCCCTGTCAAAGCATTTTCTAGCTCCGCCCAAAGAGAGGGATTGGTATATTTAACTGACATGGGGAACTCTGGATGTCTATTTGGCATCTCTGCACTCTTGTGGATGTGTATCAACATATTAAGCTAGAATAGGTGGTGCGTAGACTGATTTTTAAGATGAAGTCTCACTATGTAGCCCAAGGTGGCCTTAACTGGAAAGCCTTCTGCCTCCTCCTGAGAACGGAGATTGCAGGCGCGTAACACCACACCCAACTTACACATTGAATCTTGAAGATAAAGTTGACACTGTTCCAGGCCCAGTCCATTTCCAGCAACTGATTCTACGGAGTCCACGACAAGCCCCCTGCACATCTGTGCAGGCTCCCTTCCTGCACATCTGTGCAGCCATCTCCTTCCTCTGGGACTGCCCAGCTCTCTGGGGCTGTGTTCTTGAACTCAGAACTTATCCTCCCTGACACAGACCTTTGTCCTCATCTGTCCCTAAGGCACATTACCCACTGCTTGGTGAGGAGGAAAGAGTGGTGGTGCAGAGGCCAGAGCACCCTGCATCAGCCAGCAATAATTCACCATGAGTGTCCACAGCTCATGGGCTCAGAGTAAACATGTATTTGGGAGTCACAGAACTTGATTTCAAACAAAAAGGTACAAAAAAAAGGACTTTTAGTGTATAAAGTATAATAATAGGAGGCATAAAGCTTCATTACAATAAGAGTGCTATGTGAACTAGGTATATAGTTCAGTATTAGGGTACCTACCTAGCATTCACAAGGCTCTGGGTTCAACCCCCAGTAGTGCAGAAGAGGAGAAGGAAAAGGAGAAGAGATGCTCTGTGTGTGTGTGTGTGTGTGTGTGTGTGTGTGTGTGTGTACTCACACGCATGTATGTGCATGTGTCTGTATGTATATATATGAATATATGTACATGTGTTTTGGTTTATATATTATTTCTCTAAAATGTAAAAACAGAAATGGTTCAGATTTTAAAATATTTGCACAGACTGTCAGAACATGAGAAATCTGAAAACCCAAATGTTCTGAAATCTAAAGTTTTTTGAAGTTTTAAATATTACATTTATTTATTGTTTATTTAGTGAGGGGTAAAGAGGCACATGCTACTGCCCACACAAGGAGATTTAGAAGACAGCTTGTGGTAGTCAGGTCTCTCCTTCCCCCAGGTGGGACCCAGGGGTCAAACTCAGGTTTCAGAATAAGCACCTCACTTGCCAAGTCATCTCAAGAGCCCCCTGCTGTGGGAACTCCTTCAGCCAATAACCTTTAAGATACTGGCCCACATTGGCCATAGTCTCACATACTATAAGTGCAGACATAAATGCATGGAGTGGGGGCTTGACTACTGGATTCGGTTCCAGTTCCCAGAGCACACAGAAGGCTGTGGACAACTACTCTTTCTGCTATTTTACCCCCTAATAAATAAACCTTGGCCTGGCAATCTTGTCTACTTCCAATATCCAGGAGGATAACTACATGTTTTTCTTTGGGTTCACCTTCCTATTTAGCTTCTCTAGGATCATGAATTATAGGCTCAATGTCCTTTATTTATGGCTAGAATCCACTAATGAGTAAGTACATACCATATTCGTCTTTTGGGGTCTGGATTACCTCACTCAGAATAATATTTTCTATTTCCATCCATTTGCATGCAAAATTCAAGATGTCATTGTTTTTTTACTGCTGAGTAGTACTCTAATGCATATATATTCCACACTTTCTTTATCCATTCTTCCATTGAGGGGCATCTAGGTTGTTTCCAGGTTCTGGTTATTACTAATAATGCTGCTATGAATATAGTTGAACAAATGCTTCTGTAGTATGATAGGGCATCTCTTGGGTATATTCCCAGCAGTGGTATTGCTGAATCCTGGGGTAGGTTGATCCCGAATTTCCTGAGAAACTGTCACACTGATTTCCAAAGTGGTTGGGGGTTGGGGTGGAGTGGGGGTAAGGGGAGGTGGGGAGAGAGAAGTGAGAAGGGGAGGATGGGGAGACCTTGGGGGATTGGGGCGGTTGGGATGGAGGAAGAGTGAATATGGGAGCAGGGAAGTATATATCTTAATATTAAGGGAGCCATTTTAGGGTTGGCAAGAGACTGGACTCTAGAGGGGTTCCCAGGTGTCCAAGGAACCAGCTTGTTCCTTGAGCAGCTGAGGAGAGGGCACCTGAACTGGCTCTATCCTATAGCCACACTGATGAATATCTTGCATATCACCATAGAACCTTCATCTGGCGATGGATGGAGATAGAGACAGAGACCCACATTGGAGCACTGGACTGAGCTCCCAAGGTCCATATGAGGAGCAGAAGGAGAGAGAACATGAGCAAGGAAGTCAGGACTGCGAGGGGTGCGCCCACCCACTCTGACAGTGGGGCTGATCTAATAGAAACTCACCAAGGCCAGCTGGACTGGGACTGATGGAGCATGTGATCAAACCAGACTCTCTGAACGTGGCTGACAAGGAGGGCTGACTGAGAAGCCAAGGACAATGGCACTGGGTTTTGATTCTACTGCATGTACTGGCTTTGTGGGAACCTAGTCTGTTCAGATGCTCACCTTCCTAGACCTGGATGGTGGGAGGAGGACCTTGGTCTTTGCACAGGGCAGAGAACCCTGAGTGCTCTTTGAACTGGAGAGGGAGGGGCAGGGGGTGGGGGGAGGGAGAAGGAAATGGGAGGAGAGGAGGAGGTGAAAAATTTTTAATAATAATAAAATTAATTAATTAATTAATTAATTAATAAACCTTTGTTATATTCCATTCTGGGCTAGTGTGGAACACCTTTGTACAACAACAGTTTGACACCCAACATTGCCAGAGTACACATCACTGCTGGGCCCAGCCCAGAAGGTCTGTGGTCTTTTCCCACCCCTCCACAGCTGAACTACCCCTCTGGTGTGCAGTTGCACATGATTTGGCAATTTCCCATTGGCCTGCCTATGTTGCTTGGTCCCACCTACTAAGCAGCTTCTTGGCAAAAAGAAAAAAGAGGATTGGATGGGATAATAGGTAGATTAGTGCAAACTTACTCACAATAATAATAGTGAGTAATAGTGAAAATACTTGTAAGCTATTATTTATAGACAGTTTATTTTGGTATAGATTCTGGTATATTAATACAAATTCAAATTATATTTGTTATATAAATATGCTCCTATTTCTGTCTACAATATTTCTGCACTTATCAAAGTTCTTTTGTCATATTGTATGCATACATGTTTCTACCTCTGCTTAAGATATTTTGTATATTGATGCAATTTAGGATATATTTTTCATATTCCACTATACATTTCTAACTCTGTTCAAGACACTTACACATTGTTTACATTTTGAGGTCATTGTCCTCATTTGCTGCACAGTTGTTTAAAGATTGTTTAATATTTTAATATGAACCTTGGTCTTTAAGCTATATAGATATTAAGAATTACAGGTCAGTAGTCATCCATATTTGTCATACTTATAGTAAGACTAATCAGTTTCTCTAGATAAATAGAGATTGTATTCCACATCGATAGGTAATCTTCAAACACTTCAAAAAAACTATAGAATATGACATTTAAATAGCTTAGGATTCTGTTGATATGACACATGATCTATTGTGATCTATTCCCAAGAGAATGTTGGGCACTGAAGACACTCCACTTGGAGCTTGTTTTCTTCTTGGCAAAACTGGCCTCTGAGCAAAGAACTGCTCCTGCCTGGACCATTGATAAATAATGCTGTGTCATCTGGACTGGACAAGAAGGATATAAGCAAAAAGACTGCCAAACCTTGTCAAGACATGGTAAGACAGTTTTCAAATTTTTCTGCCTCTGAAAATTGTCTGTCAGATACTCTAGGCCTTAGCCAAAGTTGGTTGCCCCAACATTGTAGATGAGACTTTGGGTGATTGCCCAGGTAGCCAGTTGTCTCTGTCATTTGTTGCCCTTTTTCAAAGTGCTTGATTTTACTTCCTGTTTACTCAAGTAATATTATTTCTTTTCTCAGGTCTTTGATGGGGTTAAAGACTAGATAGCCAGAGTTACTTTCCTTTCATGACTTACCCAAGCCATTTCTAATATAAGTCTTAGACTCCTTAAGATAGGATAACTATTAAAATATTTAGCATATGTTTCTTACTTGATGTTGTTTATACTGGTTGTAAATTTAATTTTTATACTTAAGATTTGTTCTTATTGTATATAGTTTTGTACTAAGCTTAGGGCTCTCTTATTTAGACAAAAAGGGAAGGTACTATGGGAACTCCTTCAACAAATAATCTTTACGATACTGGCCCACTTTGGGTGTAGTCTTAAGTACTAAAATGCAGACATAAAAGCATGCATGAGCTCGTTGGCTGCTGGATTCAGTTCTAGTTCCCAGAGCATGCAGAGGACTGTGGATCGCTACTCTTTCTGTGAGTTTACCCCCTAATAAGTAAACCTTTGCTATACTCCATTCTGGGCTAGTGTGGAAATCTTTTATATGGCAACAGCCCCCCAAATCTTAACTTTTGGAGTGTCATGTCAGCACCCAAAATGCACAAATAAAAGAACATTTGGATTTTAAAATCATTTACTAAGGATGTATAACCTGTGTGTGTGAGAGAGTGCATATGTGCCTGTGTGTGTATACTCAAAATTTTTACTTAAGAAAAACATATCACATCTCATGCAAATATAATGCACCATATCATAAGTAAAACTTACTGTCATATTATGTCATAAAATTCTAGGCTTACAGAAAATAGAAAAAATAAGCATGAAATTTGTATCTATCCTATAGAAACCAAAGGAAAAATAACTTTTAATTATATTTCATTGTCTGGTACTATAAAAATATTTTATATCATAAAGTATAACATAAAAATTCTAGTAAATAGAAATGTCTAGGAATTTACAATAAAATAAAATTATGTAGTGTTGTGTGATATTTTGTTCTTTCTCTTTTGACTCTTTTCTCTATTGGGGGCCTGCCACCCAACTCCCAAATAAATCACACACAGAGGCCTAATCTTAGTTATGAATGTCCAGCCTTAGCTTGGCTTGTTTCCTGCCAGTTTTTCTTAACTTAAATTATCTCATCTATTGTTGACTTCTGGGCCTTTGTCTTACTCTATTTTGTATGCTTTTTCTTTTCCTTTTTACTCTGGGTCTGATTGTGCAGCTGGGTGGCTGGGTGTTTGTTCCATGAAGTCCTCCTCCTTCCTCTCTCATGTCTCTTAACCCTCTTTTCCCAGATTTCTCCTCATATTTATCCTCTCTGCCTGCCAGCCCCACCTATTTCTGTCTCCTGCCTTGCTGTAGGTCATTCAGCTGTTTATTTGATTATCAGGGTCTTTAGATAGGTACAGTAACACAGATTCACAAAGTTAAACAAATGCAACATAAACAAAAGTAATATACCTTAAAATAATATTCTTCAACAATGTTAGATTTGCAGTACTTCCATATGACCCAAGGGAAAGACTGATGCAACAGCTCTTTGGGGAGAAGCCAGCAGTACCCAGCTACTTCCTTTCAAAGTTTCTTCCATCCTAGACATCTAGAGGACTTGCTGCTACATAGAAAATAAATCTTGTTTGTAAACAGAAGTTTCTGTTCTACCTGGTCCCACAGCTGTTTAGTCCCAAAGAAACACACAGGACCTTATATTAATTATAAATTGTTTGGCCTATTAGCTCAGGCTTATTATTAACTGCCACTTACAATTTAAATTAATCAATAATTCTTGTCTATGTTTAGCCACGTGGCTTGGTACCTTCTCAGTGTCTTGCTTCCTCTGCATCTGGGTGGAAACTGTATCTCTGTCTTTCCTCTTCCCAGAATTCTCTTAGTCTGGTTGTCCCACCTGTACTTCCTGCCTGGCTACTGGCCAATCAGCATTTTATCAAACCAATATGAGTGATAAATCTTTACAGAGTGCAAAACCATTATCCCACAGCACTTGCTGGCAGTACCACATATATCATAGTAATGGCACAGCTTAAGTTTTAGACTGGGCAAGCAAGCAGGAAGTACCATATTTGACCTAGTAATGCTGCAGCTTAAGTTTTAAGAAGCTCTTAGCATTTTAAGAAGTGCTCTGGTCAGAAAATAATTACAGTTATGCAATAAAGACAAACCCAGATGAGGCACAGTGTTGGATAAATATACATAGGCTTGGGAGAAAAAAGTAAAAGAGTATAGAAAGTCATAAAATAAAGTTAATGCTTAAAAAAGGGTAAAGTCTTTAAAGAGATAGAGTACAGATAGTCATATATTAAAAGGAGTAAAGAAAAATGAGCCACATAAAAATGAAAATTGCACAGAGAGTCTGGATTATGAATATTATTATGTTTTCTTTGAATTTTTTGACTGTGAAGGAGCTAAATACAGAAAGACCTTTCATTGTATGGACTGATAAGCTAAACCAGCATGTATATTATAAAGGAATCTTAACTTCAGAATTTGGGTCTAAGGTTATGTTGCTTTGGAAAAGAGGTTCTTCTTTTGTTTTCACAGAAGATGAGAACCTGTGGGTTGCTTCCAGATCAATATCGTTTGATGGAACAAGACCTCCTGAAAGGTCACCTTGAACACCCTCAAAAACATTACTTTGCCCAGCTGCTGACTGAGATGAACCTAACACACAGGATACACCATAAAAGACCTGATTAACAGTGCCCCCAATTAGCAGGAAACAGTATGAACAAAATGATGCCCATATTCCCAAATATTGTCTATAAGTGTTTGCTTACATTTAAAAGAGAATATGATATAGATATAAATAATTTTCATTGGTATGGATCTTGGTTTATTGATATAAATTTAAAGTCAATTTTGTTATATGTATATGCATTTCTGATCTTGATTAAGGTATTATATTTGTCCAGTTCATTTAAAAATGTAATGTATAATTAAGAAATATAAGTTAATAGATAATCATCTATAATAGTCAAGCTTGTAGTCATGTTAGGTTTTCTAGATATAAATTCAGTTAGTTCAGTAGTCTTCAAATCTTTGAGAGACCTTCCGAATATGGCATTTAAAATGTTTTAAGAAATTAGGCTGTTTCATAACAGTAAGACACATCTGGTCCTGGCAGCACCAGTCTATTTCAAGAGAAAGATGGGCATCAAAGAGGTCCCTTACGGATTTGGTTAGTCATTTGGGAAAGACCTGCTCCTGCCTGGACTACTGAACTGAACATGCAGAACCCACAGAGAAATGACTGCTGAACTTGCCTAAAGGTGAGATGATCTTTCAGGGTTCCTGCTTCATGAAAGAGTCTGCCGGACATTCTACAGGACACAGAAAAGTGATTGACAAACTGCCAATATAGGCTGAACTGTCTTTGAAATTTCCTGCTTTATGAAAGAGTCTACTGAATACCATAGGTCAGTAAGCTGAAGATAGATGCCCCAGTGATACAGAGGAACTTTGGGTGATTGTCCAGGCAGCGAGATGTTTCTGTCAATTCTAGAGTTTTGAAATTTGCTGGCAATGCATTTCCTGTTTACTTAGGTAATATTATATCCTTCTGGAGTCTTTGATGGAGTTGGGTGGCACAGACCTGCCCATGAATCCCCATGCTCAATAAACTTGTTTATTCCTAAGCTAGACTTCAAGGAATCTTACATGCATCCTCAGCGTCCCTTTCTTTTTCTCTTCATTACACTCATCCATGGAAAAAAACAACAGTAGCCCAGCTTTCACTGAACCTGTTGCCCATACAAGTGGCCCCACACCCAGAATCTGGGAGATATGGAAGAAGCAGTCATGTTTGTTGGTCATTTTTAAGCCTACCAACACTAAGACAATTCCCATCCCTCAGCTGTGACTGTTTTTAAGGTTTTATCTTTTGCAATCTCCAGGTCCTCCCATCCTCTACTCAAAGGCAGCAGGAAATCTTGCTTACCATCAACTCAGTCAGATTCCATGGTGCCGCTTTCCTCCCCATCTCGGCAGAGGACTGTCCCCTCCTCCCTGAGCCCTCCCCATCTCAGCAGGGGACTGTCCCCTCCTCTCTGGGCTCTTTGTCTTAAGACCTCTCCCTCTTAAAGTCTTTCACCTACTGCTGTCCTCTGTTTCTCCTTCGTTTCTCATTTCTATCCTTTTCTAGATCAATCCCATCAATATAAGTGATTGCCACTTAATAATAGCAGTAATAATAATAAACAAGACATGGTGGCTCCTGCTTTTAATCACACCCAACTCCATTTGACTTTCATCCTCCTGTCTAGGTCAGCAGTAACTTCGAACTGACAAAAGGTGTGGCTGGCCGAGTTCTCATCTTCATCGCGTGGGCACGGCTTTGCAGAGCCGAGACTCCATCCCTGAACAGGCTGCATTTGTCCTTCCTCCTTTTTTCTTTGTTTTAGTTTTATTTTTCCTCTTATGTCCTATTCGCTTTTGAAGGTTCGCCATCATCTTCTTGACTCTTCAAACACTTGTTCTCAGTCCCTCCAACTCCTTAGAAGTACAGTAAAAGCAATTGAATTCTGGTGCCCAACAGTGCAGCCAGACAGATGAACAGGCGGCTCCACAGACAATTCACAACGGTGTCCACAATTCACAGACTGGGTTAGAGTCCCAGAACCCACACTGAGCAGCTTGCAAGCACCTGCAACTCCAGCCCCAAGGCTGTCCAGTATCTCTGGTCTCCAAGTACTTCAACACATACCCCACATTATTAAAAATAAATTATAGAAAGAAATGAAGACTTACACTGCATTCATGTCCTAGGGAATGAGTAGTAACAATGTATGCTTTCATTGCTTGGAATTAAGTGATGTTTTGTTTTTTGGTTTGGTTTAGTTTGTTTTTGTTTTGTTTTGTTTTTTGTTTGTTTTTTTGATGCTGAAGGAGACCCCCAAGGTCTATCTAGCACACGCCATGTTTGTGTTCCTCTGCTAATTTGGATCTCCAGTCTCCATGTGTAATGCTGTAAGTCTCATTTCAGAGCTACCCTGAACCAGAAGTCGATGTGGGACCATGGTCTGTATTCTGTCAGTTATATTTCAAATAAACACTGACTGGCCAGTAGACAAGCAGTAAGTATAGGTGGGACAACCAGACAGGAAGTAGAGGCAGTTCATTGAGAACAGGAGAATTCTGGGAAGGAGGAAGCCCATTCCTCCCTAGTCCTGTCCAGACACCGAAGAAGGAAGAAGTGACTGCCTTGCTGAAAAAGGTACGGAGCCATGTGGCTAACATATACTAGAATACTGGGCTAATATAAGTTGTAAAAGTTAATAAGAAGCCTGAGCTAATGGGCCAATCAGTTTATAGTTAATGTAGACCTCTGTGTGATTTCTTTGGGACTTAACAACTGTGGGAACCGGACAGGACAGAAACCTTAACAACAAGAAGTGTCCTCTCCAACTTCCAAAATGCAGTGAGTGCCTACCCAGTGACAAGAAATTCGCAAGCATGGGCTTCTGTTCTCCTCTGTGAAGAAGGAGTGAGCTTTTACTGCAAATCTTACAGGGATCTATGGAGGCAAACTATGTATTTTGTGTAATTGTTCTTTGATGTCACGTGTATTATTCTGATATAGCACCCTGCTTAATAACCACTTATTTCACATGGTGCTAAGCTAATTTATTATAAAAATCCATGGAAAGAGACCTAAAGTTAAAATGTCTGGTATTTGAGGTTCTGGTTTTCTTTGTATTGATCCCAAGTCGCTTTGAATAAACTCATGTCCTCCATCGTGAAGAGTGCCAGGCAATTCTTCATCTCAAGTTCACTGTCAAATGCCTCTCTTCTGGCAGGGTGTCATCACTGTTATCAGTATTATTTGGGTTGCACAGATCCTTTTCAAGGAAAATCCAATTAAGCATGGGGTGGTGGTGTTTTTGTCTTCCATCAAGCCATTGCAAACACTTCTCACTCATCAAATCTGACACAAACTGAGCTTTTCATTACCTTTTGCAGTAATCTTCAAGGGAATGTTTGAGTATATTCTGTGAGACTAACTTTTGCGCTTCCCCGCGCACCCCACCTTTGAATTGAGTACCTCTAGTTAGCACTGTGTTTTGATTTGGGGCCATAACACTAATCCTCAAAGTTGACTGCTAGGCATTACTATACAATATTTGATTGCTTCTGTGGAAACACATTTGAGATTTGTCACATTTAAGAAAAAACTATATATAGTTTTAATAGGGAAAAATAGAACATGGCCTTAAAATTTTCATGGATACTCAGTATTTGTTCATTTAGACCCCCAAAGACTCTAAGCATTTTAGCATTGTTTCATGGCTAACAGTGGGTGCTAGCAGAATAATGAACCTGTTACCCCAACTGTGTTCCAAGTCTCCTCACAAACCGGAGTTCTGGCTTACAACAGAGACACTTAATGCTTCTGTCGGATCAGCTCACTGCGGTGCCCAGCAACTCCCCAGATTTCCAACACGTCTGGCTTAATGCCTTTTTTCCCGTTTTTGCCTCAATCTGTTTTGGTGTCAGATTGACTCCAGCTTGGAGACTTTGCTGGTCTCTTTTCTAGGCATCAGGCCCTTTCGATTTTTGGATGTGTTAACTGAGGACACAAAAGAAGCATCCAGAACAGATTTGCACCACTGCTGCCAACCAGATTAAACATCTAAAGCAACCCCTTCTCTCTTGATCAGTGAAGCAAGAGCAGCCTAATATTTTGAAGTGTATTTTGTTATCTTGAAGTCAGCTAAAAAGCAAATGCTCACCATCCTGAGAACAGACCTCCCCCAAATTTCTCAGGTCAAGAGAGAGACAATCATCCTTCCATGTCTGTGCTGAGGGCACAGCTTGGTGCCCTGTTTTCACAATGTATCAGGGCACAACTCAGCTGGGAAAGAAGCTCAACAGTCGGTCGAGCGACTCTGAACGCCATAGTAACAGAGCCATACAATCTGCCCAGTTTACAAGAGGAGCCTAAACCAATTTCGGGGTGAGACACAGTCAATGCAGTTTCTCCATTTCTTGCTATCCATTTTTAAGTCTACTTCTAGCCTATGACACAAGAACACATGAGCTGTGTCACAACCAAGGGCACAACCAAGGTTGGTATGATGGAGTCTGGTGTTCAGAAGCCCCTCAGAACTGCGGAAGGGGAGGAGAACCTTCTGGGAATAATGCAGAGACCTGAAGATGTCCCAGAGAAAGAACCTGAACTTGTGCCTCTGTCTCAGTCTCTCGAAAAATCCCTTGGGTGGTCGTGGGTCCTCCCTCTACACTGCTACAGAAGTAGAAGCAGGAGGCTCACAATTTCAAGGTCACCCTAGACTGCACGGTAAGATCCTGTCTCAATACAAACAATAAAAACAATGTCCACTGTCCCATGAAAGTGACAGGAAAGCTTTTTGGGAGTCAAGCAATGTCAAGACATCAATCTGAAAATGAAATAACATGATTTCATCAACCAGATTATTTAATGAAATTAAACCCTTCTTAGATTTTTATCCTTTTATTCCCCGTAGCATTTGTTGAACTCCAGTTGAAGTGTTTAGCCTGGATTAATGGAGCCAAAGGCATGAAAGTCAAGGCTATAAACCTTACCACGATTACACTCCCATTCTCCCTCCTTGGAAACCACGGCACAGCTCAGCTGTAGGTTCCCAGCTGCGGTGTAGTGAGTGACACTTTGACTTCGGTAAGATAAGGGGTGAGATATACAAGCTCCCACTCCTTGAATCCAACCTGAGCCCCCAGCAGGAATCACTGAGAATGGCTGTTTGGAAGCGTCAGGATTGCCGGGGAAGCTTGTCGTGACAGACAGCCTGAGAAGGCAGGTCTCTACACCTGCTGTGGCAGTCAGAGAGCCTGTGGGTCAGGACAACTCGGAGTCAGATGACCCTTTCCCAGGGGTCACCTGAGACCTCTGAAAGTATCAGATGCTGCACTGGGGCTCATAACAGTAGCAAAATTACAACATGAAGCAGCAATGAAAATAATTTTATGATTGGAGGGCACACAGCATGAGACACTGTATTAAAGGGTCACAGCATTGGGAAGGCTGAGGACACTGCCCAGGAGCTTGGACACAGGTGTGGTGTGACGGCTGCTCCACACTGAGCCCAGGCATGGGAAGGCAGCCTAAGACTGCGTGCCTCCGAGGCACAAAGATGTCCTCAGGAGGCCCGGCTTCGCTGCTGAAGCTGGCCAAGGCTCCACAAGCTTTAGTCTTTACGGGGGAACAGTGTCCTCTCATATCAGGCACCGTGTGTCATATGAGGTCACCTCTTCAGGGGACACTCCCACCAGCTCCAGGGTGTGCACCCTGCCCTCCACATGTACACTGCGGCGTGTGTATATGTGCACACAGACTCACACACACAATAAATTGGGCGAAAAGACACAGATAATAAAAGGAAAAAAAATGATGACAGCAATGAACACCTGCAGACCTGACCACAGTGGCACACACTTGTAATCCCAAGTGCTTGGGATCCTCAGGTCGGAGAAGGCAGGAAGACAACAAAAGCATCAACTCAAACCAAGTCATTCCTCAGTCGGAGCGGAGAGGTCTCTCCACGTCCAACACTGTCCTAAGGTCACCTTAGCAACCTACCCCAGCAGAGGACAGCGATGTATCTGTGGGCAGTCACTAAACACACTTACGGAAAACACCTCCACTTTCTTGTGAAGACAGAGCAGTCGGCTCACAAAGATGGTCAAGGTTGGCAACTAGACTCAGGGACCCATAGCGACCCCATCTCCTCCTGCAAGATGGCATGCTGGGAAAACTCCTTCACAATCCTCTTAACAATAGAAAAAAAAATTTCCCCTAATTCATTGAAAAAACAGGAAGAATTTGCATTTAATTGTTGTCTCGGAAAGTAAGTAAGCTTTACATGACGAGTGTTTATATCTTGCTCCACAAGAGAGTGGAAAACAAAGGGATTCACATTCTTTTCAGCAATTCTTTTAACCCCAGGCACCTTTATTAGTCCATGTGCCAGCTTCTTATGTACCCCCTGAATATTTCCCACAGCACATGACGTCAGAAACACGAACATAAGAAGCTATGATCTCTCCTTGCCAGGAATTTATGCACGTACGTAGGCTGAAAGTTTCAGGACACTGTGAAGAGGGTACAAATGTTGGTGGATGGTGGGTGAAAGTATTTAAGTTCACCTAAGAATTTTAGAAGACTTTCTAATGAGGCTTATTTCTCAACCCACCCCCTTATAAAAAACAGAAATTGCTAAAAATGTAGCTTGGACCAATCTCTTTTGCTACCTTTCTTCTGATATAAATCTGAAAACTATTTTTTAAGTTGTGTGTGTGTGTGTGTGTGTGTGTGTGTGTGTGTGCATGCTGTCCACATGTATGTATATGTATCACACATATGGCTGGTGCCTATGAGGCCAGAGGATAATGAACACTGAAAAGCTGAGTCGGTGATTAAGGGCACTTACTGCTGTTCTAAAGGACCTGAGTTTGATTTCCAGCACCTGTATCAGTGGTTCACAATCACCAGAAACTCCAGCCCCAGGGAACCTAGCATGTTCTTCTGGGCTCTGAGGGCACCTGCACACACACACAAGTACACATATAAACACACAGAGACACAAACACAAAAATTAAAATAAATCAAAAATAAATCTTAGGGGCTGGAGAAATGGTTTAGAAGCTAAGAGCCATTGTTGCTGTTACAGAAGAGCCAGGTTTGGTTTTGAGCACCCACATAGTAGCTAACAGCTAGCTTTCACTACAGGGCTAGAGGCTGTGATACCCTCTTCTGGTCCCCAAGAGCACTGAATGCACAGGCTACAAAGACATACATGCAAGCAAACATCTCTCTCTCTCTCTCTCTCTCTCTCTCTCTCTCTCTCTCTCTCTCTCTCTCGATATATATATATATATATATATATATATATATATATATATATCAAAACATCTCTCTCACACACACAAACTAAATTTAAAATTAAAAAGTTAAACTGTCTTAAAATCACAATTTCAATGCAAACAAACAAAAAACAACAACAAAACCCAATTTCATCTGTACCCCCTTCCCTACCTCAAATTGTCTACCCTCTTTAAATACTCTTTAGTAAAATGCTTGTGAGTAAGGTATATCCCATGCACTAGAATAAAATGAAAATTCTCATTTATCTATTTTCCCAGTTATCTATGTCTTTATTCTTACTTCAGTTTAAGAAGATGGCCAGTCTTTCCAGTTAACCAGGACTCAAGGCTCCCAGGTTTGCATTGAATTGTCTCTTGAGCATCGCTCACCCCAAGTCAGCTGAGCGAGACTGAGTTCTGGCGCTCCTCAAGGTTCAGGTGGCTTCCTCTGAGGAGCCTTGTGTGAGCTCGTGCTTTCAAAAACATTAATCTCAGAAGAGGGACTTGGCCGAAGGTGGACAGGTTAGAAAAGGAAACTGAACAAGAACACGAGGCTGGAAGTGTCTAGTGCTGGGAAGGCCCCACGCATAAGCACCTACACGTTCACTACGGAAGGACATGCTTGCAATGGGGAGTGAGAAGAAAGAGCTGTGCTGGTTGATATTAACTCTTAGCACATCTGAGGGTTTTGCAGCTTCAAAATGATAGCCACTCCCAGGGTATGGAAGGAGGAAGGGGACCCACGTGCAGAGAATCTCCTACCCCTGCCTGGTGTGGGAGCTCATTAGGGCATGAGCTGTGGGTTGGCCCCTGGCTGGACTTTCCATTCAATCTTTCATTTTTCTCTCTCCACATTTTCCACACTGCACTAAAATTTCTCTCCAGAAAAGCATTTATCTTTCCTATTGCTGTTTCACAGCCTGTCCTTATTAACAGATCTTCAGGAAGAACTCGCTGGTACCTGTAAAAATATCCACTGACTTTACAAGCGGAACATCACACAGAAACATCCAATTTTCTTTCCTCCCCACTCCTTGCTTGCCCTTTGCCTGCTGCCCACTCCGTTCATAAACTAAAACCCTTTCAACTTCTCTCTCTCTCTCTCTTTCTCTCTCCCTCCTTCCCTCCTTCCCTCCCCCACTTTGTTCATCTTCTACTTTTTTTCTTTTTCACTTTTTTTTGTTTAGGAAAATTTCAACTCCCATACTTTCTTCTGGCTTCCAGAAACCGATGAGAAAAGACTCTGAGACTGACTTGTGTGACAGTGTTTGTGTGTCTCAGTGTGTGGTATACTTGTGTGACAGTGTTTGTGTGTCTCAGTGTGTGGTATACTTGTGTGACAGTATTTGTGTGTCTATATGTGTTGTATACTTGTGTGAAAAGAATTGTTTCTTCCAAGTTTCTTGAAAACCTTTATTGTAAGAAGTAACTCTTGTACTTTTTCTTGTCAGTTTTGGTTATTTGTTTTCTGTTTGCCTAAGGACTGGCCCAAGGCCTCTTACACGCTAGGCAAACACTGCTTGCCTACACGCCTGGCCCCAAAGAAGTAAATTTAAGCTAGATATTTAGAAATATCACTGCAGGATTACGAGCATTTCCTCAAGCTAAAAGTCAGGAGCTTGTTTACTAATAGTGGAGCGTCTTGCCCTGTTTGTCAGTGCTGAAGCTCTTGTTTCTATGCAATGCTTTAGGTTCACATGGAGGTTCATTGAACCCATCCAAATGCTCCCTTTTCTGAGAAAGCATGCCTCAGACTCCTCTCCCTCCAAGACACTTCCCCTCTTGCCCACACCTGTCAAGCTGAAGTCCAAATCCACCTGTGCACACAACCTCACTTTATCTTAGTTCCTCCAGGGTCTAGCAGAGGCAACAAATTCAAAAGCAGTGTTTATCTGTGCAATCGAAGCTCGGTGTGTGGACAGTCACAAGAGTGTCCCTGCAGTCCTCAGGGCTGTCCACGGGCTGTATGGTAGAGAAGTCATGGTAGGAGAAAGTAAGCCTCGAGGAAGGCAAAAGCCAAGTCAAGTGAAAGCGGAAGAGCTGAATGATTAGAGTCATTATCGTTCGTGCAGGCAGCACCCTCCCTAGATGCTATACATCTAGAACTGCCTGCCACATATGGAAGCCACAGAACCACTTAGAAGGCTGATGGTGGCTTAGACTACACTGAGAAAAGAGAAGGTGGTAAATAGACAGACTCAAGATACATTTGGTTGCTTGGTTGGTTGGTTGACAAGATCTGCTATAAAGGCCATATGGGCCTTGAGTTAGCTCTTTTCCTGGCTCTCCCTCCAGGTGCTGGAGTGGCCACACCAAGCATTCGAGTTACATTTTAGCGGTGGACTAAGTAGGAACTCCTGACAAATTGGCTACAGCAGCAGGTAAAAAGGCAAGGCAAACGGAACAAGCCGTGCATGGGTGGGGGGGATCTATTGACATGAGAGAGACAGAAGGTCAGTATTGAAACAGCAAGAATCAAGAGTTCATTCTGGGACATAGCAAACTTGAGATTTGTGTCCAAATGCAACACAGGACTGAGAAGAAGAAGATGGAACTGGCTATGTGGGTGTGAAGTTGAAAGAAATGTTTTGCACTGAGACTATAAATCGAAGAATCATCAGCAAATAAATGGTATTGAAAGCTAAGGCCAAGTTGAGACCACCCACAGAGAGTGTGGCAAAAGCGGAAAAATCTTGCAAGAGCACAGCACAGAGAGGCTGGTAGATCACTGGGAGAGGTCATCACTGGGGAGACAAGGATCTCCTGTGAGGAGGCAGTCACCGCTGCTGATCTGACCTCAACACAGCAGAAGTCTGGTAGGCGTGGAGAAAGATGCGGCAAGTCTATAGTTTGTTGCCCCCCACTCCCTACTAAATGCGCTAAAACTGTGATCAATATAGCGTCGCGGTAAGGTAAAGAGACCTTATAAGATGATCAAACCACAAAAGGAGGTCAAAGCCTTTCACAAGAGATGAGTGAGTTCTCACTTTTGCAGGAACTGGTTCAATCTCACGAGGGCAGGTTTTTGTCCCCATCCTTGGCCCCAGCTTGATGCTTCTCCTCTGTGAGTTGAACATCATATGAGTCTCTTCTGAAATCAAGCAGGTACTATGTTATTAGTCCTCCAGAATAATAAGTCCCTCTTTGTTTTTAATTTACTAATGCTCGGGCTTTTTTTTTCCAACACAAAGTGCGTTAAGAACAGTAAAGTAGCATGCTTAGACGGCTTTTCTAAGAATTGTGGAATGACAAGGAGAGACATCGAAGAGTAACTGGAGAGGTGCAAGAGTATCAAGAAAAACATTAAGATTGTTTGCGTGCCAATGGAGTCAGTTCTGCATAGAGGAAGGAGGCAACAAGGAGAGCAGCAGGGGATAAAAATGAAGGTATACGAAGACATCCCAAACACAAACCAAGAACCCATCTTTGGTGCAGAATGGACCTGTCAACAGAAAGAAAGAGAAGCCAAGTGGCCGATTATAGACTTTGTAGTAATCAGAGTCGCCACAATTCCCAGAAAAGTGAGATGAGACCGTTCGTATGGAAGAGGGAGCAGAGACAGAGTGCGCATGCCTGGGCGCAGTCTGTGGAGGCAGGAGTCCGCATGCGCAGAAAAGATTAGTGGAATTTAAGGAGAAAGACGAAGGGACACAACTGTCCACTTCACAAGCAAGGATACAGATGTGCAAGAGGCCATAGGACAGCTTGAGTGTGGGCCTGGGCACACTGTGGGAGTGGCTGCAGAGGGAAACGGGGTGTCGTAGTTTGGACCTTCTACTGAAGCCAGCGGGGGACGCTGGAGGATGCTAAACAAGAAAGTGGCACCACCGGACTGGCATCTTAGAGGAGACTGGTGAAAAGAGAACAGAAGCGGAGCAGGAACAGTGTGAGGATCACCATGCACCATGGATGAGACAGTTGTGGAGGAAACAGGCAGACTTCTGAAGTACTTGGAAAGAGACAACAGAATTTGAATCAAAATACACTTACTACAGTTTTCTTAAGCAAATATTACCTTTAAAAAAAAATCCAGGTGGCTAGTGCCGTATGTGTGAAACCCTGTGTAGTAATACAAATAATAAAAACCCAGAGGCAGATATCGTGGTCCAAGCTGACGATCAGAAAAGCAAAACAGCCAACCACTAGAGAGACCTTTTACTGCTGCCAAATCTTCAGACCGAAAGGGTGAGATTCTGTCTCCACAAATCCTCAGACTTTACACTCCACTGAGTTCCTGTCTCTTTCCCTTTATATTCCTCTCTCTGTCCAGCTACATCACTCCTGTCTCCACCTTCCTAGTGCTGGGATTCAAGGTTTGTGACTCCTAAACACTGGGATTAAAGGTATGAACCACCACCACCTGAATCTGTTTCTGGATTGATTTTGTGTAGCCCAGGGTAGCCTTGAACTCATAGAGATCCATCTACGTCTGTCTCCCAAATCCTGGAATTAAAGGTGTGTGCCACCACTCCCTGGCCTGTGTGGCTGACTAGTGTGGCTGCTTTGTCCTCGGCTCTTCAGGGAGGCTTTATTTACTGAAGCACAAATAATATGCCACTGTAGCTGTGTTCTTCAGTAGGTGCAGCAGTGACAGCTTGTCCTCTTATGGATGAACATCCATGTCTCCTCATAGATGGCCCTGGGGAGCCTGTCCATGACTCCAGCCAACCCTCATCATGTGCAGACACAGCTTTGCTGAGGTGATTGGCTTACATTGGGGCTACAATGTACTTACTATGGCCTTCCCTGCAGGGGACACTGACCAGGAGGTCACAGCTCCTGGTGACCTAATGGCTGGGTCACACATAAGGGAAAACTTCAGTGGTACCTTGAATATGCACAGTGATCCACCCCACTATCATAACATTTTATTGTTCATACATTTAATCCTATCCACTCAGTGACATAGGCAGAACAGGGTTATTTCAGGCTATTGATCAAGGATTCTTACATGTTTTTCACTCTAGACTTTTTTACCTGAGAAATTTTATTCAACATAAGTATGTAGGTATATATAAAAAGATACACAAATCAGGCATTTACTAATAATAAATCATACATATGTTTTAAAGTAATTAGGGCTGGGGATATAGCTCATTTGATACCTTTCCTGCCTGGCTGAATTCAGGCCCCCAATACTGCATCAATCAAGTACAAGGGCATTTATCTGCTATCCCAGCTCTAAGGAGGTGGACGTAAGAGGATCTCAAGGCCATTCCTAGCTACATAGCAAAGTTTGAGGCCAAGCTAGACATGAAAACTGGTCTCAAATCATCATCATCTTCTTCATCACCACCATCATCATCTTTTAGTATACATTTAATCTTAAAATTTATTAAAGAGTAAAAACAAATTTGAATACTAATTCCAGGATTACTGGACTACTAATGAGAAGAATTAAATCTTGACTGAGTAGTTAATATGACAGGGTGCAGAATATCTTCAATGTTTTTTAAAGGTGATTGATATTTTGATTTTATAATCATCAGAGTTGAGACTGACACATCACATAAGTACAAAATGGCAGAAGTATATTTAGGGCCAGTTACAAAACTATTAGAAATTATATCCTAATCCCAAACAAAATTTATTTAAATATAATACATTTATTTATATGTGTATATGTATATATATATATATGCATTTTTCTTATTTTTGGGGGAAATACAGGCACCACAGCACACATGTGGAGTTCAGAGAACAACTTGTGAGACTCAGTTTCCCCTTCCACCATATAAGTTGTGGGACTTAAACTCAGTCAGGCTTGACAGCGAGGGTCTTTACCCATCAAACCACCTTGACAGCCCCTGCACAAATTTTTTAAAAGAAACGCAAGTGAACAATTCAGTGTTTTTAAAATCAAGCATTCTAACACAATGCAATTCAAAGGTGCACTAATTTTATGTTGTGTGCTGCACAATAATGGGAAGAAAATGTTATGAGTCTTTGTCGCCTATCCTCGAACCATCACATTTCTCTAAGAACACAAAGCTGTGCGTGTGGAACCAGAACGCTGTGGTTCATAACGCACCGCAGTGTCAGGGCCGAGGTGCTCCAGGCGGTACTTGTTGGCACTGTGTTGGCGTGACACAGCTCGTGCTACGAAGCACACTGTGTCTTCAGCTCCGAGGCCGCAGCGAAGTTGGGTGATGCAGCACAGGCCAACCTGCCAGAAAGATCCCTGCTTCATTACACCCTTGATTTTAAATTAATTTTTGGCACTTGGGCATTACCAAACACTTTAGTGATGCCAAATTTTTCACTCCTTCCCCACACTCAGTTATGAGGTGATGACCCACAAGCTTGAGAAGCTGGGTTGCAATGGCGCTCAGAGAAGCCAAACATATCCCCTAACTCCAAAGCAGAGAAAAAACAGTAAAGCCCAAAGCAAAGCCAGGGATCTTCCTAACTGCAGGCCTGGGGGCTATCTCTCATCTTGTCTCTCTCAGAGCTAGAAGCGAAGTCCTGCATTGCCAGCCATAGCCTTCGGCATCTTCCCCTGCAGGGAAATCACGTGACTGTGTGGTTCCTAGAACATGTGTTCTCACTTAGAAGTCTCTTGGAAAGACCTCAGACCACAGTGGTTCCCAGCCGGTGCCCACACCAACAGCTCACCCAGTGTCCCCCTCAGCCGTTCACTGTCCTGCAATGGAAAGAACTTACTTGCAAGGATAAACTGGTTGTTTGCCCTGACTGCATTGAGCAAGACAAGAGAATTCTGTAATTTTCACCAATGGTCTCCAATTACATTATCACAGACAGGTACTCCCCCAGGAAGAATTTACAAGCTCTCCTCACCTCCCTTCACTCTTAACACTGGGGTCCTGAGACAACTACACACCAAGTCCCCAGAGACCTTGCATTGGGTTGAATAAGATACACTCCATATTCTCAGGCATTTAAATACTTGGTTCCGGGGTTGGTGATGCTGTTTGCAAAGGCTTAGGAGGTAGGGCCTTCCTGGAGCAACTATGTCCCTGGGGAAGGTTTCAAGACCCATTTCTAATTCCTTTGCTCTGCTGCTGTTTGTGGTGCTAGATGTGAGCTCCCAGCTGTTCCTGCCACTGTCTGCCATCTGCTGCCATAATTCCCTGCCTGGACGAACTCTTAGTGCTAAACCTGAGATTCCCAAGAGAGAGACCAATTCCACAATCTTTGAGCCAGATTTGAAGCAAGCTTTAAATACTGACCAGGATGATGGGTTCTGGTCAGGTCCGTTCTGGAGTTCCCAGGAAATGACAAGGAGTCACATTTTGCAGACACTTATAAAGGCAAACCCATAAGACTGCATTTCCCACCAGGTCCAGTCGGGGCAAGTGTGTATCCTGATATCCTTCCTACCCTACCTAATGTGTGTGAAGCCCTAAATCCCATCCCAACATCATTAATTTAATTAATTATACAAGTTTTTTTGTTGAAGAGGCTTCACTAGATTGAAATACCTACATTGGAGGATCACTGGATTTTATACAGAACCTCAAGGAAGCAATACCAAGTAAATGGTTGAGGAAGGAGACAGAGCAAGCCCCAGGCCAGGATCATGTGTCAGAAAGGGAGGAGCTCACCAGCCTACAGGGTTAGGGCCCAAGGGAAGCTGGGACCACAGCTAGACCAAAGCAACCCAGAGCAGGATGAGGCAGAGACCAGGGTGGGACTTAGTACAAGGCAGTGGGGTGGGGTCTGAGAACCAGAAAGAGGAAAGCCTGGGAGATGCTTGTGAACCATCAAGGGAAGAGAGCCTAATCCTTCACTGGCTGGACGGCTCTCTCTATAATGGTTTCAGGCCAGATGGCAGTGGTACATGGCTTTAATCCCAGTACTTGGTAGACAGAGGCAGGTGAATCTCTGTGAATTTAAGGCTAGCCTGGTCTACAGAGCGAGTTTCAGGATCGCCAGATCTGTAACAGAGAAAACCTGTGTCAAAAAGCAAACAACGGAAATGATTTCAGTGGCACCCCATTACACTGGCATGCAGCAGTGAGCATTTTTGCTAGTCCCTACACCAGAAGCTTCCTAGACACAAGCCACTGAAAAGGACTTTAAATACACCACTGTTAACAAAACAGAAAAATAAGACCACCTTTTTTCCATTTATGTCAGTTTTTACATTTGGGGGTTTTTAAAAATTCCTCTTTTCCTTTTGAAAGAACACTAACTGCTTTCCTGTCTGCTCATTTCTTTAAATTACCAAAAATAAATGAAATTTTAAAATAACACATCTCTGTTCATTTTGCACAAGTAGATTGCTCCTGACATGGCTTTGTTGTTCCATTCTTCGGACTTGCTCTATAGTTCATGATCACAAGGCTGCAGCTCCGAGACAATACAGACCAGGTGGATGCTCCTATAATAGCGTATCTCCAAGACCGGTTCCTTGCAGGCCCATCAGCCTCTAGGACTCTCCTTCCACCTTCCATCCGTGTCCACAACAGCTGGCTTCCTCCCCTGCAGCACCACATCACCTCCAGAGCCGAAGGGACTGTCTCTTCTTTACCTCAAGTCTTTCTGCATCATCGAGGTTTGAGCTGAGAACAGCTGGCATACTCACAGAATAGAGTCAGGACAATTAACACAGGAACTACTTAATGATGGCAGACACAGGAAAACAACAAAGGATGGTGGAGTGCATGTGTGTGTGTTTGTGTGTGTGCATTTGTATATGTGTGTATGTTTATGCATATGCGTGTTAGGGATTGAATCTAAGGATTCATTACCACTAAGCTATGTTTCCAGACCCTATTCCCAGTCTTGAAGAAACAGAAAGTAAAGAAGTTTCTAAGCCCATGAAAAGAACCATGGCAGAAGACGTCTCATGGGACTGGGGAGCTGTGCCTAGGAGGAGCTTGACTGCTGCTGGTGACACCCAGGAAGCAGGAAGCAACAGGAAGATCGATAAATACTCTCAGCTCCTACAAGTAAGTCATTAGCCAAACCCAGGAGAGAGGGGACAAGAATGACTTCATTGCTGCCCCCAGCAGCCAACCTCCTGGGCGCTGAGAAATACAGAAAAAGATCACAGTCCTGAGTGGGGAGAGACAAGTGAGAAATTATCAGCTGAGTCCCTTCCTGCACATAGCTGTCCAGAGAAAAAGAGGGGGGATGCCTTTAAAATCATTCTGGCCAAAAACATTTCCTTAAATAACGGAGAAAGTCACAGTTGCCCCAGTAAATCATTATAGGGGAAAAAAAATAAAACACAGGTTTTGAGAGGTTTGAGAAACTATTCTTACCTGAGAAAATAAAACTGAAACACATATACATTCAAAACAGACCTTAGAAATTTACTAGTGAAACACAATAGGGTTTGAGTAGCTTTACATTTGATTCTGTTTCGGGTGTTTAGTTTGTGAGGCAGGATGCCCTTCTGTCTCCCAGGCTGGCCCTGAATTTGTCATGTAACCTAAATTGGCCCTATTCTTTAAATCCTCCTGCTTTGAACAGCCACATGCTGGGAGTACAGGTGCAGACCGCTGCACCCAACAGGAATAGCTGTTATACCTGCAAAAGTAAAATATTTCCTCCAGCGCTGTGAAATACATCCAAAAATGCATACATTCACTTTAATTCTTGCCCAATGCAATGAATGACTGTTGCAGGGCGGGGGAGGCAGTTGGGGTAGGGAAGCCCTTGGCACTGAGTCTGGATCCCCCAGAAACTATGTAAATCTGGCACCATCCCTCATGGGTAACCCCAGAGCTCAACACAATGAGAGCCAGAGATAGGAGGGTCCCCCTGAAGCTAATGAGGAAGGGGTAGCTTGTCTGGTGGATGCAAGGACAAAGAAGGCAGAAGGCAAGTATTAGCACCCAGGACTGCCCTCTAAGCTCCACTAGTGCGTCATGGCATGTGAGAGCACACATTTACACACACACAGGCATCACGTACTTGTGCACACACACACATCACACAGACACTCACAAAGAGACAAAAGGAGAACAACACATCTGATTGTGATCTGTTCTGCCTTTTAAGGGCAGGAAGAGGCAAGCCCAGGGCCTTCTAAGGGCCACTAAGACACAGCCCACTCCTGGGTGCAGTGCGTACTGTAGGCAGCGTCATGTGCAGGGGCCTTGCCCTGCACCTCTGATGATGAACGCGGCTAACGGTTTCCCCTAATTACAGATGTCAGAACCTTGCAAGTTTTGCCTCTGTGTCCTGAAGTGCGGATGTTGGAGCTGTAACGTATTGTAGTCTATACTTTCTTTGCTGTTGCTAACCCTGCACTTGACTCTCGTATAGTTCTGGTGAGAAGAACGAGTTGCATAAGGCACAGGCCAAAACTTAATATCTAGAAATAAACATTTATCACATTTCAACAGTATCAGAACCTAGAGACAGAAAGGGAAGGAAGCAATGTCAGGCACTCAGCATCTCAAGTAAGAAAAGGAAAGTCGGCTATTAACAGCTTGCTCTAAATCACATCCTGAGAAGTTTCCTCTGTGTGTCCTGGGTTGTTCTAATCAATGGGAGACAGCCCTGATGTCTCTTCACTGGAAAGGAATGAGCATGTCTCTGCCTCCAGATTCTTGCTATAATACGGCGATTTGTTCACCCACTAAAGCCTTTAGTGCCATGCAAACAAACTGCATGAGAATAGTAGACTCAACTATCCCCTTAAGCTGTCCACATGAAGTGACTTATCGTGTCCCCATTGACTGGCGTGCACTGTGGTTGTGACCAGGGAGGAGCGGCTGGCCACAGCTGGGAAGCGGAAGGGACCTTTGAGGTTGCAGGTTGCTCCCTGCAAGTGTCACTAGCTTTTTACCCACCAAACACATATCATTTCACTTGCATGAACAAGCCTGGGACCAAGGAAGTATTAAGGTAATCACCAAAAATAAAGAAAGAAAAGAAAAATTTATAGAGGTAATTAAAATAAATCTTTAGGAAGAAATAGTGCTTAAGACAGCACCTGGAGGGAGCAGCAAGATGGATGTGGGTAACGGCTCTCCCTCTGGGCCTGAGAACCTGAGCTTGGCATCTGGAGTTCACGTGGTGAAAGGAGAGAACTGTCTTCTCACGGTGGCTCGTGGTGCGTGTGTGTGTGTGTGTGTGTGTGTGTGTGTGTGTGTGTGTGTGTATCTGCCCATGTGTGTGTGTGTGTATGTGTATCTGCCCATGCGTGTCTGTGTGTCTGCCCATGTGTGTGTGTGTGTGTGTGTGTATCTGCCCATGCGTGTGTGTGTGTCTGCCCATGTGTGTGTGTGTGTATCTGCTCATGTGTGTATGTGTATCTGCCCATGTGTGTGTGTGTGTGTCTGCCCATGTGTGTGTGTGTGTGTGTGTATCTGCCCGTGTGTGTATGTGTGTGTGTGTGTGTCTGCCTATGTGTGTGCTTGTGTGATTTTTTTTTAAAGAAGGAATCTGGAGACTGAAAGAGATATTGAGAAAACAAGGAAGATTACAAAATAGTCTGGTGATGTTTAATGTCCAGAGAAGAAAAAGAAGCCTGGGTTTGGAGAAGTGGCCCAGTGTGTGAAAAGCCATCGTTTCTGTTCCAGTACCGGAAGAAGGGGAAGGTGTGGAAGGAAGGAGAGGAGGGGAAATGCAAGGCAGGGTGGCAGGGCATGTAAGAGATCAGCCAGCTGAAACACAGCCCTGAGGAGCTAGGGACTGAAAGGGAGACTGGTGGATAAAGATGCCTGCCCCGAGGATGGCGCTTGCGGCTTCAAAGGAAGAGCATGTGACATATATGACCATGAACAATGAAAAGGTCTGAGGCAGAGGACTCTGCCCTCGGGTCAAATGTTATTTTTACTCCATTTCACTGGTTTATCACCTACTGAGAAACAGCGTTGTGAGGACGCAGGTGACTTCGGAGAGTCAGTACAACAGAGCTGTTGTCATGTCAAACAACCGGGGTGATGGGGTGGCAGCCAGGCTGAGGCTGTCTTCCGGGTCTAGCTGAACGGTCAGCCTTTCCATCACTGTGACAGAAACACCTGTTGTGGCTCACTGTTCTAGAGGTCTCAGCCCGCCCAGGCCTAGAGGGGCGCTGAGGCTGCGCTCACCTCACAGCAGCTGGACACAGAGGGACGATATCTGTGTTAGCACAATCCTTCCCTTTCTCCCATCTTATTCCATCTGAGACCCCAGCCAATGGAACGGTTTCCCATACTCAGGATAGGTCTCTGCCATCCCCTTGGTTAATCCTCTCCTGAAACACCTCACCACAGACACACCCAGAGGTCTGCGTTCATCTAGGTGCTTCTCAGTCCCATCCAACTGACAAATGACACACTACCAAACACAGAAGGTCACAGCATGCCCCCAGGAATAGGAAATTAGGGGAGAGGGCGCTGAAATGGAAGCTAAGAAGCATATCCACTGCTATCTTTAGTTCAAAAGGAAATGGCTCAGCCAGAAAGGGTGTTTCATCTAAATGCAAGACCAGTTTAGCTTTTCTGCCCTTGAGTTTAGCTAAATTATAAAAATTCCATAATGAACAAGAAATTCTCTGACCCATCTGCAGACCATGAACCTTGAGTAAAGGAAATGGAGGTGGGAGACACTTACACTTAAAAGTTTTGCATCTGTAATTAGCTTAGATTTATCTTCAATTTAATTTTCCTGTTCAACTTCCAGAATATTTTAACAGTAAAAGCACCAGAATTACATTTTTTTAAGTAATAAGGAAGTCTGGTACTACTTTGCAAATCAGCATTTTCAATGGATGTAAGCATTTCCATGTGTCCTCATGCTCTGCTAGCCCCCGACTGCACCCCACTGTCTCTTTTTCTCCAGCTAAGCACACTCCAGCATCTGACAGAGACCAGAGTCGCCTAGGTTCTGTGAAGGCCAGCTGTGAGGCGGGCCTAGAAGGTTGTCCTATCAGTGTCTAAGAGGCCTGCCTGAAGACTGTGCAGATACACTTACCAATGGAAAAGGGGTGCAGTTATGGTTTGAAAGTTTCCCCCAAATTTGATTTAATCTTTAAAGTCATATTGTTGATGGTGGGAGAAGAGATCACTGTGGAATGACTAGATCGGCCTTTTTGAGTGATTTAATCTCTTCCTAGAGTCAGGGACTAGTGCGATAATAAGGCAGCAGCTTCGTTAACAGCACACTCTCTCCGGCTTGCTTGCTCTGGTTGCCATTTGTTACCTAAGATTCCTAAGAATCTGCAGAGAATTCCCACAAGCAAGAAGACCCTCACCAGGCGCAGTCCCTTGACCTTGGTCACCTCAGCCTTCTGAATGGTCAGAAGTAATTTCCTTTTCTCAAAAAAAAAAATGCTTGTTTATTTTTTAGAGGCGTGGTTTTCTCTGTGAAGTCCTAGCTGTCCTGGAACTCACCCTGTAGACCAGGCTGGACTTAAACTCAGAGACCCGCCTGCCTCTGCCTCCTGAGTGTTGGGATTAAAGGTGTGCACCCACCTCTTGGGCTCTTTTAAAGGTATTTTTATTCTATTCATTATTGAGGTACTGTGGGAACTCTTTCTGCTCCTTCAGCCAATAGCCTTTAAGATACCAGCCCACTTGGGCATGGTCTCTTATACTAAAAATGCAGCTGTAAAGCCTGTGTTCGCTCTCTTGCTTCCGGCTCTCACTTCCGGCTGTTAGACTATGTTCCTGTTCTCTATTCGTGCAGAGGATTCTGATCTAGGACAGTGATCTGTGAGTCTCCCCTAAATAAATAACTCTTTATTATACATAATTCTGAACTAGTGTGGGATTATTTTGCATCCTCCGCCATCATTGGGGTAGACATGTGCAATAATGCACATGTGGAAGACAGAGTACAACTCTGTGGTTTTCTCTTTCCATTTTTGCACGGGTTCTGGGGATCGAACTCAGGTCTTCAGGCTTCCATAGCTAGTGCTATACCCACTGAGCCTTCTTACTGGCTTTGATTTCTTTTCTTTTTAAATTACTCAGTCTCAGGCATTCTCCTGTAGCAACAGAAACAAACTAAGACACGTTAAAAAAAAAAAAGAGAGAGTGCCGTAGATTATGGCGGATGTGATAAGGATTACACTGTTCTATGGGGATGCTTGTGAGCACAGATTCTGGCTGAAGACAGACAGTCTCTGACTTAGTATTCCGTGCAAAGAGCAAGTCTGAGTATCAGCTCCAAGGGGGACAGGCAGCCTATGATGCTGGCCTGTGTGTCACTCATCTCTGCCACCAAGACTCCTTTCCTCATCTGCTTGTCATGCCAGAGCTAGAGTGGCCAGTGACATGTGTGGTTAATGACACCTGGCTTTGGTATTTTGCCTAGTTGGTTTTGTATGCCCCTTCCGTGGTCATGGTTACCACCTAGTCCAAAGCTTACCAGACTGTTGTCATGTCTTTATTGCCCTGCCATACATTCCTTCCAGATTTACTTATCTCTGACTCTCTTTTCTTTCCAAATCTCTGCTTATAAACTCATACATACACTCTTCTCTCAGGACATGGATTCCACACAAACTGATGGACAACACGCGGCTTGAAGTTCCACCCACAGGGAGAACCATCTCTCTTTCTTCAGCTTCCACACACATGCTAGCAGTCCCTCTAGGATTTTTCCTCTTCCACTAATTGGTGAGATGGGTTTGATCTTAGCCAGGGTTCTCCAATAAAGAACAACACACACACACACACACACACACACACACACACAACAGAATTCTATTGTTTGAAGCTGGGATGTGGCTTACTGGTAGATTACTTGCCTAGTATACACAAGCCACCGGGTTCAATATGATAGCAGAAGACAAAATGTGTGTGTTTATAAATTATATGCATATACATTGTATATTACACATATAAGAAAGAGGGAGAAAGGCACAGAGATGGCTCAGCAAAAAAAGAACACTGGTTGTTCTTGCAGAGGATCAGGGTTCAGTTCCCAGCACCCACACGGCAGCTCACAACTATCTGTAATTCAGTTCTGGGGAGCCCAATGCCCCCTTCTGGCCTCTCTGCATGCACATGGTGTACAGATACACATGCAGGCACCAGTTGAAACATCCATACACATGAAATAAAGATAGAGAAAAAGGAAGTGTTTTTCTGAAGAATTGCCTTATGCAATTGTGGAGAGTGACATAGTTACAAGGCAGACTGTCAGTCCACGGAAGAGTGGACATCATAGGTCAAGGCTAAAGGAAACCTACAGGCAAAATCCCCTCTACCTCTGGGCACCTGTCTTTTTTTCTCTTAAGGCTTTGAACTGATTGGACAAGGTCCACTTCTGTTGTAGAGGACAAACCATTTTATTTAAAGTCTATTTAAATCAATGATATCTTTAAAAATCTGCTTCCCAGCAATATCCTGACCTAGACAACTTTCCCCAAATTCTACCAAACATTTGTCTAAATATCTGAGTGCTGTAAGCCAGAATGCTGACATGTAAAAGTGCCATTTCAGGCCCTACATTTCACAGTTTTATGAGGGAGTCGAGAAAAGTCATGATGAATTCACAGTTAAGAGGAGAAGCTGGTCCATCTGCTTGAACGATTTCTCACGACCCTCTGCTTCTGCTCAGTCCCACGCTTTCTCTGTATTCCAGTGGTTGCTGAGAGACCAACCAGGCCCCATGACTTGTGGTCGTTGTTGAAGTTACAAACAAGGACCATGTCTGGCAGCATCGGAAAGCGTTGAATCCTGCAGGAATGAAGAAATGGCAGATACGAAAGAAACAACAGTTGCACATATGGGAAAGCTAGGGCTGGGTGGGCTCTGCTCCCTCCAACGAGGTCCACACTCTCACCCTGCAGTGAGTTTTCTATGTGCAGAGGCAGCAGCACGGGTTAGCCAGTCCCAGGAGGAGGTCTCTGTAGGGGAGCAGTCTCGGACTGCAATCGTCTTTAAGGAGGAAGCTAAAGTTGGTGGGTTTGGCCCACACTGATCAATTGTTTGTAAGCACTTATACTTGGACCAGGAGAAGCTCCGCCGTTCCTCTGACCCTCCCCTGGGGAAGCCTACTGCCATTTCCATTGGCCCGAGGCACTGGGACCCATGTGCATGCCAACAGCTCACCCTCACTCAGGACTTCATCTGTCCTCACAAGAAAGTGCTGTGCACGCTGCTGAGACAGAGACACAGTTATAGGTCTATCCAGCCGCAAAGCCTACACTCAGCAACAATGACCAGCACAGCCAGATCTTCCCGCGGGTTCAGCACTGGCTCTTATACCTTGGGGATAACCAAAAACTGTTTAATTGGACTTAAAGCCTATTCAGTAGGTACGGATCCTTGCCTGGTACAGCAAACCTAGCCAACGACCCTGTCTGAAGAAGATACAGATGTAAGATGAAATCCTACTCCTGAAAATGTTCTGAATCGGTATACGTTCTAACTGTATTCTAAATACTTACTATACCCAGAGATAAGAGTAGCGCTCACTCCTCAGCAAATATTCTTTTGTACAGAGACCCACAACTGGTCAAAATGCAGAGAAGAAATGACCATGAGGAGCTCAGCACCAATTGGAACATCTAAAACACAACTCCTACACCTAGTGTTCTGGGAACACTGTCACAGAGGAGAGGGAAAGATTGTAGCAGCAAGGGAAGCAGGACACCCACTGCAGCAGAGTGTCTTCTAGGCCTGACAGGGATGTTGTACCCTTGAAATCTCAACAACATGGTTGCCTTAACAAGACCTGCATTCTGATGTATGTAGCCAACATGCCAGCATAGATGAGGGATATGCATAAAGCCCGATGCCAAGATGAAGCGCGACAGGCAAGCACTGGCTGCTAAGAGAGGGAGACTCGGTCTTCTCCAAGGAGAAGCTCCTGTAGGTAATTCAGCCCTAAACACAGGTACATATCAGCAGCACTAAATGGAGCCAATAGATTATATATATATATATATATATATATGTGTGTATATATATATATGTATATGTATATATATATATATATGTAACAGCAGTAATTAAAAGGAAGGGGTAATGAGAGGGATTGGGGGAACAGAGAAGGAAATAGAGAGGGCACGGGGGTTCAAAAAGCCTGTAGACACAGTACTCACAAATGAATTTCTCAAAAGTAATTTTAAAATCTTAATTTTAAAATAACGTAAAAGGACTCACTTTGCTGGGCACGCGGGTACATGCCTGTCATCTTAGCATTTGAAAGGCTGACAAACGAGGATGAGAACTTGAAATTCCTGGGCTATATAGCAAGGCCCTGTCTCAAAATTAAAATGAAACCAATAAAATTAGTTCAAATACTGAAACTGACCTTTATCGATAATAGAATAGTTAATGGTTTGCCTTCCACTTAATGAATATCAAATTTTTTCCTCCCTATAATAAAATCTGAACAATTTTCCCCAAGCCAAAAGGTTTCTAATGGGAAAATGGTAGTGTGATTTTAAGGCTTATGTTTTTTTCTTAATTTTGTTTAATGATTTTTATTGAGCTCTACATTTTTCTCTGCCTCTTCCCTCCCCCAAGATCTCCATGCTCCTAATTTACTCAGGAGATCTTATCTTTTTCTACTTCCCATGTAGATTAGATCTATGTAAGGCTCCCTTAGGGTCCTCATTATTGTCTAAGTTCCCTGGGATTGTGATTTGTGGGCTGGTTTTCTTTACTTTATGTTTAAAAGCCACTTATGAGTGAGTACATGTGATAATTGTCTTTCTGTGTCTGAGTGACCTCACTCAAAATGATGTTTTCTAGCTCCATCCATTTTCCTGCAAAATTCAAGATGTTGTTATTTTTTTCTGCTGTGTAGTACTCCACTGTGTAAATGTACCACATTTTCCTTATCCATTCTTCAGTTGAGGGACAAACAAAGCTGCAATGAACATAGTTGAGCACATGTCCTTGTGGCACGATTGAGCATCCCCTAGATATATACTCAAAAGTGGTATTACTGGGTCTTGAGGAAGGTTGTTTCCTAATTTTCTGAGAAATCACCACACTGACATCCAAAGCACCAGCTTGCACCAGCAATGCAGGAGTGTTCCCTTTACCCCACAGCCTCTCCAGCATAAGTTGTTAAGGTTTATGTTTAAAGGCCAGTGAGGAGGCTCAACAGGTGACATGCTGGCCACCAGGCAACAACCGGAGTCTGATCCCTCATGGTGACCTGCTCGGTGGAAGGAGGGATCCGAGTCCTTCAGTTTGGCCTTTATTCCTCCCACACACACAATTAAGAAAGTAAGTAATGGGCTCTTTTTAACTTGAAAGTATTTAATATCATCCTCCAAATGTTTGCCTAATATTTTATACAGCGTTATGTAATAATTATTTTCATATATGTATTTAAATGTTAGCACATAAAATTTATTTGAAATCAAATATGTCTCTATTTTATTATACCATATCACCTTCTAATATACAGAAAAGTTAATGTTTATATTAGAGAAAGCACAGAGTGTCTCACATAACAGCGGACTTTTGCCAGTGCGCTGTGCGTTTGTGTTTCGATGGGGAGATGGTCCTTAAAAGTTCTTCTTAGACTTTCAAGAAATCCCTTCTATTGATAGCAGGAGCTAGTTTTTCTTTAGGCTTTGTCTAAATGAATGCATGCACCAAAAAAAGTTTTAGTTTATACACAGTCATCTCAAAACTATATACATATTTGCTTTGACTGACCTCAGAAATCCAGGTAAAACAAAGTTAAAGTAGGTACATAAACAAGGGCAGAGGGGTAACGCTTGACGCTTAACTCTTCAGGTTTCTCCTACCACTCAGGAGCGTGCAGAGCACAGGATGGGGTAAAGTGCTGGCTGTGCAAACATAAAGGCCTGAGTTCACCTCCCTGGCACTCATGTAAAAGCTGGGTGTGTCTGTGAATCCACCACTACGAGGCAGAAAGGAGGATGGAACTAAGGAGATCCTGGCAGCTCACTGGCCAGACAAGTCAAGCCAAAGCAGTCAGTGAGAGATCCTGCCTCAATTTCTAAGGTGGATAGCAATAGCAAAAGATCCTGGGAGTTGACCTCTCACCTATACTCACACACACATTCACACCCACTCATGTACACACACACATTCACACTTCCACGCACATGCTAGCGTACACATTCATACTCACTTATGTGCGCACGCATGTGCATGCACGCACACACGCACATTCACACTTCCACGCAAATGCTAGCGTACACATTCATACTCACTTATGTGCGCACGCATGTGCATGCACACACACACACACACACACACACACACACACACACACACACACTGAACTTCCCAGAAACAACAGGAGTCAAGCAGTTACCCAGAGCCAACTGGCTAACCTGGAGCTTCCAAGTGCTAGCCGACTATCCAATCACTGCAGCAGTACAGCAGATAGCAAAGCTGAGAAAAGCTCCCCATAGTGAATGCTGCTGAGCGTTTTTTAAATTCATATTAAGTAAATAATGAATAATCTCTTGATGGATTGATAAGGACATATTTTTAAATTTGTCAAAAAATGATATTTCTGAAGAAACAAACCAGCCAAAGGTAGGTCAGGGGGCAAATGTGGAAGTTGGGGGAATAGGCCAAGGGAACAAATGAGGGGGAAATGATAAGAATATATGAAATGAAACCAACTACTTCATGTGATAACCTAAAAAGGTAATTTTAAAAAGAAAGTGATATGTTTCAAATCCTCTCATTGTTGGGGAAATCTGTCTGCACGCATCATGCACAATGTGGAAGAAAGACTTGTGAAAATACTGACATTTGAGGAATGGGAACACATTTCTAAAAATAAACTTTGTCTGTGGTGGGCTACTCTGAGTGTCCCTCCTCCTGTCTCTCCACCCCAGGAGGCTGAAGCTCACAGCACAAAAGGGCTCAGGGAGTCTTACACTGTTTAAAGAACACACGCGAGATCAAGCTGAGCCCTGGCTCTTCTGAGGAATGACTGTGGCCTCTCATCATTGCCTTCTCTGTTAAACTTCAAGTCAGGATTCCCGGTCTGCAAAAGTAATCACACAGCAGCCTGTGGCCAAGGAGCATTCCACAGTGCAAAGGGCAGTGTGGGTCCATCCAGGCACGGACATCCTTGGGATGCTTTGATGTGAGAGCACAGGCGCCCAGCCCTTCTTCTAAGGAGACGATTAAAAGTGTCTGCGGGGTGGGGGGGGGGAGGCAGGGGCAGTTGAGGAGTAGCAAGCCTGCCTATCCCTGACAAGCCTCCGGTTCGGTGGGTGTGGCTCACAAAGGGATACACACTCTTGATAAGTCTTTCACGTTTCTCTTCTCCCAGACGAAGGGAGCCCTTGCAGGAGGCTGTGTCTATGTTCCAGCCCATTGTTTTGGCAGGGGCTCTACTTCTGTCTCCATCACTAAATCAGACTGATGTGTCGACAGCAGCTCTGGGAAAGCAAAGGACATGTGGCTTCAGTCTAGGTCTCCGATTCTTGGCCTTCTTTTTGCGTTGTTTTCCATTAATATAAAATATCAAATTTAACCTATAACCTGGTCCAACAACGGAGCTGTGGAACAATAGATAATTCCAAAAACAGATTTTTGTTATCACTGCTGTCTGCAACAGGCATAAGAAATAGCTTCTGTTTGTCCTTCCAAGACAGGGTTTCTGTCCTGTGTAGCCCAGGCTGGGCTTGAACTCATGGTTTTTCCTACCTTGTCTTTCATATGCTAGACTGCTCGGCTTTTTAATTACAACCACAGGAGATAGAGACATTTGTGCCAGTTCTTCCTGCTCACCCCAACAGAACTTCCCTTCACCCCATATTCTCACAGCACAGCCTCTAGAATACAAAGCTAAATCCTTACTTGTGGTCAACTCTTAAATACACCATAGGAGATGCTACCAAAGATGCTCACTGTGTGACTATAAACATGAAGGGAATCAACAAACCAAGAGTTTATCATATGTTTTCTACATTAGTAAAGTCTCTTGATCAATCTACCAAAGTACCCATGTACTGTACCAAAGCACTATGGTGTTACTTAGATAATCCTTTGGTGCCTCAGCAGTGGGAGGCACGCATCTGGTAACCCAAAGACATACTCATCCCTGCCACCAAAATCTTGTGTCAGATTTTCTAGTTGAAGAAGTAGCATCTGGTCGGGAGGTGCTGTCACACGCCTTTAATCCCAGCACTCAGGGCGCAGAGGCAGGTGGATTTCATTCTGTTTGAGGCCAGCCTAGTCTACAGAGAGAGTCTCAGAGCAGTCTGAGCTACACAAAGAAACCTTGTTTCAAGAAGAAGAAGAAGAAGAAGAAGAAGAAGAAGAAGAAGAAGAAGAAGAAGAAGAAGAAGAAGAAGAAGAAGAAGAAGAAGAAGAAGAAGAAGAAGAAGTAGCATCTGCCCAGCTGTGTTCAACACTTGATCAACAAGTATTACATTTGACTTAAATGCTAGGCTGCATCTGGTAAAAAAGAAGATGGATTCCCTGAACTTTACCAGCTTCTTTCAGGAAGTAAACATGGAGTTAGACACTTAACCTAATACAAGAGAAAGTATGGTCACCTAAGGTACAAGGAGCATACAGAACACCAACCAGACAGGACCAGAAAAGAAATTCCCCTCAGCATATAATAATCAAAACACTTAATGCACAGGACAAAGAAACAGTATTAAAAGTAGCAAGAGAAAGAGACCAAATAACATATAAAGACAGACCCATTAGAATAACACCTGACTACTCAGCCAAGTGTGGTGGTGCATGTCCTAGCACTTGAGGGGCAAAGTCAGGCAGATCTCTGAGTTCAAGGTCAGCCTGGTCCACGGAGTGAGTTCCAAGACAGCCACGACTACACAGAGAAACCCTGCTTCCAAAAACCAAAAGGAAGAAGGAAGACAGTGATGATAACCTGACTTCTCCATGGAGACTCTAAAACCTAGAAGGGCCTGGACAACCTAGAAAGATGCTCTATAAACTCCAAGAGACCAGAGAGGCCAGACTACTATACCCAATAAAATTTTCAATCATAATAGATGATGTTATGCTTGAAAGAAATCCCATGATAAAACCAAAATTAAGCGGTATTTATCTTCAAATCCAGCCTTACAGAAGACACTAGAAGGAAATTTTCAGCCTGAAGAGGGTAACAACACTCAAGAAAACACAAGGAACAAATCATCCAAGACCAACGAATCAAAAGAGAGGAAAACACCACACACACACACACACACACACACACACACACACACACACACTCAAAACAACAGCAACAAAATGATGACAGGAATCAAAAAGTACTGTTCGTTGATATCCCCTAAATGCCAATGAAAAGGCACAGACTAACAGAACTGTTGTGAACACAGGAGCCATCCTTCAGCTGCATGCATGAAACATATCAAGGACAGACAGCACTGTTGTAGAACAATCTTTTTGTACACTGTGAGTATGTGTCACTCTGATTGCCTTAATAAAAAGCTCCACAGCCAATAGTTATGCAAGATTTTTAGGGCAGAAAGAACTCAGGGAAGAAGAAGGACAGAGTTCCAAGGAGAGACCAGGGACACAGAGCAAACAGTGTGGGCTTTACAAAATAAAAGTAATCAAGCCACATAAAAGAACATAGATGAAAAGATATGGGCTAATTTAAGTTATAAGAACTTGTTAGAAAAAAGCCTGAGCTATTGGCCAACCTTTTATATTTAATGATAAATTTCTGTGTCATAATTTGGGAACAGGCAAGAGGGATAGAGGGAAAAAAAAACCTACATACCACCTCAGGGTACTCAGGGTAAAAAGAAAAGTTATTCTAAGCAAATGGATCTAAGAAGCAAGTTGGTATAGCCATTTTAGCATCTGACAAACTAGACTTCAATTCAAAACTAATCAGAAGAGATAGGAAAGGATACTCTATACTCAAAGGAAAAATCTACCAAGAGAATATTGAGGTTCTGAGCATTTACACACCAAACACAGTGGTACCCAAGTTTATAAAAGAAACACTACTACAGCTTAATACACACATTAACCCTCACACACTGATGTTGGGTGACTTCAACACTCCACTATCATCAATATACAGGCAATCCAGACAAAACCTAAACAGAGAAAAGTTGGTGTTAATTGAAGTCATAAACCAATTGGACATAACAAATAATTGTAGAACATCTCATCTCAAAACAAAAGAATATATCTTCTTCTCAGCACCTCAAGGAACTTTCTCCAAAATGGATCACATACTCAGTTGCAAAGCAAGTCTCAACAAATTAAAAAAAAAATGAAATAACCCCATGCATCCTATCTGATCACCATAGATGAAATCTTGATATCAGCAACAACAACAGTTTACAAACTCAGGGAAACTGAACAAATCACTGATGAATGAAAAATGGGTCAAGACAAAATTAATGGCGTTTTAGATTAAAAAAAAAAATACACAATGTACCCAAACTTACGAGACTCAATGGAGGCAGTTCTAAGAAGTAAGTTCATTGCACTAAGTGCCTGCCTACACTTAAAAAAAAAAAAAGGAGATATTTTATGTTAGTAACCTAACAACACACCTGAAAGTTCTAAAACTAAAGGAAGAAATCACACCCAAAAGAAGATGAGAAGAAATAAAGAAATTTATTGATAAAATCAATAAAACAGAAACAAACAAAAATTGCAAAAATCAATGAAACAAAGAGTTGGTTCTTTGCGAAAATCAATAAGATTGACCAAACAAACTTGTCAAATTAACTAAAAGGCAGAGATAGAAAATCCAAGTCAACAAAATTAGAAATGAAAAGGGGGACATAAAAACAGACACCAAGGAAATCCAGAGAATCATAAAGACATACTTTAAAAGCCTACCAAATTGGAAAATTTGAAAGAAATGGATGTTTTTCTTGATCCATATCATTTATCAAAGATAAATTGAGATCAAATAAGCAATTTAAACAGATACATAACCCCTAGTGGAAATATAAGCAGTATTTAAAGTCTCCCCACAGAAAAGGCCCAGGACCAAATAGTTTTACTGCAGAATTCTACCAGACTTTCAAAGTTAAAGTTAATACTCCTCAAATTATTCCATAAAACTTAAGCAGAAAGAACATTGTCCAAGTTATTTTATAAGACCATAGTTACCCTGAAACCTAAAATATATACAAACCCCAACAAAAATTCTCAAAAAAATACTTACAAACCGAATCTAAAAATATATTAAAAAGATAATCCAACACGATTAAAGGCTTCATATCAGAGATGTGGAACAAATGTAGACCAACAAATATGGTTCCTCATATAAACAAATTTAAAAAACACATGATCACCATATTATATACAGAAAAGGCCTTTGACAACAAACACCCTTTTTCATAGTAAAAATTTTGGAGAGATCAGAGATAGAGATACAAGAGACATAAATAAACAGTTTACAGCAAGCCTATTGTCAACGCTAACTTAAATGAAGAAAAGTTCAAACTAAAATAAAAAACAAGACAAGGTTGTCCACTCTCTCAATGTTTATGCAATACAGTCCTTAAAGTTCTGTCTAGAGCAATAAGACAACTGAAGGAGACAAGGGGAGGAACACTGGAAAGGGAGAAGTCCAGTGTATTTATTTATAGATAATATGAGAGTATACATAGTGACCTTAAAATTTACACCAGGGGATTCCTACGGCTGATAAACAATTTCAGCAAAGTAGTGAGATAAAGAATTAATTCACAGAAATGACAAATTCCACTGAGAAAAATGTCAGGGAAACAACAACTTTCAGAATAGCTTCAAAAATATGAAATATATTGGGGTAACTCTAACCAGGCAAGTAAAAGATTTGTATAACTTGTATAATAAAATAACAACTTGAATATTAAAAACTTTAAGACATTGAAGAAAGAAGGTGAAGATGATCTCAGGAGATAGAAAGATCTCCCATGCTCATGGATCGTTAGGATTAACATACTAAAACATGGCCATCATACCAAAAGCAATCTACAAATTCAATGCACTCCACATAATTCGTCAAAGAATTTGAAAGGACAATTTTCAGCTTTGTTTCAGTTTCACACATACACGCGCACACACACACACACACACAAAAGGAAAGCTAAAACAGTCCTGACTAAGAAAAGAACTGCTATACGTATCATCATCCTCAATCCCAAATTGCAGAGTTATAATAATAAAAACAGCATGGCACAAAACTAGACATATTGATCAGTGGCATCACATCACCTAAACATAAATCCACACACTTATGGATACATAATTTTTGAAAAAGAAGCCAGAAATACACATTACAAAAAGATGCAAAAAGCATCTTCAACAAATGGTGCTGGTCAAACTGAATAACTACATGTGGAAGAATCCAAATAGATCCATACATATCACCATGCACAAAATTCAACTCCAAATGGATCAGAGACCAGATACACTGATCATGAGAAAATGGGAAATAGCCTTGAATGCATTGACACAGGAAATGACTTTCTGCACCAAACACCGATAGTGCAGATATCAACAGTTTGTAAATGGAATCTTACGTAAAACTGAAAAGCTTCTGTACAGCAAAGAACACTGTCATTTGGACAAAACAACTATACAGCCAATAGAGAGCTAACATCCAAACCAAATAAAGAACTTAAAAATAAAGGAAGGAAGAGAGAACGGAAGGGAAGGAAAGAGGAAGGGAGGAAGGGAGGGAGGGAAGAGGGGGAAGGAGGAAGGGAAGGAGAGAGAAAGGAATGGAGGGAGGAAGGGAGGGAGAGAGAAAGGAAGGAAGAAAGGAAGGAAGGAAGGAGGGAGGGAGGGAGGGAGGGAAGGAAAGAAGGTAACTGGGTATCAAGGTTTTTATTTTAAAACACAGTTTTAAAATGGTGTACCTATCTAAACAGAGAATTCTCAAAAGAAGAAACTCAAACAGCCAAGAAACAACTAAAGAAATGTTCAACATCTTTAGTCATCAGGAAAAGACAAATCCAAATTACTTTGAGAGTCCATCTTACACCTGTCAGAATGGCTAAGATCAATAAAACAAGTGACAGCTCATGCTGGAAAGGATGTGGAGTAAGGGGAACACTTGACATTGCTGGTGGGACTGCAAACTTGTACAACCACAGTGGAAATCAGAGTAGCCATTCCTCAGGAAGATAGGGTTCTATCTACCTCAAGACCTAGTTATATCACTCTTGGACATGTTCACAAAGGCTGTTCCATACTACCACAGAGGCATTTGCTCAACATGTTCATTGTTGCTCTATTCATTTGTGGGGGGCTGGCCCTCTATTCAAAATGGCCATAAATTGGAAACAACCTAGAAGTCCCTCAACAGATGAATGAATAAAGAAAATGTGATGCATTTACACAATGAAATATTACCTAGATGTTAAAGAATTAAATCATGAAATTTACAGATAAATAGATAAACCTAGAGAAAAATTACTCTGAGTGAAATAGCCTAGATCCCAAAGACAAATATAGTGTGGATTCATTTATGTGGATATTATCTGTAAAGGCAATGATAAGCAAACTACAATATATAGAATAGGAAATGTGGAATAGGAGGAATAGATTGACCTCCCTAAGAAAGGGAAATAGAATAGGGAGTTATGGATGGTAGGAGTGGGGTGACTGGAACAAGAAGATAAAGCAGAAATGGGGAGACAAGCAGGGGACAGGTGAGGGAATAAGAAGAGAGACAGCTAAAATTAAGGGCCATTTAAAGGGTAGTATTTGGAAACCTAATACAGTGGAGGTGTCCTGGAAAAAAATTATAATATAAAGGTGATGTAAACAGAATTTTCATATAATGAGGAAGACAGAGACCCAACTAGGCATCTCTTGTCATCAAATGAGCCTTCCAGTACCAGCAATGGGTTATATCTGAGTTGTTGTTTAAAGGGGTCACATGGGAACCCCCAAATAACGTAGGTTGTCACCAAGGCTACAAGTTGCTCTTCACAAATGAATGACAAGACCCTATTGCTAGAAACAACACCCACACACATTTTTGAATATGGAGAAGTTGAGATTGTACTTAAGTAGAACTTTTACCCTTATGGGCTAGAGTTCTTGGTACTGGAAAGGGCTCTGTAAGCTGCCAAAGGAGACATATACACACCAACCCAGTTGCAAACCCTTCCATCTATAATAGTGTCTTCCCTGCGAGATATGCTAGTGCAATAGGGGCACAAAGCTTATGAGAATAATCAACCAACGCATGATTTGATTTAAGGCTCATTCCATAAAATGGAACCCAAACTGACTGCTGCTTGGTGACCAAGAACCTGAGACTAAATAGACCAAAGATCCAGAGGGGGAAAGTTCTTCTACTGTTCTTCTAAAGGAGCATAACAATAAAAGGACTCCTAATGACCTACTATACTCAGCAACCATCAGAAAAGCTTTCTCCAGCAACAGATGGGAGCAAATACAGAGAGAGACCCACAGCTAGACAATATGAAGAGAGAGAGAGACCTCAGAATATTCAATCCTAAGCAGGACATCTCCATCAAATCCCTCCCCTCAGAGTTCAGGGAATCCTGTGGAAGAAGAAGCAGAAAGAGTGTAAGAACCAGAGGAGATGGAAGACACTGTAAGAGTCAGCACTTTCCAATGGATACCCACGCCAGACCCAGGCTGCGCGCTTCCTGAACTCGGGCCCACGAGAAGGGACGATTGTCCTGAGGGTTGAAAAAGAGACACACACAAAAGAAACCTTTGCTCATTCACAAGAGTAAATGGCAACTTTATTAAACTCAAGTCAGGTATTTATACTAGTGGGCTAGAAGTACCGTAAATGCAAGGCCTCCTCCCAACCAGAAGCAGTAGGGGAAGATTAAAGCTTCCCGGCCCCCTCCGGCAGGGTCAGCTAGGGGAGGCAGGCTATCGGCCCACTGCTAAGACCTTGAATACAAGTGGAATCACCATAACAAAGAGAACCAGGTTCTAGCTAGGTTATCCCCTCAAGCCAGAGCTAGTGCAGAGTCTCCAGGAAACCAGAGGTTTCGCCAGGAGAGAAGGGAAGAAACTTTGGTAGCTACAAGACACCAAAGAAATAAGCCTTTTAAACACAGCAGGATCAGCATACATGTGAACTCATCGGGACTGAGGCAGTGTGCACAGGGCCTGCCCGGGTCTGAACCAGAGGAGGTCCTAGAGCCACTCTGGAACCTCAAAATCTATTTTCACTTTGGTGAGTTTTATTTACCCACATGTATTAAAATCTCTCTGAAAGCTTGTGTTGACCTCAACCCTGTATGAATTCCTTCCCCGTGCAGAGCACAGAAGTCAGCGTTTGGAAATGAATGCAGCACACACCCTAATTCATCATCTATGAAGATTGCTGGGTGATGCCAAGAAAAGCGAGTTCTCTCTCAGCCCTGAACAAACCAATACCTTTCCATCCCCACTTTGGGTATCCAAGGGACATTCCAACCCTAGAGGAGAACACTAGCCAGGACTGTTGAAAAGGTTCAACATCCTGGCTTCTTCAGAGAAATCCTATGTCACACCAAATCCAATCTAAGACTCAAAGCTCTGTACTCTCTGTGACCCACTGTTTCAGGTAAAGAAGTTCCAGCTCATATTTCATTTCAACCAGGTGCCTGGCAGCACAAAAAAAAAAAAAATGCCTGCTGCTTTCTCTGTTGACCTTGGGGTGTTTGGGATTCCAAATGAAGTTCAATAAGTTACTTCCATCACCAGAATGAGACTTTCATTAAACAACTGAGTTACTAGGGTCAATACCTGAACATCTAAGTTTCAATTACTATGATGCTTATACTATTTTATCTGAGTCTACATCTATGCATTCCTTCTGAAATCAAATTTCCACCAAGATCTTCTTTATTAACTTAGCTTTTTCCAACTCAAGGCCCAGTAGCATTTGCATATATTGTTGAGCATATACAAGGGTGTTCCCCTCCCCCACTTAGCCATCAATATATGTCATTGTATACTTTCTTATGTGTATTTAGTCTGTCTCTTCCAAATTCAGAGTACATAACTAGAAGGAGTGAGTTGCTAATTTCTTTAAAACATTCAGCTTAGAGCTCTGTTGGAGATCAGTAGTCAATAGAGGTTGTTTGTTCATTATCTATGTTATTTCTTGGACTATGAATGAGCCTGAAGAGCAATAACAATGTGCCTTGCATTTGGTCTGACGAACGAAGAACAGAACAAAGCTCTTTCCTCCTGACAGTTCAGCCTGCATAAGCAGCTGCCCTTATTCTCTTGCCACTCCGAGTCTTTAGGAGAATGGAGACAAAGTAAACCTACAACTGCCTGGGGCTAAACAGACTGCACAAGTCAAGACTTAGCTAGAACAATCAATAAAAGAAATTAAGGCGCTGGCTATTATGTTCGAGGTGCTTTCGAGATAAATATAGGCAACTAAAATTGTGCCCTAAAAAAAAAAAAAGTTTTAGTTCTGAGACTTCAAAATCAGACATTAATGCCACTTAGCGGGGGTTAGTATACTAATCTGAGAACCACTGGAGTGTATTCTCACTTGCACGGAGCACTTCCTTGAAGCTGCACCTTATTGTAAACACCACTAATATTTGAGACTGGGTCAGTCCAGGAGTATGGACCTAGTTAATTTTTCTACGCCTTGCATCAACAAGTCAGTGATGTCAAACTTGCATGTTGACCATTGATACGTGTGTAGGGTGTCCTAAGTCTACACTTTAACACTGATGTTTGAGCAATGAGTCTTAGGTCTATATTTACCACTGACGTGAGCAGTGAAATCACAGTCTACTTAACCACTGACTTGTGAGCAAAAAGTCATTAGTGGACTCTTTAACCATTGGTGTCTGAGAGTGAGTCTTTAATCTACACCTTAACCACTGACATGTGAACAGTGAATTAAAACTTACCCACCGATATGTGAGCAGCAAACGTTAAAAGTCTCCACCTTAACCACTGGTGTGTATTTCTGCCAACTGTGCCTCTACACTGAGGTGACTTATGAACGTACACTGTATGATCACCACCTTGCTGGGCCACGTCTTCTAAGCAGAACCGTGGGAAATGTATATGCATGTGTCCAGTCTTAAGAGTGTTTGGTCGGCTTGGGCTTTCAGTGTAGAACACACCTAGCAGTCTGCTCTCAGAGTTTTTCACTAAACATGCCATGAAACTTCTCGACTTCAACCAAAGGTGTTCTTATTGTTCCTATTCCTATGCAACTGATCAAACGGAATCAGACAGTATTGCACCACACAGCAAGCCACAGCAGAACACCTGTATTCTTACCTGTGCATTAATAAGGAACAATAAATCAGTCAAAACGAGAAACTCTGGCTGCTGCTGAATTTTGTGTACCTCGAAGATTGCAAGTTTTCAATTTCTCTTCCACTCCTCAGTCATTCTTTATCATTTTTCTCTAACCTTTCTGTTGACAAACAACCAATTTTGTAACCTATAATGATCTTGGTTGTGAAAACTCTTGGCCTTTAAAGAATTGCTGGTGTTTTGATAATTGTTTTTACAGCATGTTTAGGCCTACCACATAATTTACTTCATAAACAACCCAATGTGAACTTCATTAAGTTCTGGTGGGAAGGAACAACACTCTCAAGAGCTAGATTATTAAGAAAAACTGAAAGCAACTCGCAGTGGTTCTCACGACTTAGATGCAGTTTGCTATAAATATGCTCAATGGTGCAGACTGCCAAATACTGTATTTCAGTGTTTGTTCATAAAATGTAATTTGAAATGCATGTAGGATGATACAGCCTTTTTGTAAAAGGAAGTTATTATCTGTGATAAAAGCAGTTGTTGACATTAGAAATGCAGATGCAAGGATCCAGACGGGAAATTTAATAAAAAGAAAACAAATGTCGCAGGGAAAGGGGGTGGGAGGTGAAGGGAACAACACAGAAAACAAAGCCAGATGTGGCTACAGGCAAGACCTGGGTGCCGACCTTCCACAAGGGCCACTGACAACTCCTAGGAGCAGTACATGGCCCAGATTTCGAAAAAGAAAGTGAAGTACTGGATTCATGGCTGTGTGCTGCACCCGACCCCTGCACATAGAGCTGGGTAGCAGCCTTGAGAAGCGCGGCTTCTTTTGTGTCTGAAGATAATCAAGCACAGTTTGCACACTGTTGGGCCTTGCTTTTCCCCTGCCTCCTCGGCAGCTGTTCTCCAGCAGGCCGCCACACAGTAGTTAATGAACTGGCTTTAATTACATGCCTAAGAGACCCACAAAGATGCAAGGCCATGCTGTAGGAACTGTACAGCAGCATGTTTGAGTTAGTCTCAGATCATCTGTTAAATGTCAGGTTCCTTAAAGGAAACCCAATGACAAGCTCTGCCCTCCCTGCGCCCACACTGCAGTCGGCTCAGAAGATTGGTGTGCATCCCTAGCTTCTCGGAGACTCCTAAGTTCAACTTCCTGATGATCAACCAACCAAGTTGTTGCATCGTTGAGGGACATGCAGTCTCTGATGTTGAGGTCGGGTTTGGGATAATAACTTCAATATTTCCTTGAAGTCAAATGTGTTTTGCCCCAGGCAGTTCTCTTTCCTCAGTGCCCAAAATAATTTTCTGTTTAGCAGAAATCCAGTAGATCTTCCAAGGATCATGGTTGGCCCCATCGAAATGTAGCCGTGGATTCAAGGTTTCTCTTCAGTCTGGATTCCAGGTTAGGGAATTTTGGTGCAGTGGTGGGAGGGAGCACAGCTGGAGAGACAACTCAGTGGTTTCTAGCACATGTTGTACAACTCAGACCACAAGCCTTGTAGTCCTTTGATACCAGCAAAGTGGGCAGCAGAGACAGAAGGATCACTGGGACCTTCTGGCTGCTAACTCAGTCAAAGAATGTGAGTTCTTGGTTCAGAGAGAGACCCTGCCTCAAAGAAATAAGGAAGATACCTGATGGTTTTTTTTTCTCTCTCTCCCCTTCTCCCTCCTTCTTCCCCATCCCTGCCCCCTCTCTCTTACACACACACACACACACACACACACACACACACATACACGCACACAAAACCAGGGAGGACATACTGAAAGTGTCAAAGGACAGTCACGTTGTCTGAGCCATCTGTAACCCCAGGGCAACTCTCACAGGAAAGAAGCTGCTGACAGTTCTCCAGGCTCTGGTGCAAGTTAGCTAACCATATAACAGTCATGACAACGATACCCTGTTGAGTTCTTACATTCCCATCACTCAAGACAAACTACAGTCTTGAGTATCACAAAACATTTTTCCTTCCTCTCTCTGTAACGTGCTGGAAGAGTGAAACCATAAAGGAGCTAATGAGCTTGAAACCTGTGGGTGGTGTAGAAATACTTGGGTCTGTGTCAAACCCATAAAAATTCCACAAGGAAGACAGCACCCAAAGGTATGCACAGGCCTTGTAGGAAAAAGACTGAACTTAACCTCAGAAAGGTTGGCTGAATTTTCTGGATCCTCTTAAGTCTTTTTAACTGTTACTTTCTGTTTCTGTTTTGTCAAGAGAGAATTAATCTCCCATAGCTTTTGCTGGCCTAGAACTCACTGTGTAGCTAGCCTGGAACTCACTGTGTAGCTAGCCTGGAACTCACTGTATAGCTAGCCTGGAACTCACTGTATAGCTGGTCCAGAACTCACTCTGTAACCTGCCTAGAACTCACTGTGTAGCTAGCCTGAAACTCACTCTGTAGAGGGCCTAAATTTGAGAAGCTCTTCCTGCCACTGTTTGCAAGTATTGGGATTACAGGCATGTGTCACCATGCCAGGCCAGGGAACTTTTTCTAACAGTATGACTTTCAACATGAATAAAGCCTTTTTCCAGGTCTTGCCATAAGTATGTTTTTAAAAATAGCCACAACCACATCAATAGACATGAGATCAGAAAAATGTATAGCTGAGTTTTTATGATGATACATACATTAGGAAACTGGAAATTTTTTTTATAACATCTATATGTTTGTAAATAAATATGTGTGTTTGTGTGTACACACATGCATGTGGGTAATGGCTCGCATGTAGAGGTTAAAAAACAATTTGTGGAAATCAGTTTTCTCCTTCTAACATATGGGTTAAGGGATCGAATTCAAGCCCTTGGGGTTGGTGGTAAGCATTTTTCCCCTTGAGTCATCCCACCAGGACTAAGGAAGTTTTTACATGTAATGTTTCTTGAGCAATGCTTGACGACACTCAATTGCTAGCTGAGACTCACAGTCCTGGAACCCTTGACAGGGCTCGTCCTGGGCATTTCTAACTAATCTCTAGAAACCTAGACCCAACACCTGGCTGTGACCACCTCCCTGTCACTCCTCTGTACTCTGCAAAGACAGTTCATAAGCACACTTGGGCCAGACAGAATATTTTTAGCCAAACAACTTAAAGTGGGCACTTTTAAGAGCTGGGTATTAACACATAGCCATATTATTAACATATAACCATTTATTGTAAAGGGTTTCAAATCAGCGGGCTACTTAAGAAACAAGTATTTAAGAAGACTGAGAGTAAAGACAGTGAAGAATAAATCATATAAAGAATAATGAAATACAGAGGCCAGGAAGATGGCGGCTCAACTTGGTAGCAAGAGGTACTTGCTACCAAGAATGATAACCACATCTTTTTCTCTGTCTTACTTGCTCATACTTTCTTTTATTGTTCACACTTTCCTTATTAATTGGCAAACACTAATAGAGATATTAAAAATACTAACCCTTTGCCAACTGTGTAATAAAAGGCCTCACGTTATAATGGCTCTCCCTCAACAGACTGTCTCCGTTTTCATCCTGACTAAGTTTGTTGACAGTTACTTGTGCTCTTTGTGCTTATAAAGAAATCCTATTCTATTTCAGTGTCATAAGAATATTCTTCTCATCTGGTGAGATGGTTCAACAGGTAGAGATGCTTGTTGCCAGTCCTGAGGATCTGGGTCCAATCCTCAGAACCTACATAGAGGACGGAGAGAATCCGACTCCTGAAAGTTGTCATCTGACCTCCACACACCATGGCACGTGTGCAGCACACACACACCCATACCCACACACACATAATTTAAATTTCTAAAAACTATTCTTTCTACATTTTCTTCTAAGACCTTTAAGTTTTTGCTGCTTACATTTTGGATTTTAATCATCTTGTCCCCTGGCTTCAATACTATCATTTGAGAGCGTTTGTAATTCTTCCTAGCGCACACACCAGCCATCCCAGCACTGCTTGCTGTAGAGCCCGCCATCTCCAGCTCTGTCAGCGCTGAGGCTTCTAACATCTGCAGTCTCCTCATTCCCTCCCTTTCGTCTTTCTTGGCTAGCAGACGCTATTAGCCTAACATTACACAAACCTCTGTAACCTGGTTCTCCTTAAGACAGACTTGACTGGTCTTATTAATTCACTCTTCCATATAAATTTGAGAAACTATTAAATTCTGCAAGAAAAATAAATCCTGTTGGTATTCTTTTACCAAAACTGCATTGAATTAATCATCACTTATAGGAAAATTGGCATTTTTATTGGTGTTTTATATAGTTCTCTCAACGTTTATTCCATTCTCTTGATTATAATTGAATATGTTGTCATCTTCTACATGAAGGAGCATCACAACATTTGTCAGACATGTGTTAGACATCCTACCTTTGGCTCCCACAATACCCTGTGCTTAGGAGACCAAGCTACCCAGTGCTCATCATCCTTGGTTGGACAGGGGTTGCTGTTCATAAGCTGTTGCTGAGGTGAAGGAAATTGTATTCCCAATCTGCTCTGCTAAGGTTTCATCACAATGGCTGATGAATTCCATCAAGAGTCTTCTCTGAAGCTGTGCCACCATGCAGGCTTTTGTGTGTGTGTGTGTGTGTGTGTGTGTGTGTGTGCGTGTGTGTTGTTGTTGTTGTTGTTGTTGTTGTTGTTGTTTTCTCCTTAGAGTTATAAATAGGATGTGATGCAGTTCACTTTACAATATTAGATCTGTCACTCCTGAAAACGCCCTTCTGCTTCTCGGTCAGCTGAGAGATATCTCCATGGATAAGAGCACTTGACATTAAGTCCGACAACCTCATTTTGATTCCTGGGACCCACACCCTAGAAAAAAAAGTGACTCCTACAAGTCTCTCCTTCTGATCTCCATATGAATGCTGTAGGACAAGCACACTCACGCACACACACACACACATGCACACACATGCACACACACATAAGTAAATGCATGTAAAATGTGACTTAAAAACGATATTGTATTTGTCCACTGTACAAGAGGGAAGTTTCTGTTCCTCGAAAGACTGCGAGCCTGAAACTAACTACTACTTCCCTAAGTCTACAGCAAACGCTGTTTGTGAAAGTCTCTGGGACTGGTGTTGATTTTGTGGGAAAGGTTTGTAACTACTGGCTTAAATTCCTTAAAAATTATCGACTCCTCCAGGCGTTTATTACTTTTTAACTCAGGTTTAAAATCTATGCTTTTCCAGGGATTTTTCCATCTCAACAGTCTTTAAAGAAGATCAAGTGAATCACGATATTACCTTAAATGCAGCCACTGCTGCAGCGCTGTGACCTTGATTCGCCCCAGTCACAACGGCTTCTTCTTTACCTTTGGGGTCATCGCTAAGGCCACACCATGCACACTCCCCTGTCTCTTAACTGTGTTAGACACATTTTAATACATAGTAGTCCCTGCATTTGTTAATAACCACTTTTAACTATTTTTTTAATTTCTATGATTTGTTTGAGCTATGGGTCCTCTTGTCAATTGCTATTTCTAAATGTATGAAGTTCATTTTAACTTTATTTTTGCCTTTAATTTCCAGATTATTTATAATAAGAGAATTTAAAACTTCTAACCTTGCTTTATGATCTACTAAGTCGTCAATTCTCTAATTAATCTATTAACTATTAATCTATCAAATTTTTTTGGTCTGTCTAGACAGGATTTCTCTGTGTAGCTCTGGCTGTCTTGGAACTCACTCTGTCTTGGCCTCAATCTCACAGAGGTTCATCTGCCTCTGCCTCCTAAGTATTGGGAGTAAAGTCGTGTGCTACCACTGCTCAGCTCTATTCATTACTTTCACTTTTAAAAAATATGCAGATTCATACCTAAACATAATAAAGGCCATATACAGTAAACCAACAGCCAACATCAAGCTAAGTGGGGAGAAACTCAAAGTGATCCCACTGAAATTAGGAACAAGACAAGGTTGTCCACTCTCTATATATCTATTCAGCATGGTTCTTGAGGTCCTAGCTAGAGCAATAAGACAATAAAAGGAGTTCAAGGAGATATGAATTGGAAAAGGAGTCAAACTCTCACCATTTGCTGATGATATGATAGTTTACATAAGTGACCCTAAAAATTCTACCAAGGAACTTCTGCAACTCATAAACACCTTTAGTAATATAGCAGGATACAATATTAAACTTGAAAAAATCAGTAGCCCTCCTTTATACGGATGATAAATGGGCTGAGAAAGAAATCAGAGAAACATCACTTTTCACAATAGCCACAAATAACATAAAAAATCTCAGAGTAACTCTAACCAAACAAGTGAAAGACCTGTATGACAAGAACTTTAAATCTTTGAAGAAAGAAATTGGAGAAGACAGCAGAAAATGGAAACATCTCCCATGCTCTTGGGTAGGCAGAATTAACATAGTAAAAATGGCAATATTACCCAAAGCAATCTACAGATTCAATGCAATGCCTATCAAAATTCTTCACAGACCTCGAAAAAAATAATACTCAACTTCATACGGAAAAGCAAAAAACCCAGGATTGCCAAAACAATTCTGTACAATAAAGGAACTTCTGGAGGCATCACAATCCCTGACTTCAAACTCTACTACAGAGCTACAGTACTTGAAACAGCCTGGTATTGGCATAAAAAAGACCAGAAGGTCAAGGGAACCAAATCGAAGACCCAGATATCAATCCAAACAACTATGAACACCTGATTTTTGACAGAGGAGCAAAAAATATAAAATGAAACAAAGAAAACACATTAAACAAATGGTGCTAGAATAACTGGATATCAACATGTAGAAGAATGAATTTAGATCCATATCTATTACCATGCACAAAACACAAGTCCAAATGTATCAAAGACCTCAACATAAAGCCAGCCACACTGAACCTCATAGAAGAGAAAGTGGGAAGTACACTTGAACGCATTGACACGGGAGACCACTTCCTAAATATAACCCCAGCAGCACAGACACTGAGAGAAACAATTAATAAATGGGACCTCCTGAAACTGAAAAGTTGCTGTAAAGCAAAGGACATGGTCAACAAGACAAAATGCCAGCCTACAGGATAGGAAAAATTCTTCACCAACCCCACATCAGTCAGAGGGCTGACCTCCAAATTATATAAAGAATTCAAGAAATTAGTTATCAAAAGAACAAATAACCCAATAAAAATGGAGTACAGACCTAAATAGAGAACTCTCAACAGAGGAATCTAAAATGGTTGAAAGACACTTAAGGAAATGTTCAACATCCTTAGCCTCAGAGAAATGCAAATCAAAACAACTCTGAGATTCCGTCTTACACCTGTAAGAATGGTCAAGATCAAAAACACTGATTACAATTTATGCTGGAGAGGTTGTGGGGAAAAGGGAACACTTCTGCATTACTGGTGGGAATGCAAGCTGGTACAGGCCCTTTGGATTGCAGTATGGTGATTTCTCAAAAAAATCAGGAAACAACCTTCCTCAAGACCCAGTAATACCACTTCTGGGTATGTACCCAAAAGATACTCAATCATACCCCAAGGACATGTGCTCAACTATGTTCATAGCAGCATTGTTTGTCATAGCCAAAACCTGAAAACAACGGAAATGCTCCTTGACTAAAGAATGGATAAGAAAAATGTGGTACATTTACACAGCAGAAAAAAAATAATGACATCATGAAAATTTTGGGCAAATGGATGGAACTGAAAACATCATTTTGAGTGAGGTAACCCAGAACCAGAAAGATAAATATCATATGTACTCACTCATAAGTGGCTTTTAAAACATAAAACAAAGAAAAACCAGTCTGCAATTCACAATCCCAGAGAACCTAGACAACAAAAAGTACCCTACGAGAGACATACATGGATCTAATCTACATGGGAAGTAGAAAAAGACAAGATCTCCTGAGTAAATTGGGAGCGTGGGGACCATGGGAGAGGATAGAAGGGGTTGGGGGAGGAAGGGAGGGGAGTGGAGAAAAATAAATCGCTCAATAAAAAAAATTGTAAAAAGTATGCAGTTTTCTGTGTCAAGTTTCCCACAAATACACATTTCATGTGTGTAAATACAAGTATAGTCTCTCTAGACACATATGCTCTTCAAATCTTGTTTGTTAATGATCTTAATAGGACTCTTAGTTATAAGAAATGGATGCATTAGAAAACTGTCGACTTCTCCCTTGGAGTAGCCTGTTTCTGCTTTGTACATAGACATTGAGATCCATAACTTCTTGTTTAACAGAAACTATTGCTAATAGACTCAAGCTGTCTAACAGATTATATTTACCCTTAAATTTAGTGTTATAATACCTTTCTAAATGACTTCTGAAGAACCATGTTTCAAAGACTTGCTGTCCAGGTGTAATGGTGCATGTCTGTAATCCCCACACTTTAGAGGCAGAATCAGAAAGATCTAGACTTCAAGGTTATCTTTAGCTAAAGTAAAGGGTTCCAGGCTAGACTGGCCTACATGAAAGCCAGTCTCAAAACAAAAAATCACAGCCAACAACTTGGTGCTAGCATGGAAAGGTCTGGAGGAGATATTTAAGAGATATGTCCTGGTGACATGTTTCCAGTCCTTGGGGCATGCCCAGAAAGGGGAAGGGCTGAGTTTTGCTGCCTCTTTTTTCTTAGTGTGTAAACATGCATACACCTGTGCTTACACATGCATAGGCCAGAGGAGGATATCTGCGGAAAGACTCTCTATTTTCACTTAAGTTTTGGAAGCAGGGTCTCTCACTGAGCCTGAAGCATGCCAGTTTAGCTAGAATGGCTGGCCAGCAAGCTACCAGGGTCTGCTAGTGGGCACCTCTCAGTGTCCGGGCTGTGGGTGTGTAGACATTGCCCAGCTTCCACGTGAGTTTTAGAGGTTTGAACTCCTGTCCCCTCGCTTTCGCAGAAAGTTTCTCATCACTAAACCATCTTCCCGCTCGGTCCTTTCCCTTTTGATTCCTGATCACAAGGAAAGGAGTTTTGTCCCACCACACTTCCCATCCTGATCTCCTGCCAACCACAAGCCCCAAAACAACAGGGGCTATAGATGGAAACAATCAGGCAAAATACGCCTTTCCTTCCAAGTACTGGCTACCCAGACAGAAGGCTGGCAGGTAGCTTTTCTTCATGGCCCGTATCTGTTTTAATTTGTTTCAAAGGATACCAGCATACTGAACTAGTCAAACAAAAGACAGAACTCAAGGAGCTGGGGGTACGGTTCAGTAACAGGTCATTTGAATGGGCATGCAAAAGGTCCTGAGTTCCATCTTTAGACTGCACTCAGAAATAAATTTTTTTTAAAAAATACAATGAATTCAAAATTATCTCCTGCTTACAGCTTGAACACAGCTTACCAAAACAACTTTGAAGGGTAAAAGATCGTGTTCTCTTACTGTAGCTCTCCCTTATCACGACTCCCTTTAAGTTTTTTCAAGTGCTCCCCACTACTTAAGAGCCTCTAAGGTGAAGTTATTCAAGTGTAATCTAAGCGTTGGTCAGACTGAAAGCCAAAATGAACTTCTAAGTCCCACACGTGACTCTTCAAGCTCAGCCAAAGCATTCCCAGAATCCCGTTCTCAGTCTCTCTAGAACACAAAACTGAGGGCCAGATGTGGTGACGCCTTTTATCCCAGCACTCTGGAGACTGAGGCAGGCAGAGCTCTGTGAGTTGGAGGCCAGTTTTGTTCTAGATCCATCAGGGTGACATACAGAGACCCTGTCTCAAAAGAAACAAAACAGGGCTGGAGAGATGGCTCAGAGGTTAAGAGCATTGCCTGCTCTTCCAAAGGTCCTGAGTTCAATTCCCAGCAACCACATGGTGGCTCACAACCATCTGTAATGGGGTCTGGTGCCCTCTTCTGGCTGCAGACATGCACGCGGACAGAATATTGTATACATAATAAATAAATAAATATTTTTTAAAAAAGAAACAAAACAAACAAAGGAAAAGCAGTGTGATGTGACATAAGAGAGTGAACTCAAGAACAGTCTAAGCTACAATGGAAGGCATGGGCTCAAAAAAAAAAATTTAGGCTAATCAACCAACAAATAAAAATCAAACATCGAAATATTTAAAAAATTATTCAAAGTGTCAACAAATGGTGTGAGGGTTTTTCATCCGATAATTTCTTTGCTAGTGTTATTTTGTCTGTTGAGATAGGGTTTCATTTTGTGAGGAAGTATCATAGCTCAAATGGCCTTACGCTCACTCTTCTGGGTGTTGGGGTTGCAGGTGTGTGCCATCCACGTCTAGCCCCATCCATGTCTGTACAGTGGTGTCAGGCTGAGCTCAAGCCGCTGCTACTCTACCCATGCGCCCACTGCGGTGCTTTCTCCAAGTGTTTGTTTTTAGGCTTCCCAAACAGGCAGAAAATGAAGTAACCGGTCTTGGAACAGGAGCTGGAAACTGGATCAATGGTTAAGACCGCGGACTGCTCTTTCTGAAGGCTTGAGATCAACTCCCAGCACCCTATGTCCGTCTGCAACTCCAGCTCCAGGGGATCCAACACCCCCTTCAGGCACTCAGAGGGCAACTGCAGTCACAGGCACAGACCCACACAGGGCCAAAATCAAAAATAAATTTTTTTTAACTTAGAACAGAAGCAAAATCTGTGGAAACATGAAGTAGAGCAGAGATGTGGCCTTTCGGATGCAGGGTTGGACACGCTGGTAGCATATCGTCATCTGATAAGAGGTCCACTCACCTTGGTCAGGTCAGCATTTAGGAAGAGGGGCAAAGGCAGATTTTGAATACAAGCCAAACTAGAGCTACATAATGAAACCCTTTCTCAAATCAAACAAAACTGAACCAAGGTAAAACCAAAGAAATGGACGTGATCATCAGGACAGTTCCCTGAAGACCATGAGAGAAGACAAGATCTGGGGTGAAGGCAGCCAATTGGAAGAATGGCAGAGGCCTCTTTGCAAGGGGCACGAGGAACAAAAGCCTGGGGTGGTGAAGGTAGGATTTCTTCCAGTGTGGGGAAAACCAGGAATCCTTGAGAAACAGAGGTCTAATGACGAAGAAGTGGCTGCTATCCAACTGTCTTTGCTTTGCCAAATGCAAAATGTTCCCTCCAAAGATATTTCCCTCTAATCAGGTCACACTTCCTAGCCTCCCACTGGCGGAATTGGTGCTTTCAGGATCCATCACCCAGGCACATCACTAGCAGCTGGGACAAACTGTTGACATCTATGCACTTCGGGAGACATCTCATCTCCAAACTTTCTTTCTTTCATTCTCAAAAATCTAGAAAAAGTGAGCCAGCGTACACCAGTCAATCCTGTCAAAGCTCATCAAAGAAGCATCCTCACTCGCCCTGAAAAACTGTGGAGAATCCAAAGAAAGCCCCAAAGCAACTGGGTCCCTTGAAGATTGGGTAAAGCTGCCAGTCATCACTGGGGAAGCAGACTGGTTTTGCTAACTACACTTGAAAGTGAAAAGTGTTGAGGACCGTGGACCCCCAGACCCCGAATTTCCTGTGACCCTTGACTGCCAGAGTAAACAACTTGTTTTCCTATACCTGCAGCTGCTCTGAGCATGAGACCCTCAGGAGTTCCTGATGGCAGGGCAATGGTTTCTGGTGGGCTTGCAGCTGAGAGTTAGGGCATGGCCATTTAGTCAAGGAGACCCTATACAAGCTGCCCTGGATCACAATAAAGTGGACATTCTTGGTGTTACCTCTGTGTGTGTGTGTGTGTGTGTGTGTGTGTGTGTGTGTCTGTCTGTCTGTCTGTCTCTGTCTCTCTCTCTGTCTCTGTCTCTCTGTCTCTCTCTCTGTCTCTGTCTCTCTGTCTCTGTCTCTGTGTGTGTGTGTGTGTGTGTATGTGTGTGTGTGTGTGTGTGTGTTTCAATCTCCAGCCCCTTGCCCGACTCGCGAACCATACCGTAGCACGTAGAGCAGGCATTGCGCTACAAAAAGCACTTAGAATGAAACGTTTTCCTGGCTGGAAAGACATGTGCTTGGAAAGATGTAGATGAGTAGGGAACAATTAAAATGCCGTGGAAACATCTTGCGGTTCTTGTGTTAAATGAATGCTCTATCTGCAAATCTTAGAAACAAGTGTTTGTTTTTACATCCTGTGACTTAGGGGAGGAATCTTGAGATGAAGGCAGAGACAAAGACTGAGGGAAGAAAAAGACACAGAGGAGGGAGGAGAAAGGGAGGAAGGAGGCAGAAAGGGAGCTAGAGGCAGAGGACCAAATGTGCTCTGCTGGGGCTGGTGAGGAGGAAGGGAAGGAATCCCACACCTTTGAGGTTTGTTTGTCTCACTTTTTAAGTTCTGCAAAGAACAGATAAGAAGCAGGGAGAGGGGACGAGGGGGAGTGGGCAAGGGAGGCTTTAGAACATTTTAATACATAAGCAGAGGGAGGACTCTCTCACCGCTGCTGGGGTTTCTTCTCTGAGTAAGCAGACCAGCGCCAACTAACAATGCTATCCCACAGCCTCTCCAGTGGAATTTCCTGTGCGCCCTCCACCAACTCTGTTCAGGTCTCACAGGGACCGAGTCCCAGAACCTGCAGTTCATGGTCCCTACCTCCTCAGTGCTGGAGGCCCAGGGAAAGAACCTTGCTCCAAGCCAAGCAAAGCCAAAACCTGTACGTTTCCTTGGAGCCGTGGAAACCCTCAACAACCAGCTATAGTGGCAGATATTCAATAGCATTTAGTTTCTACCTGTGCATTCATCACAATTGGGTTCTGCTGAAGTAGGGGAGCTATGGGCTTGTCTGCAAAGTGTCAACCTCTCCAGCTTTCTGGCCTGAAACATTCTGTATCCTCTGGAGCCTGACAAACAGAGTCGTGTTCATAGAGGAAAGACTCCATAAATTTAGAATTGAACTAAAACTGGGGCCAGCTGAGAGGTCACACAGCTCATTAGCACGAAAGCTTGGGTCCTCTGGGATCCTGTTCCAAGACTCTTTCAACTTGACCACACCCTCTCACTCAAACCCTCAGCAGACTTTCCTTCTTCCAGACAGCAAAAAACTTCACTTATCAATAGCAATCTAGACTCAAATTACTACCTATGTTCCTGTTTCCTCTAGTGTATCTCTGGTGGCTTGTACTTTGTTGTCACACTGGGTCTCAAACCCAGGGCTGTGCACATGCTAAGAAAGACCCTACCACTAAGCTACACTTCAACCATCTGTTCTCTTTCTAATCCATCCTATACAATATCTACAAACATCACTGAGCTTATAAAACAGAGTCACCTCTTTGAGGGTGCAAGCATGAGACACACAGATCACTTTTATGTGGGGGTGGTGCAGCAGTGTGGGAGTCCAATCTTGGACCCTCTGCATATGCACTGTGGGTCAGACCTAAGGAAGGGCTGAAGCGGTGCTGGTTTTGGGATCTTCCAGTTACAACCTAAACCCTAGACACACACACCCTTTGATTTTCCTGGTCCAAAATACCAGAAGAGGGAATTGTTCCGTCTTATAGGAAGCCATCCTATTGGACAGAGCCTTTGCCAGGTGATTTAATCCTTTTCCCTGCCTCCATATCTGGGAATCAGGACTAGCACCTAAACCTAACCATGCCTCCCCCAGACATCTTCTCTGAGAAGTAAAATCTCTATTTCCCGACATCGTCATCGTTGTCTTCTTCTTCTTCTTCTTCTTCTTCTTCTTCTTCTTCTTCTTCTTCTTCTTCTTCTTCTTCTTCTTCTCCTCCTCCTCCTCCTCCTCCTCCTCCTCCTTCCTCCTCCTCCTCCTTCCTCCTCCTCCTCCTCCTCTTCCTCCTCCTCCTCCTCCTCCTCCTTCCTCCTCCTCCTCCTTCCTCCTCCTCCTCCTCCTCTTCCTCCTCCTCCTCCTCCTCCTCCTCCTCCTCCTCCTTCTTCTTCTTCTTCTTCTTCTCTTTTTAAGATTTAGCTAGGCCTGGCAACACACAACTTTAATGCCAGGACTCAAAAGTCAAACAGAGAAGAAAAAAATATATAGCTCAATAAAAATAACTAAAAATTTAAAAAGAGGCAAACAGAAAGATCTTTTTGAGTTTAACACCAGCCTGGTCTACAAATTCAATTCCAGGCCAGTCAGGGCTCCACAATGATGTCTCAACATCTCTTTCCACACTCTCCAGAAAGAAAGAAAGAGAGATTTTTACATTTTTAGTTTTATGTGTACATTTTTGGCTTTACAGGTATGAGTGTTTTGTCTGTGTGTATATATGTGTGTATACCATGTGCATGCCTAATGCCCAAGGAGACCAGAAGAGGGTCACAGATTTTCTGAAGCTGAAGTTACAGCCAGTTTATGAGCCCCTGTGTGAGTGTTGGGAACCTAATACTGGTCTTCTGAGAGAGTAACCTGTGCTCTTAACTGCTGAGCCATTTCTTCAGCCTGGAATCTAGTTCCATAAAATTTAAAAAAAGATTCTGTAGTCCAATAAAAAATCCTGCAAGAGGATTTTTGGCCACAGCCACTAGATGAAGGAAGTTGTTTCTGAGATGAAAGCTCAGGGACCTCAGAGGCATCTGGATCCTGACTCTGGATACCCCAGGGAGTCCAGCCTTGCTTTCTAGAGTGAGGTTCTGAATTATCCTCATACAACTTAGTAATAAAGCCTTTTTGCTATGTTTTCTTTCTGTGGGTTTCTCTTTCTTGGAATCCATCTGACTGCTGGAACGGAGACAAAACCATGAGAGGATGGTATCCCTTGGCTGAAGGCGCTCTGCTTGCGTGGAAACCGGCCCTGGAATAGACCGCAATCCTGTGTTAGTGTGCTCTCCGTTGCTGGGGGAAACGCTGACACCAAAAACAGCTTGGGAAGGAAAGGGTTTCTTTCTTCCTACAGTTTATAGTCTACCATGGAGGGGAGCCAGGGGAGGAGCTCAGGGAGGGAATCGGAAGTCACAAAAGCCTTGGAGAAATGCTGCTTCTCTACTCCACACAGCTTTCCCAGCTTGCTCTGTAGGGCATGCAGGGCGCCCGTCCAGGTGTGGCACCGCCCACAGTAGGAGGGGCCCTCCCTGCATCAGACCCCTCCTTAAAACACCTTACACACTTACCTGCAGGCCAATCTGATGGGAGCACTTTCTCATGTGAGTTCCCCTCTTCCCAAATGACTCTGGCCTATATCAAGTGTACAAAAAATAGACAGCAACAACAAAAAATTAATCAGTACACCCTTCAATCATAGAACACACAGTGAACATCCAAAATAACATTCTTCTGTGATCTTCAAGTTGGTATACGCAGAAATTTGTGACAAACTAACTTAGGAATAAGAAAAGGTGTGTTTCTTAAATACGGAAGTTAGAGAAGTGGATCTTGAAGTCCGATTGGCTCAAGTAACATCAGTTATTTGTCTTTTGTCTTATCCATCCATTCGTCTGTCTCTCAATCCTTCCCATATCCAACTCTGTGTGTGTGTGTGTGTGTGTGTGTGTGTGTGTATGTGGACACATTCATCACCCACCCATTCATCCTTCCATCCATCTAAGAAAGCATACAACCATTGACCTATGATCTATCTACCTGTTCATCCACCTATCCTCCCACCAGTCCATCCGTCCATCTATCTACGCATACATGCATCCACCCATGCATCCAATCTTCCATTACTCTTCATCCTTTGTGCTGATACTATTCTCTGTTAGTTTCTACTACATTATAAGGAGAAAAGTCCCCTAGCTCTGGTATTTCATCTCTTTGAGGAGACCGGTCTTTCTCAACACTTACACCAGTCTCTGAAAAAAAAGAGTTTCTCTGGTCTGACTGGGTCTCACACCCACTCTTTGAGAGAAGTGGGCTTGGTTGCCAGCTCTGAATCGGCTAACCCACCAGAAGCATACAAAATTCGATAATATCAGACAAAGTCGTAAGTGATATCTGTTGTGTGGGTGTTTGTTGTAATGCAACGACAATGATTTTCTCTGTGGTTTGCAATGTGTATCATATTGTAACACCAAGATCCCTAAAACTCTCATAGGCACTTAAATATATTGAAAGAAAATTTCCCTATTACACACGTGCACACACATGCACAAACACTACAACTCTAATAGAAATGCTGATTTAAAAATCAAGTTGAAAGGGTGCCAAGGAACATTTTTACAGGGAAGTAAATCAAAGATATATCAGATCACCTGATTTGTTGATTTGAAATGACCTTGTATAAACTGCAAGAACCGGAAGAGATGGGGGTTGGTTTAGGCACTCTTTTTTATGAGCCATTTTTTAGACACTAAACTCTTTCTTCACTTAGGACCCAAAAGCCTGAGTTCCATGGAATCAGTGAAGTGTAAATGAGTCTCCTGAAAGGTAGAGAGAGGGGAAGAAAGGCTCTGGGTTTTGATATACAGTGTGGAGAGTACAGGTCAGCAGGGGGAAAAGAAGGTCATTCAAACAAAGACCCCCAAGAGGCCTACAAATGTGTCTCATTTTGTGAGTATTACACGTGCCGGGGAGAGAGGGCAGTCAGATATTGATTTACGGATCGGACCACCAAATGCAACTTCCTGTCTGTCTTTAAAGGCATTGCTCGTTACCTTTGGGGAAGAATGACATCCAGCAGGCTGGCTTGCAATCATGGAGGAGCTCACTGTCCCAGCACGAGTTATGCAAACCCTTTTCCTGCCTGATCTGTCAATGCAATTAGGTCACCCTAAGGAGCAGGGCGGAGCAGAGCCTGGGGAGGCTGGAAATCCGTGCTGAGAGGCCCGCTGTAAATGACGGGTGGTGAGGCCCCTCGCTCCTGCTCCTTCCGCCACTTACAAGAATTACAAAGACTCTGGACTATGGTCTGTGGTGTTACTGTCATTTTGCTCCTGTCCTCCTCTACTTTTGGCTCTTAGAATCCTTCTGCTCTTGAGGGAAGGACTGTGATGCAGATGTAGCTGAGCACCCGGCAGACACCTTCTCTATCTACTCTTTGGCCAGTGGTGAGCTTCTGTATTAACCAACATTCGGGGCAGTCTTTTCAAATGCTAACAAGACTATTTCCTATGCAGCCTTCAAACCTCTATGAGGAGCACCATTTCTAAGCTTCTTATACTACAATAGAGAGAGCCTACTTCAAAATTAACAAACAAGGATATAAAAGGTTTGAAGTCTTTCTATCGGCTTCTGCACCCTGGCACATGTTTCTGGACAGGCCTGGTTCACACCTCCTCTTTAAAAAGCACTTCCGTTTTCCTTGGGGTGGAGTTTCATTAAGCCCAGGATGGCCCTGAAGTCCTGGGCTCTAGCAATCGTCCTGCCTTAGCCTTCACAGCCACTGGGCCCGAGACGGAACGCTATCATCGCTGGTTTGAATATACTGTTTCTGTTACCACTTCGTTTTTGCTTTCACGTTTGTTTGGGATTTGATCCAGGATCTTTCTCTGCAGTCCAAGCCGGCCTCAGACTTTCACCAAACTCCCTTTTAAATCACAATGCTGTTCACCGAGAAGGTTCTACACGGCACCTATTGCATACCTGTGTTAATTTAATAAGTAACAGCCTTCCAGAGTTCCTTAGGCTGGCCTTCCACGTGTGTAAACGTTGAAAGGTGGAGGTTCAGGCCCTCAGAAATCAACAATCTCATTTTCACACTGAATTTCAGACTCCAGCTGCTTTTCTCTCTTTGCTCCCAGCTTCCATGCAGGAAGCCGTTTCCTCTGCTATAAACGCCAAACGTGATGTGCTCCCCACCACAGGCCCAAAGGCAACCAACCCCAGATTGAAATCTCCAAGGGTGGAGCTAAATAAAGCATTCTTTTCACACTGATCCCTCAGTGAAGTTGCTGCAGTAACTCGGAGCCAATAAAGAAAGCCAAGGAAAACAGGACTTTCTCATCTTTCTAGACTAGGGGAACCTCATGCTCTGGGCTCTCTCTCCCTGTCTCTGTCTCCTTTGCTAGAAAGTGAAGTCAACATCAGTTTCTGGTTGGCAGTCGGGTTCCTTGGTGTGAGTGGCACCACTTTGACCTCGTCAATCAAGCCGAGTTTAGGTGTTCTAGCCAAACCAATGGGCTCCTGTAAATCGTATCCAGCAGTGAGCTTCTAGACACATCTCTAACGTCCACTGAAGCCACACGGAAGAATCTTTGCTATCAAGTGTCAAGAAAGGAGACCTTCTATTTCTTAGTGGTCATGTGGCTTCACAGAGAACAGAAGTGTGGGCTAGGCATAGTGCACAGTCCTGTAATCCCAGCACTCAGGAAGCCGAGGCAGAAGGTGTCCGGGTTCAGTCTCAGGCTGAAGTCCACAACGAGACTGCCAAGGAAGGGAGAGAGGGATCATTAGCCCACACTCCCGCTGCTGAGTTTTCTCCCTGCTCTTTTAGTTCTTCCTTTACTAGATGTTTCAAATTTCTTGCCAGTCATGGTGGTTCATGCCTGAAATTCCAGCACTCGGGAGAAGCAGGAGGACTGTCTTGAGGTTGAAGCCAGCCTGGACTCCATAGTGAGATCCTGTCTCAACAACTAAATGTGTACAGCATGAGAAAATAAGAGAAAATATTTATACATTCAAATCCCTAACACTCCCAAGGATAGGATCCAACAGGTCTGCGGCCTTCTTCCTGTCTCCCCTTCCCCTGCCTCCTCCCTTTGCCTCCCCTCCTCTCTGCCGTTCCCACCCCGCCCCACCCCCCTCTCCTCCCCCTGCTTCTACCCCCCAGCCATCCAGTCTGCTTCCTGGCCCTCCCTTTCTCCCCAAGTCACTTTTGCTAGTCAGCAGACAACCTAGTTCGTGTCCAGCCACAGACCCTTTTCCATGATGAAAATAGAAGCATTTTCTGAAATTTCTTTGTTAAATTCTCTCACGTGTGTGTATGAGGAAAAGAGAGAGGGCTTCTCTCAGGGCCCAGAGGAGTTAAAAGGTTGCGTGCCAGTGGCAAAGAACTTTTCTCATTCTGTTTATGTTTCTGCCCTGTCCCACAACTTTAAGTGACTCAGACATCGGAAAAGATGGCTTCCAGGTCGAGGGAGGGGTGGCCTCGGAGTTAGCTGCTGCTCACACTAGAAAGGGTGTCTTGCACAGAACACCTAAGGAATCTGGGAGCCTGTTTTAACCCAACAGCCGGTCCAAATTTCATATTTTCCTCTTAATTCTTGTCAGTTCTTGTCTTCTTCTCCATCTAGCCACTGAGCAGTATCTTATTGTTGCCAGTCATCTGGGGCAGAACTGGAGTGAAGGCAGGAGTCACTTTCTTGGTTCCCACCCACAGACCACTCCATCACATTTTGAGCCATTTTGCTCAGCAGTGGTGAAATAAGCAAAATATTCTAGTAAAGAAAAATTAGATGGATAAAAATCATGAGATAGACTGTTCTTTTGTGAAGGCCTTTATATTTTCACACCATGAGATTGTGGAAATAAAGGATTAGAAGAAGAAGAAGAGGAGGAGGAAGAGGAGGAGGAGGAGGAGGAGGAGGAGGAGGAGGAGGTGATGTCATGGAGACGACTCCGTAGATAAAGGCCCTTGTCACCAAGCCTGAGGACCTGGGTTGGATCCCAGAATTCACAAGGTGGAAGGAGAAAGCCCAACCCCCACCCACTGTCCTCGGACTTCTGTGTGGATCATGCTATGATCACACACAGAGACTCATATGCACATATGCAAAAAGTGGGGGTCAGGAATGCAGCTCGGAGGCAGAGCCCTTGCTTCTGTTGCTCCTAAGGGTCTGATCCTTAGTACCAGGGAGAAAGAGGACAGAGAGGAGAGGGAGGGAGGGAAGGAGGGCGCAGAAAGGGAATGAGGGCAATGAGAGAAGGAGAAAGGGAAAAGGGGGAGAAATTGAAAGGGGTGTGAAAGGAGGCACTCGGTTTTGTACAAACCATTAAACATGTTCTCTCTGTCCTGTTCTCTCTGTCCTGGGGCATGCAGGATTTTGTTGACAGTTATTTCTTTTTTTCTTTCCTTTTCTTTTCTTTCTTTTTTTTTTTTTTTTTGCTATTTTTTTCGAGACAGGGTTTTTCTGTGTCACTTTGGAGCCTGTCCTGAACTCACTCTGTAGCCCAGGCTGGCCTCAAACTCACAGATTCACCTGCCTCTGCCTCCTGAGTGCTGGGATTAAAAGTGTGCACCACCGCTGCCTAGCTGCTCGCAGCTATTCAAACACTATGTTTGGGGTTAATGACAAATAAAATATGGAGTCTAATTTATCTAGCCCCCAAGTGACATTTGTACTCTGGGCACTAGTCAGATTTGGGGTGCAGGATGGGATTGGCAGGGAAACATTTCCTGTACTTTTGGGCGGAATTGACTAAACTAGAATCTATTACATTTAAAAACTGCCCGAGCTAAGTCCTCGCAGGGCCAGGTGTGCGAGTAAGCCACTCATTAAGGAAGGAAACAGCGCGTCCCCCTGAGCCTGAGTCTCAGCTGTCCTTGACAGGGCTCTCCCCTTTCCTGGAGTGTAGAGAACTTAATCGAACGTCCACACTTTCCCTGTGCTCTGAATGCCAACACGAGTGCTTCCCAAAAAACCTCCGCTCTAATATTTCCTCAGTTCCGCCTTGGCGTACCCTTAGCCGCCCCCCCCCCTCCGCTCCGCGCAGCCCTGGATGGCCCTTATCCCGTGGTCACCATAGCTCTGTTATCTCGAGGGCTCTATTTTTAAACAAATCCCTTTTTATCTTCCCTTCCAAGGCCCCTTCCACCGGGGCCTACTGTCTGTTTCAACGAGGTAGCCCCACACAGAAGGCACTCAATAAATATTTGCCAACTGATTTCTGAAGCGTCTGTGTCGTTGGTATCTGGAGTGCTTTTCCTGCATTTAGGTCTCTCTCCCAGGCTGGAGGCCACAGCTTAACAAAGCCAGGCAAGGTCACAGGGAGCCTGGAAAGCTTTTCAAGTTGAGTAATGAGAAGCGATGTTAATTACCGACGGGGCCATTTAGAAGGAAGAAAAACGCTATCTCTTATTAATTTTGCTGAAATGGACACACTCTTGTCCGTAGCTAATGGTTAACAAAAGCCTTCCTTTTTGAAGACAGAAAGCAACTGTTACCCAAGGACCCCCCAGAGTCACCACAGCGGAGACTTCCTGTCCCCACAATCTGAACTGGCCAGAGATAACCTATCTCACTTTCTTTTACTTTTTTTTTTTTTTTAAAGGTACAGTTAGGAAACTACCCAGGAGTGCTTCAAAGATTTGAAACAGCACACAGAAAGTTCAGCCTCAGAGGCCAGGCTGGCTGAAGGAGAAAGAGGTCGAGCGTACATTTTGAGTGAGAGGGGGAGCTTGGGAAGGGCGGGGGTGGGGGGCACCGTGTAGAGTAGACATTCCTCCAGGTAGTGGAAGCACTAATTTACTCAATAAGAACAGTCTGGTTCTGCAGGCTGAGATCTCCTCGCAGGATAAGCCCCTGGAATCTCCAGGCTTCCCCGCTGCTCTGTTGCTTTCCCAATGCTGTTTTCAACCTCAATAGGGGACTTGGCAGTCTTGAACCTCAAGTGGACCTGTTTAAGCTGATCAGAGGAAGCAGGCTGACAGTGAGCTGATTAGAAACCTCTCAGAGACCCTTCTTTAAAGGGGGAACAGAGTCCTTGATGTCCCCACCCCCCACCAGAGAGACCTGGTGTGGTAATAAAGAAGAAAGGTTGGTGTATGTGTGTGTGTGTGTGTGTGTGTGGTGGGGGGAGGGCCTGTTTTAGAACTGAGCCAGATCCCTGCCAACCTTCCTCCTCCTGGCCAGCTCTGCAAGGGAGTGTTTGAAGATAACGGAGAGGAAATAACTGATAGGCAGGAGGAGCTAGACTTGAGAAGACAAGAGCAAGCTGTTTGCTTGACCCAGGCTTATCTCAAGCCTGCCAAAAACTAGCCATCTATCAGAGACCCATAAATAGGTTACAAACAGAGAGTAAAATGCTACTTTCTACGGTACAGGCTCAGAAAAGAGCATGGCAGACATCACTGGAGTCCTTTTCACTACACACACAGAAGTATTCATCTGTCTCCAAGCGGGGGGTGGAGCATTTAAAAGGTGCATTGTTCCCTAGAAGGGGAGCGCTACTTTTGAGACATGCTGTACATATATATCCACATTCGGGGGAACCGCTGGAAAACCTCTGGGAGAGGTGGGTGGAAATAGGAGAGTTGCTGACAGCGTCTTCTAGAGAGAGCATCAGCTAGGCAATCTAAAGACGTGAGCCATGCACCAGCCTGTCCACCTCCCTGTCCAAAGTGCCCTTATCAGCAGCAAAAATGTGCAGGTTCAGGATTTGCAGTGGAAATGCCTGGCCAGTTGACCTAAGATAAGGCTGGCAGGGGCCTGGGGGAGCCTGCAGGCCTCTGGGAAGCTGCCTGCGGAGTCTGGCTCCTGGAATCTGCCCCGGAGAAAATGACCTGTGCGTTGGGGCTTTCAAGCGCAGAAGAGCAGTGCAGACCCAGACCTTCACATGAAGATGAAGTTTACAAATTCACTTTGGATAAATATTATCCTTCCCGTCTCCAGTGAAGAGCTACAAAAAAGACCCGATTCAACTTCTAAAGACACAGAATCAAACCTAGACCGACCCAACCTGGCATCACCCTCTGACTCTTCCCCAAATAGCATGGTGATGTCATGTTCCTCATACTCCCCTGAACCAGCCACCCATCCTCCTAAAAATAACCTCACATGGTTTTAAAAGGGAAAAAGAAAGTCTCAAAATATTTCTTTAAAATGTTTCCTTTAAACTGTCAAGCAATAAAAGTGAGTCCTCTCCTTCCTGTTTACTCAGCTTGAATCTCTGTGTGTGTTGTCCAAAGGCCCTTCAGAAGCAGAAATTGTCTCCCAAATAAAGTTAGTTTAGGTTCTCTGACGTCTGAAGCATCCTCGATTTTTGTTTTAAGACCCTTTGAAAGTACAATTATATTCATAGAGAGGGGAAGGACCAAATTAAGAAAATGCTAACACCAGGACATAGATTATTTGAGTACCCTTTGAGCCCCAAGACACCAGTAAGCCCTCTGAGATATGAAGGGGTAAAACATACTGGGGGGGGGGGAGTTAAATTATAAAGCAAGACCAAAAGAAGCCAGCCATTGGATGCTCAGTGGGACAGCCCTTGCTTACTACAAGACCTGCACTGCATATGTGACATATAGAAACATATAACCAAAGGGACCCAGGTGACCCTGAGGTTCAGGAAGCACTGGGATCTGCTGACTTGGGTGTGGGTGAAGCCCAGTGTTCCCGACAAGGGGTTCACACGTCCCGTTTCCCACACTCCAAAGCAGTACCTTGTCCCAGCCCTAATGAACACAGCAACTGTCAGCTATTTCTGATAGATTCACAATTCTAAAGCACACCTCCTGAAAGCTGGGGATGCCTCTCCCACTTCCTTCCTTTCTCATAAATTGCTGCAGGTTGCCTTTGATCTCTGAGTAGAGCTTCCTATAAAAAAAGAAGCAAAGTAACTGAGATATAGACAAGCCTTACCCAGAATCCAGTAAAAGATGAGTTAAGAGGCCCCCTGGCAGAGTTTGGAGATTTACTCTGATAATTCTTGACTTAAGACAAACAAAGGGAGGGCAAAGGTTAAAAACTTTGGGCCAAACTTGCCCTGTGGTTAGGAAGGCTAGATGTCATAAAAGCCCAGCCCACCTCCCCAAAAAATGAGCCTTTAAAAAAAAGGGGGGGTCTAATGGGCTGGAGAGAAGGCTCAGCAAGAAAGTTTGCTGCAAGCTATACATCTGGCAGAGGATTAATATCCAGAATATATAAAGAGCTTTAAAAACAGAAAGTCAAAAAACAAATGACCCTTCAAGAAATGGGCTTGGAATCTGAATAGAGAGTTCTCAATATAAGAAAAAAAGGGGGGGGGCTGAGAAATATCTCCAAAAATGTTCATCATCCCTGGCAATTATGAAAATGCAAATCTTTGAGATTTCATTTTCCCCTAATCAGACTGACAAAGATCAACAGAACAACCAACAACAAAAAAAGGGGGATGGGGGCGGGGGGGGGGGGTCTTCATTCACTGCTGGGAGAAGGCAAACTGCTCTAGCCACTCTGCAAATCAGTGTGAAGAATCCTCCAAAAGCTAAAAGTAAACTGTAGGAACCAACTATACAATCCTTGCCATATGCCCAAAGGACTTAACATCCTGCTACACAGATGACTCGCTCAGCCGTGTTCATTGTCTATTCACAGTAGGTAGGGAATGGGAACAAACCAAATGTCCTTCAGCTGAGGAACGGACAGTGAAATGTGGTACACATTCAAATGGAATACTGTTCAGCTGCAGAGAAAAGTGAACCCATGAACTTATGGAAAAATGGATGGAACTAGAAAAGATCCCACTGACTGAGGTGACCCAGACCCAGAAAGACAAACACTGTATCTTCTCTCTTATCTGAGGTTACTAACTCCAAATCTTCAAATATGAGTCCACAACCTGGAGCAAAAATCTAGAAACCTAGTCAACTACCCAGGGCTACTGAAGACACAGATCTTAGACAAGAACTTACAACTGCCACTTTATGACCCGCGTGATCTCTAACTACGTTCTAAATAGTTATCCTCATGCCCATAGGTAAGTGTAATTCTCCCTCATCAGGGAAACTTCGCTTTGCAACAGACTCTTTGAAGACTCTTGCAGAAAACCACAACTTATCAAAATGCAGAGTGGTGGAGCCCCGTCCCAGCTGATACATCTACAGCCCAACTCCAGCACCTAGGACTCAGGATCCACTGCAGAAGAGGGGCAGAGAGATTGTAAGATCCAGAGAAATAGAGTTAGCTGTGACACTGTGTCTCCTAGAAATGTGAGAAAGCCCACCAGGAAATCTCACTAACATGATGCCTATGTATGACCTGAACAAGAACTACACCAATACACATTACAGGGGAAACCTCAAGAGACCTCAGCCCCGACAATGAATTATCGAACTATCGGCAACCGAGGAACACTGAGAGCTGGAGGAATAGTCTTTCCCAGGGAACAGCCCGTTTGGTTACATCCAATACCAAACAGACAACCCTGATCATTTGTACAAGGAACATTATTCAGACTGAAAATGATGTGCTTACGTATTTAAGAATGTGCATACACATACACACATACACACACACACCAATAATTAGATAAAAAGAGTCATGTAAGAAAGCACAGGGTCAATACATGGAGAGGTTTGAAGGGAGGAAATAGAAGGGGGAAATGTTGTGATTGTATTATAATATCAATATTTTTAATATTGAAAAAATTGCTTGCTCATCAATTGTGAAGACCAGAGTTCAAATCACAACACCGATTCTCTCTCTCTCTCTCTCTCTCTCTATATATATATATATATATATGTGTGTGTGTGTGTGTGTGTGTGTGTGTAAGTAAGTTTATGTGTATGCATGTATCTGAATATCTTTAAAGGCCATACATTCTTGAGTTATGAATCATGTGGAGGTGTTTTTGTTAACTTTTTTTGTTTTGTTTTGTGTCCGGACCGGTATGACCTCGCTGCTGATGCAATAATCCAAACTAGACCAAATCAGACCAAATTAGAAGAAGCCCAGGTTTAAGGGACGCCAGTGCTCCCAGGTGGCCCTGGGGAAAACAGAGAGGGAGAAAGGAGAACCAGGAAGACCAAGAAAAACTAGGGAGCAGTTTAGATAGCCTGTGGGCGTGGTCTTGACCCTCCCTGGGTAAGGATCACCGGTAATGGACTTTCTTGGAGGTGGAGTCTGGACTGAGGCAACTCCCAGGGGAGGGGCTTGAAATGGAGCTTTCCACTCAACATTCGAAAATGGATGCCAGGAGTTGGGGTGATGCCCCAGCCAAACATTTCAGACTTTTTTTGGATAAGGATGGTAGAGGCTGAGGTGATGCTTCCAACCAGTTTTTTTTCTCTTCCGCGGTTTTTATTTTACATGTTTTGGTGTTTCGCCTGCATATATGTGCGTGCCCCACAGTGTGTATGTGTCTGGTGCCCACGGAGGCCAGAAGAGGGATTTGGATCCTCTAGAACTAGAATTGCACAAAGTTGTTAGCCACCATGTGGGTTTCAGGAGCCAAATCTGAAAGAGCGCCAAGTGCTCTTAACCACCAAGCCAGCCCTTTTGGCCAGGGTCTGCCCCAAATTTCACCAAGCAAGGCTGAAGCAACCATAAAAGGCGTGTCTAGGAAGAGGGCTTTTACAACCCCTCCCCCAGAAAGGCAGTTCGCTTGTCCCACCATCTGGGAGCATGCAAGCGCCATCCCCTCCTACATACTTAAAACCCTGTGGAAATACCTTCTGCTTGGTCTCCTTCTAGACAGCTTCTGGACTTCCTTCTGTGTCGCATGCTACCAGCCTTTGCTCCCCGGACACCCCCAACTTCTTCCTGTGTGAGAACAGGATAGAACACAGTGGTGCAGACAGCAATAACTCTGAAACCAGAGGAGGGAAGAATCTCTCCGGAGCTGCCTCACCAGGACCCCTAGAAGGCAGAGACCAGTCTTGATCTCAGGTCAGAATAGGCTGGGGTCAGGAGCTGTGAGATATCAGAAGGAGTCACACAGCAGGTATCACAGGTGTGACACGTCAGGGTTGAGACAAGAATGGAGCTATGGCTGAGCAGGGTACCCCTGGGTGGGAAAAGTCAGTAGAAGATCATCCTTCCTGGAGGGAGGATCTGTGGGAGACTCCTAGAAATAGAACTGAAAACAAAAAGCTGCAAGGAGCCATGGGAGTGAGCCAGCCGGCTGAGGACCTTGGAATTACCAGAAAGGTAAGTCAGCCACTTCTGGTTTTCAAAGAGAGTAGCCGCAGCTGTGTGCAAGACCAAAGAGCCTTAATGAGACCCAAAAGGGCCTTGACTGAGGTTGCTGGAGAAAAATCTTGCCCAAGACTGAATGAAGCAAAGGTCTTTAAAAAGCCAAGCTAGGTCAGCCCTGGGTCTTGCCTTTAACCTAGCAAGCCAGTCAAGGTCTTCCATAAAGAGATGAGATTCCTCTGAATATGTGTATATTCATACACATATACATTCCTTGTGTATGAAGCCAGAGTTGTTGAACACAAAGCCACGTGCCTTTCAATGAACACATGCACCAACTAGCTGATCATTTTGCTTTGTTTCATAGTCTGTTCCTAACCCCGCTGTGTACAAACATTAGCACTGATCAGAAGCTTCGGAACTGTGGGGCTCTAGTCACACACCAGGACGCCTTCTCACAGCGGGCCTGCTGCATCCCCAGAACAGAGCCCGGAAGACAAGAATGAAAGCTAGCATTCTGACACAAGGCAGAGATCTTCCCACCAAACACAAGGCTGGGGCAGCTCCTCTCTTCACTGATTGACAGACAGATGGCAAGGAGACAGGGAGCAGCACGTCCTCGTTGACGCTGGCTGGCATTTGGAGAACCAAGTTTCACATATAGACAGATAGAAAGACACAAAAGTATTGTTTTTTTTTAAAAAAAAAAAGGCATTTGTATGTATGTGTGTGGGCATGCATGCCCCTGTAGAGAGATCAGAAAAAAGCGTTCGGGAATTGGTTCTCTTCTCCCACCAGGTAGGCCATTATGCTAAGTGGTAAATGATCTTCCTAATTTACTGAGCTATCACCAGTCCCACAAGGATATTTCTTTTCTGCATAGGATACAAGCTATATACATGTGCATACACTGTAAGTATCTTCATATGTCTCTGAGAGGCTTGAGGACAGCTGTCACACGGTATTGATAAGTATGTGACTTACCTGGCAAGCCTATTACAGATAGTGGCTTCTCCTTTACTCAGTTACTTTAGGGAAACCCTGAATGATCGTTATGTCCTTGAACTCCCTGGAGACAGGGTGCTGAGAACAGGCAAGCGTGGACCTCTAAGCACACTCTCGCTTGCCAACATGTCTCACCCTCATCCACCGCCCAAGGGTGGGTTGCTTTTTGCCCCGAGGGCAGCCCCGCTGAGCTACATACAGCCTGCAGTTTGTACTGAAGGTGCAGCCTCCAAACCTCACGATTCACAGGAATCCTGTGGATTTGGCTTTATCTCTGGACAAGGGACCGCACTCTGACAAGCTGCTGAACAAGCTTGCTTCTCACAGAGCAATGAGACAAATTGAAAAGCCATTTAGTAATAATTCCACCAGCCAGCTTTGCTAACCAGTTTCCCTTAACAAAACTGCCTTCATTTCTCCTTTGGTCTAGAGGTGAGGGTGTGGCTTCTGAACTCCAACAGTGTCTGTGTGACAAGACACACGGCCAGCGCACACACTCAGGGTGCTGGAGCAGTGACCCTGACGGGCTTAGTGAAAATAGTCAGTTATGTTTTAGCTACGAGTAAGACCAACCTAGAGGTGAAAAGACAATCAGTGAAGCCACAATGTTGAGACTCCTGAAATGGAAACCAGCTGTCTCCAAAGGGAACTTTGGCTGCCCTCCCTCCACACCACGGTGGGCGGCCATGTGGCAGCCGTTCTCTAACCCGATTCCTCTGCAGAGGCTCCAGTGTTCACTAGCTAGAGCAGCACAGGCAACAACACAAACTGAGTGACTCTAGGGAACCATCAGAGGCGTAGGGAGGGAGGGTGGAAAAGGAGAAACATGTCAGGCATGGGAGCGCACAACTGTAATCCCAGCACTGGGGAGGCTGAGATAGAGGCTCACAACTTAGCCTGGGCTGCAGAGTGAGATCCTCTCTCAAAAGAACAATAACAACAGCACAGGAAGCAAAACCATAAGCAGTTCTGGAGGAGATGCACCGTCAGGTAAGGAGAATGAGGGAGTTCCACAGTCACACACTACAGGAGAGACCTTCTGGAATCTGGGGACAGAGGAGATTCCTCTTAGAGGAATCCATGCGTTTCTGAGGAAGTCTGGTCAAATACAAAGAAGACACTGCGGGAGGGAGCAAGGCTGGTTTGGAGAGTAGTCTACTCAGAGGCAGAGGGTTGAGAAGAAACATATTGTAGGATGCTAAGGTGTGCTTAGAGTTTCATGTGAACACACACGTGTGTGTATGTACACACTCATGTATACTCCAAATATAGCACTTAAAGAGAAGAAACACAGTGAATGCATGGCGGGGGGAAGCTGGGCAAAGGAAGACAATAGAGCAGAGAGAACAGATGCAAATGCAAGGCAAGACTAGAATGTTCTCTTTCCCCTCCCTCTTTTCCCCTCTCTCCTTTCCTCCCTCCTTCCCATCTTCCTTCCCTTCTTTCTTCCTACCTTTCTGCTTTTGAGATTTTCTGGGTGGGCTGGCACTTGCTGTGTAACCCAGGGTCTCCTGGGTTTCCTAACCTTGCCTCAGCATCCCAAGCATTTTGATTGCATGCCTGTTTACTAAGAAACTAGAACATTCTCATTAGGGAAAGCCTGTTTTTCATTTTTAATATTTAATAAATATTTTTGTTTAGAAGACTTCTGAAAAGGGTTATATAGAATCGCAGAACTCCAGTGTCTGAGAAAATAATCACCCACATGCTCCTCTACTAAGGAGAAAAACTAATTCTCCCACACACACCGGCGGCCTGGGCACAATAAAAGGCCATGTGTTCCTCTCTCAGCCTTGAGGCCACGCCATGAACCCACACTGGTGGCACTATTGCAGAGTGTCAGCGTGGCCTAGAATTAGGTCTGTGTATACACAACTTTGATTATTGCCCACCATGTCTAGAGATGAGGGGAAGCATTCTTCCTGTTAGAAACAAGGAACCAGGATGAGGAAGGAATGGAGGAAAATTATATGTTTGAATGAAGATGGAAAGGCAGCAGAGATGAACATTAAAGGAGAAAGGGAAGGTCGAAGCTAAAGTTTCTAAATTACCCTTGGCTCAAAGGTCTGGTTTACCACTGAGGCAGTATAATTATAAAGTTGGCACAAAACGGACCAAGGATCTAGTTACTAATTTCTCACTAGCAATAGCATCAAAACCTTTTTTGCTAGTAGCCAGTCTCCTGACAAAAACCGTGTGTCTCTTTCATGATGGGGTCTCTAGGCAGAGCTGGTTTCAATCAGGCCAGCCTATAAAATGGTATGCACTTGTGGTCTCCTTCTCAGATGTCAGTCGAGCAGAGGAGAAAGTGGGGCTTGGGATTGTCAGAGTAACTAGTGGGAAGGAAAAAGAAAATGTAACATAAATGTTCTCTTGTCTTGTAGATGCTGTACATAAGCAGAGTTTGTCAGAAAATTCCTCAGGAACCTTCTGGTGGATTTGAGGGGGGAAAAATGACCAGAAACATTCCTCTTGTGTTCATGTTACTGACCCTAATTCTGCTCAGCCTCAACGAGGTGAGTGTGACCTGGTTAGGGCCTGTGGTGCGTGCTCACATCCTCTGGATGTCTCCTGCAGAAAGACTTCCATTCTCACCCCATTCCAGTTAATAAGCACAGAGACATCAAAGGTACATCCCTGCTGGATTCCTGTTGATCTTGGCAACTCGGCCGCCAGGGATAATTCATTTCCAAAGTACAAAATCCCAACCCAGGAAAAAGTGGCCAGAACTTCCACAGGGTGGATATTTTTCTCTTTCTCACTACTACTTTGTTTCCTAGGAAATCTAAATGGCGGGCAGTGGGGTTTGTTTTCTTTTCTTTTTTTTTTTTAATTACAACATATTATTCCTTTTCAGAATCAAGTCCCCATGTTCTTTTCCAATGTAACCAAGAGTGCTGGAAAGGCAGCCTGGGCAAGGTCATAGAAGACATCATAACTTGTTTTTTACGTTTTTCTGTAGGCCTGTGGTCCTCTACTTGGGGTGAGTTACCCTCTGTGAAATATGGTAATGGGTCTGTAGATTTGCATATGTGTTGGGCATCGCCAAGGTGTAGAGACAGGGAGGAGAGTGGTTCTGGCGATGAGGAGGAGGAGCCGAGAAAGTCACAGAATACCTGCAGAGCAAAGAACAGCTGCTGCTTGACAGGTTTCTCTGAAGCAACCGCCACCAGTGCAGAGGTGAAAGCCCCGCGCTTGAGCAGTTCCAGCCACCGTGAAGAGCAGAACAACTGTGGCACTAAGACGGTGTTTCGGTGTGGGCGTTATGGTGAGGGTACAAAGTCTGTGGAGAGGAGAGAGACAAGAAACGGGAAAGCCAAAGTCGCCTTTTGCTAACCAAGTACCTAGAGTGTGTGTTTGGTTAGAAATCAGGAGCTGAGAATACAGAAATGAGTAAGTTATGCCTGGTAAGGGATGTGGAGAGACTCTACTCAGACATCTTAGAGGTCTTTACCTAGGGCAGCTGCATGGATAGGGTTGTAATGCATGCTTTTTGCTTGATTGGTTTGTTTGTTTTGTGCATGTGAGTATGCACAAGTGGCATGTGCATGCATGTGTACGTGTGGGGGTGGGTGTGGGGGTGGGTGTGTTATGCTCCTATGTCACAGGGAATGGAAAGGTGCCTATACACCAGCACAGAAGCCAAAGGAAGATGTCCAGTGTCCCACTCTTCCCTCGCCATCTTATTCCCTTGAGAAAGGTTCTCTCGCCAAACCTGGCTGTGGAGCTCGGCTGACGACAGTCAGTAAGTCCCAGTGATCCTCCTGTCTCTGCTCTGCACAGTGCTGGGGTTATAGGTTAGTTCAGGCCGTACCCCACATCTCCATGGGTGCTGGAGATTTGAACTCAGGTCCTCAGATGTGCACAGCAAGCACTCCGACCCCTGACCACCTCCCCACTGTTGATTCTGTGTTTGGGGCGTGGAAAGCTCAGATATCTACAGGGCAGGTAGGGACAAGCAACTGTGTAAGAAATACCAATGACCATACATTTAAACACATGTTTGATGTTACTAACCACAGAAATGATACCAAATCCATGTGTTCACTTTTGCCTCTCAGACTGACAAGAAATTTTTCATCAGCAATCTTAGCCCTGCCGAGATGAAACAAAAATTTCCCATCTGTGAACGTGGGTAAATTTATTGGGCCTTCCTAATGGGAAAGTTGACTGTGGCTTGTGTTTGTCTGGATAGTCAAGAAAATCAGAAGCAATACCATCCACAGTGGTAGGAAAGAAAGGATGTATTATGGAATCAGTTCACATGACATGGAGGCTGGAAGTCCCATGACAGCCATTTGCAAGCTGGAGAGCCAGAGTTGCCAGTGGTAGGACTCATATGCAAATGCTGGAGGTCCCAGAAGCCAATGGTGCAACCCCAGGCTAGAACCACAGGCCTGGGAAAGGGCTGGATGGTGGGAGCCGCAGAGTGGGTTATAGAGCAGAGGGGACCAGAGGACTTTTAATGGCAAAGGAACATGTGTACCAGCTTTAGGAGAAAAGGGAGATTTTTGCTTTCTCTGGCTTTTAAAGTAAAGTGTGTGTGTGTGTGTGTGTGTGTGTGTGTGTGTGTGTGTGTGTACAGGCACATGCAAGCCACTACACACTGCTTCATACGACAGGCTAGTTCGTTTGGGTGCTTCATGGATTCCCGTATCTAGACTGCTATCCAGCTGTAGGGGTCCTGGGATTACAGATGCAGGCTGCTGCATCCGGTTTTACATGGGGCTCAAACTCAGGCCTTCCTCCGCTTTTTTACTATGTCTAGATCTTCGAAGAATTGGAAGCTCAATGACAGCAGCCAAGGAAGATCTTTACTCAGTCTGTTGACTCAAATGCTTAAAGTTTTTCCTGAATTACCTTCACAGAGAAACCCAGAAATAAAGCTTTCCCCTCTCTGAGGTACCCCTCAACCTAGTCATGTTAACATAAAACAATGACTACACACACACACACACACACATACATTTTGCTTGCACACAGTGTATACAGTCGTGGGCCTATCACACTATGCTGCAGGATGATATTAGCAGCCTTAGTTCCTGCCAGCCTGCTCTGCCATGTTCCTGTAAAACAGCCCGCTCTGCCGTGCTCCTGCCAGCCTGCTCTGCTGTGCTCCCGTCTGCCCTCTCTGCCGTGCTCCCGTCGGCCCGCAATGCCGTGCTCCTGCAGCTCAACTGCCTGGTGCTATATCTTTCAGAATCCATCTGCACAGTTGTGTAATGTGTAACTGTATAAAAACAACCCACATTTAAGCGGTACAGTGAAGTCTCTTTTTACCAAGTCTGACAACACATGGATAACATGGATACACATACACAACAAATGGATGAATAATTTCTAAATCACATTCAAATATCAATATACATGCATATATAATAAATAAATATTTACACACATGTTCCATAATGTAAATGTTTAACTTAAAAATGAATTCTTCAAAAAAATCAAATGAGTGTAAAATAATGTTTCCCTAACATTTAATATAGTTTTGTTTATATTTTACTATATTTAATATAGTGTTGTTTATATTTAATCAATAGGGAACTGATTAAATTAATTTTACTATTTTTGAGCTAATGGAATGCATATGGCTGCTAAAATGTCATATTTAAAAAGTGAAAGAAAACAAAAAAGAGTTTAGGCCGGGCAGTGGTGGTGCATGCCTTTAATCCCAGCAATCGGGAGGCAGAGGCAGGTGGAGCTTTGTGAATTCGAGGCCAGCCTGGTCTACAAGAGCTAGTTCCAGTACAACTAGGATTGATACACAGAGAAACTCTGTCTTGAAAAGCCAAAAAGATACAAATTTTAAAAATTAAATAAATAAATAATGGAAAGAAGTGCATCACATCAACGTTAGTAAATTCAGCATCAGAGACTGTGGACGTAGCTCAGTTGATAAAGTGTTTGTCTAGCATTCCCTGAACCTTCCTCAGTACCTTACACATTGGGCAGAGCGGCTCAGCGGGAATGCTGGCATTGGGGTGGTGGAGGCCAGAGGACCGGAAACTCAGAATTATCATCAACTGCATGGTGTGTCTGAGGCGAGCCTCCTCCAGAAACAAGCAAAAATAAAAACACTCAAACCAAAATCAAAGGCCAAAAAATAAATATACAACTTACTCAAGAGACCAAAAGCAGACTTTTAAACAACCTGTGTAGCGGAAAGTCATTCTTTTAATAAGAATAAAACGTGTGGTGTGAGCCCCTGCGTTCAAATCCCTGCATATTCACCCCCACAAAAAGAACAGAAACTTTGCAATGGGCAGACAGCAAAGGCAATGGTGGTTGCCTCTGACTGAAGTTAAGTGTGGTTTTCATTTTCAATTCTGTATTTTTATTATCTGATCTATTTTGTGAGTATTTTTCTTTGTTGCAAAAACTAGAGCCAAAGGCCTTAAAAATATACACACAATACGCACATCTGCCTTCCCAAAGAAGCAAAGACAGCGATGATGACCTCTGCAGCTCTTGGCGTGTTGAAGTGAGCTGTCGAAGCTCTTCGGGCACCACGGCAGGGCCGCAGTCTGATTTTCTACGGCGGTCACCAACAGTGCCTGTTGTGCTTGCTTTTTGTTTGGGAGGAACAGGTAATGGTTTGAAAACTAAACTGAATTCATCCTATTCGTTCTATTCAAAGAGGAAATCTGTGAATGCATTGTTTCCTTGGTTCTCTCCTTGTAAACAGGCTCCCAAGCTCAGTAAGATCTACACATCCACAGATCTCCCAACCGTCTCTGCCGATCAATTTGCATATTCTTTTTTCCGGTTTTAGATGTACTTATTTTTATTGTATATGTGTGAGTGTTTTGCTCACATGTATGTATGTGTATCATGTGCATGCCTGGTGCTCAAGGAGATCAGAAGAGAACATCAGATCCCCTGGAACCGAAGCTATAGACAGTTCTGAGCCGCCATGTGGGTGCTGGGAATTGAACCCAGGTCCTCTGCAAGAAAAACAAGGGCTCTTAGTCTCTAAGCCATCTCTCCAGTCCCTGCATATCTTAATAAGGACCCCAGTGAACTACCATGACCCTCTGATTTGGTCAGTCAGCTGCTGAGCAAAAGCGTCTTGACTTTAGAGAAAAGTAAATTACATCATTACAACTCCCATCCGGCCAAGGAGTGGTGGCGCACACCTACCACAGAACTCTTGAGAGGCAGAAGCAGGCAGATCTCTGAGTTCCAGGACAGCCTGGCCGACATAGCAAGTTTCAAAACAGCCAGGACTATACAGAAAAAAAGCTGTCTCAAAAAACAAACAAACAAAAAACAAACCCTGAGCCTTGTTATTTTGACTTTTTTACTTTCCTTGCCCCCTATAACATAAAGTAGCCAATCTCTTCAATGAATAGCCGAGTTTGTTTGCCGGAAATTCTTTCTGTGCTCAGCCTTCCTTTCCAGCCTCCTAAATGGTATGTATTTGCAAAGTGGAAAAACCCTGCACTCTTTGACTTTAATGGGAGCATTTAAACACACTTTACCTACAAAGCTTATCGCTTAGTTACTTAACCTGTATGAATAGGTTAGATATTTTTCCACAGTGTTTGTATAAATATGATACCTGGTTTCGAGCTACGCCTAATAAAAAGGAAGTTATTCTTTACTTAAATTACAGCCACTTCTTTTCATTTGTTTTTATCTTCCTCTTTTTATGGCCACTTGACTAAGAAGGAAATTCACGAGGCAGATGTGGAAATGTCACTTTATAAATACAAGATTCCGTGGGTATACTGTTGTCCTCTGTATTTTAAGTAAAGAAAGGTAACTATTCTTCCAGGATGTGTGCTTTGGCCATGAATCTGAAATCTAATATAAAAATCAAGTTAATGTGAGAAATTTTTTTAAGTCCCGTAAATAAAGCCTTTGGGACAGAGCGGAGCTGCGGCAGGCTGGTGCGCAGAGCGTCCGAGTGTTCCTCATCCCTAACAAAGCGCCCCTTGTTTCTGGGTTCCTAAAAGGCTCCAGGCACACATGCATTCCGCCTCTCTGCCAATGGGGATGCCCGCTACTGAGTGCTTTGTTCATCCCCACGTGCTATATTTACTCATTTTTCAGCAAAAAGTGGCATCTTGAATGTGTGCTCCTGGAAATAGCCTGAAATCCATTCATAAGGCTTCCAGCTGGTTTCTCCCACACCTCTGTGTCCCAGCAGCCACTCCTACCCACCCAAGTCTCTGGTCAGTTTCCCCATCCAAATGCTGTGATACAGGGGTGGAAGAGACGACTCCACAGTCAAGAGCACTGCTCTAACAGAAGTCTGGAGTTCAGTTTCTGGTACCGACTATCCTGCTACCCAAAGCAGCCTGTCACCCCAGCACACATACACACATATACATACATCATTTAAAACAAAATAAATCCTCTTAAAGAAATTATTAAACATGCACAAATGCTTTAGGGTACCAAGGACAGACAGAAGAAGAGGCCTTGGGGGTAAGTCTACATAACTGCCAATCTTTGGTTGTTGTTTTGTTTGGTTTGGATTTTTGAGACAGAATTTTTCTGTGTAGCCCTGGCTGTCCTGGAACTCACACTGTAGACTAGGCTGGCCTCAAACTTGCAGTGTGGCTGAAAGCAATCTTGAAATTCTAATCCTCCCGCCTCCACCTTCTGAGTTCAGGAGTTAGAAGCTTGCATCATTATGCCCACGTTGCTGAAGATGGAACCCAGAGTGTCATGCATGCTAGGCCATCGCTTATCCACTGAAACACATCAGTTTGCATGCTCAGGATGGCACACTCCCCTGTCCACGACACAAAACCAATCGTTGCCTCAGCCTACTTTCCTAGACCTGCTGCCTTCTGTTTGTTTCACCAAAAGCAGAACAGAAGATGAGGTCAGCACCAGGCAGCTAGAACCTTGTGGAAGAGGAAGAGGGGACCCTTGCAGATGAGGCAGGAGATGGGGAAACAAAGCAAAGCAAAGTTGGCAGCCTGCATTTAAGCTTCGCATACAGACCCTGAGATGGTGTGGGATGCACAGCATGCAGTGAAGACTGAAAGTCTCAAGGCCACCTTGCACCCCACATACATTTTTATTTTTAAAAGAAAGAATTGACACTTGTATTAGTTATTCTTGTATTGCTTGCACAAAATATCGGACAGAAGCAACATACAGGTGGATTCAATTGTGTCTCAGGATTCAGGAGACAAGTGGAGCAACTCCATCCACGGCCGTGGAAGCACATGCACCTAGTTCACATTTGGCCAATGGAAATCAGAGATCAAGCTCCCACCACAAGTGTGGCCAAGATACAGCCCTCAAGGCCCAGCCCCCATAAATCCACTTCCATTGGACCCCATCTCCTAAAGGCACACAACCTCCCAAAGCATTACCATCAGCTGACAACCAAGTGTTCAAAACACAGCTTGTGGGGGACATCCCACAATCAAACTGTAACAGTATCTTATCTCCACGATCACCCCGGAAGCACATCTGAGATGCATCTAGGAGGGCTGGGTCACTAAAGAACCAAACCTCGAAGCACAGAGCTTTTATCCATTGTTTTTTTCTCATCTTAAAAAGCTCGATTTAGGAAAAACAATGGTTCTAGTGCTTCAACTGCCTAATAAACTCAGAAAGGCTGCTCAGTACAGCTAATGCAAGACCCAGCAGCTAAAGAAGAGTAGGCTGCCTGAAGTCAGGCATAGCAGCAGGCCTGATGGACTCGTGGTGAAAACAAGAGAAATGTGTCATCCATTGGTATTATAGCATCTCTGAAGGAGACGTTGGCAGTTGGAAGGTAGGCCATCTAAAGTCGTCCTGGTCTTGCACTGGGAACTGTGAAATAATTTGATCCTTCTGGACTCTGTTTGCATCTACAGAAGTGACAGATTTGATAGTCTCTAAAATCCTTCCAGTGAAATGGGACACCCACGAAGTCCCAGCTACTCATAAGACTAAAGAGGAGAATCGCTTAAGTGAAAGTTTAAAACCATCCTAGGCCATACAAGGAGACTAGGTCAAGTAGCAAAAACAAAAATCCACCATTTGTAGGTGGAAACAAGAGGATCAGGAGCCCAAGGTCATCTGTGAGTACATGACAGCTTGGGGAAAACCTGTGCTACGTAAGACTGTCTCTCCATAAAGGGAAGGGAAAAGAAGAGAAGAAAAAAGAATAAAAGTGGGAAGGGATGAGAAAGGAGAGAGTATCTAAGGAGAGAAGTCAAAGGGAACCCCTGGATATTAAATGGAACCTTAGCACTCTCTCTGAAACATCTTAGAGAACCACAAAACTTTTACCTGGATCTCACAGAGCTGCAGGGTGACCTCCTGCCGGCCACACTGGGCCTCCCAAGTCAGCGAACACAGGGAAGCCACTGCTCCTCATTTGAACAAGTTACAGAATGCCCAGGCACAAGCTCCCAGGCTTTGGAAGTCCCCATTTCCCATCTTGAGGCCACTCTGACTTAAGCTGGGAGAGCCATATGTGCAGCCTCCACTTTAGAAGTCAACTCTAGTACAGTGACAGTCCTTTTCCTCTGTCCCTGCTACATGCAGAGGACTGGCTGACCACAGTCAACCCATTCACCCCCAAGCCTGAATCATGAGCCCCTGAGGATTACCAGATGGCTACAATGGGGAGAGCTGGGCCAGGAGCAAATTCTCTCTGGCTTGTGATGGTTTGGATGCCCTTAGATAGCTCCCTGGTCACTGGGCCTTTTGAGCACCTGTGGCTCATGGCTGTTGTAACAAATCTCTTGGGTTCCTTAACCTTGTTCCCTCTGGATTCCTACAAGTCACTCTCCAGGATCAACTTCCTTTCTTCAACACTCCTTATGCTTGCTTCAACCCGAATCTCGTGCTGTGGTTACAGCTCAGAGTCAAGGCAGGATGGTGGCTCATGGATTTTGTGCTGACACATTGGCAAGTGTGGTATATTCACAAGGAGGCCTTTGGGAATGCTCCAGCCTGATCCTAGTCGCTCTTGTTCCAAGTCAGGTGTGTGATAGTTGTTCACAGCCGCAGACCCTCAGCTGTAGACTCCAGTTCTTCAAGGGAGCGGTGATGAGGAGGGCACAGAGGTAGTGCAGGCACAGGCTGATGTTTTAATATGATGGCTAAACAACCAGCTAAAGAAAGGAAAGAACCCACAGGTAAATACCGGGGGAAACACGGCTATATCTAACCTCTGAAAATACACGGCTCTCACGACACACTGTGTTCTACTCTGGAAGATACAATTGACTTAATTCATTTTGTACTCAAAATAACAGGATGATTGGAATGCACTCCCCTCACACACACACACACACACACACACACACACACTGCCCTGTTGTCGGGGTTTCTGCCCTGCCCAGTTCCCTCAATTGTTAAGTCTCAAAAAAAATCACACAGAGGTCTACCTTGGTTATAAACTGATTGGCCTAGTATCTCAGGCTTCTTACTAACTCTCATAACTTATATTAGCCCATTATTCTTAGCCACGTGTGTTAGCCACGTGGCTCAGTACCTTTTTCAGCGAGGCAGTCACATCTTGCTTCTTCTGTGGCTGGATCAGCACTGCAGAGGAAAGGGCTTCCTTCTTCCCAGAATTCTCCTATTCTCCTTGACCCGCCTCTACTTCCTGTCTGGTTGTCCCCACCTATACTTCCTGCCTGGCTACTGGCCAAACAGCGTTTATTTAAAATATAATTGACAGAATACAGACCATGGTCCCACAGCATTGCTGAAAACTGAAACCCAGAGCCATCCACCCACTTCCCCAGGTCCCACATCTACTGTTAGTGGTGAGATGAAACTCAAGCACTCTGACGCTAGATTCTATCCACTTCATCCCAAACCACTCTTAGCCCCAGGAGTCTCAGAAGGATGGCGGCAACACTTGAAGCACATGAGTTTAGTGCTGAATTGGAGCCACTCTACTCAAGTCTTCGTATTTACTTCCCTGCCTTCCTTTCACACGCTCCAGCCACATGCTCCGAACGTCAGACGGCACCCGCAGCCGCTCGGCTCCTGTGGAGAGCAGCTCTCCCACCTTCATCTGCTCCTTTTTTATTATCACTCATTCCTTAGCCCAATCCATGCTGCTCATATGCATGTAGGTGTGCAGATTCTGGCAAGGACGTGGAGAAAGAAGAACATGTATTCACTATTGGACTGTAAACTCAGGCAGTCATGGTGGAAATCAATGCAAAGGTTCCTCAGAAAACTGAAACTAGAACTAACGTCTGCCCAGCTGTACCTCTCCTGTGCAGGGATGTGCACCCCAAGGAGCTCCTTGGACATCCGTGTTTACTGCTGCCTTGTGCACAACGGCAAAGAAACCACATCACTGTTCATGGCCATTGCCAGATGGGTGGATAATGAAAACAGAGTACACATCATGGAATTTTATCCAACCATAAAGACAAATGAAATTATGGATTTTTCACAGAACTAGATAGAACTAAAAGATATTACACTGAGGTAAACCAGATTCAGAAAGACAAATACCACATGTTCCATGTTCCCTCTCGTGTGTAGATCCTAGCTTCTATATATGGGTATCCACACAGAAGTGAGTATGTGTCTAGACAGAGAGTGGGAAGGGGCCAGTGGGGATAGTGAAAGGGGAGTTATCAGAGATGAAAGGGTAAAAGGAGGGTGCCAGAGAGATGGGGAAGAGGCAAGGATCAGGGGAGAGTCATCAAAACCATATCTGTGTGAAAATGGTTTAAGGAAATCTGTCACTCTGTAAGCTAATTAAAAATTAAATGAAAAAAATAACTTAAGAAGTTATATTAAAGTATTTGGGGGAAATCAAAGTTTTAAATAAGTTTAACGGGGCTGGGGAAAGGCTTGATTTCTAGCTTGGGAACTGCAAACAAACCTTGAAAAAAAGGGGGGCTTCACATCCTGGGGGAGAAAGATAACCCTGAACAGCGGAAAGGGGAAGTTACAGAGGACCAGAGCTCAGAGATGAGGAGCTGGTGATGGCCTGGGATAAGAGAGAGCCGAGGCCTAGATAGCATAAGAAACCTAAGTGACAAACACATCCAGAGAGAGACAGGTTCATTGTCTGCGGGAAAGCAGCCGTTTCCCACCAGAAAGAGTGATGTAATCAGCCCAAGCTGAGGCTGAGAAGTGAAGTAAACAAGTAAACCTGCCCAAGTCCTCCTGTCGCCCACCGCACTCTTCGCCTGAAACAGGAGACTTCCAGTTTTCTATTTTTTTCCTTTTGTTTGTTTCTTTCTTTTTTCTTTTTCTTTCTTTTTTTTTTTTTTTTTTTTTTTTTTTTGCACTAGAGGTGGAGGAACCCAGGACCTCACATACACTAGGCAAACACTTTGTCACTCTCACCTAGGACACTCTGCTGGTCTGTCAACCAAAGAAATGAGCGAAACCCCTACCGACTCCAGCAGTTAGTAGCCTTAGGATGAAGTTAGAAGTCCCCAGACCTGAGCTGGAGGTTGCAGTTATGTGTTCTGTGGAAATGCTTCCACTAAAGGCCAAATTAGACTGGTTCCAAAGGCAAGGAGAGACAGAAGAAATGAGTGCAGACTAGTAAATGTAATGTTGGGCTTGACCTTAGGGCTGCCGTAGCTAGAGGCAGAAGGTGGCAGGCTGAGCCTCTGGGGTAAATGAGTTCTGCTCAGGGGACTTGGGTTTTTTTTTTTACCGGGGTGCAGTTAAACCTGAACAGAGACCCTGGAGAGTAAGCATCCTTCTGCTGCTTGGTAGCCCCATCCCAAACAGATGTCAAGAATGTCTCCTGGAGTTGGTGGGAAGGAGAGACAAGCAACACCATCACATGGCCAAACTCTTATTCACTGGTTTCTCAGTACTACACAAAGGACTTCAGTCTTGATGCCGTGTCTTGGCCACCACCCAAGCCTGGCACCCTTATTGTATTCCCTGGAGTGCCAATATAGCTTTCTAGATGTCCCATCTCACCTAACTCACATGCCATCGGAGTGGTCATTCCAACCCTCAGATCTAACCACGAGGGCCCAAGAAATCAAGAGCTACTGCCCAATGTGCAGTGTCCACAGTTCCCTGGGAAGACATGCTGCCATTTCCTGCCTCAGAGCCTCCACTAACTCCAGGGGCCAACAGAGGGCCAAATCCTACCTGCAAGCTAAGATTGGCTTTTATGTGTATGGAGGGTTTTAAGTACTTTCTTAGGGAAGGTGTAAAAGAGACACACTCCCCCAGCAAAGCCTCGGAACTTCCCACCTGAATTCTTCAGAAAGTTCCTTAGACCCTATGACATGACAGAGAACCAAAACTCTAAACATGGTGCAATGTAAAAGACCTTTCCTGTCCTCTCAGCCTCTCTTCCCTGAGTTCTCCTCTCCTGTCAGAGAACCATGGGCAGCCTTGAATATACCAGGCACCTCTGTGATGGGCTTGCTCTGGTCCCCCAGCCTCGAATGCTGGCCACTCACCAAGGCTAACTGAGATGTCAAGCTTCACCCCGCGGGCCAGATCAAAGACTCGGCTTCTTCCTCAGCCCTCTTCTCCAGCCCCACTCCCATTCAGGGTCTGGAGTCAAACCCTGAGGCCCCGTGTTCTAAACAAAAGCTCTACCATGGGCCACCCCTGCCTCACCCTCACCCAACCCACACAACGCTGAGGATTTAGCCTTCCAACCAGAGCATCTCATCCACCCTTCTCAACAGCAACTGTGGCTGTGGTTCTAAATGCCAGCTCAGCTGGAAGGTCCCGCGGAAGAGGGCTACCTCTTCTGACCAGCTCTAGTCTAGTCAGGTCTGTCATAGTATCAGTCCTTAATAATTAATAAAGTAACTGTTAATACAGTATAATTAAATAGTAATATTTACCACATTTGTTTGTTACCAAGGAGCGGTTCACTTCATATGTATTAACCTTCTTTAATTTTAACTTTTATTTATTTATTTTTTTTTTTTGTGTGTGTGTGTGTGTGTGTGTGTGTGTGTGTGTGTGAAACACATGTATCCAAGTGCCCTGAGGGGTCAGAAGACAGCATCAGATTCATTATAGTTACAGGTGGCCATGAGCCACCCAAAAAGGGGGCTGGAAATCAAACCTGCATCCTCTGCAAAAGCAGCAAATGCTCTCTGCCTTCTGCAGCCCTCTCTGCAGTCCTACATTAATTGTTTTTGATTGTTTTTAAATCTTAGCTTTCTGTCTTCCCTGTTCCAGTGTGTGTGTGTGTGTGTGTGTGTGTGTGTGTGTGTGTGTGTGTGTAAGCCTACCTGTACATGTGTTCTTCTAAGTTCCAGGATCAAATCCAAAGCCCTTTTATTATATGCATACGGGGTTTTACAGGTGTGGGTTTCACTGTGCACCATTTGCGTACCTGGTGCCCACACAGGCCAGAAGAAGGTATCAGATTCCCTGGACCTGCACTTCCAGGAGGTTGTGAGTCACCATGCGGGTGCTGAGAATCAAACCCGGATCCTCTAGAACAGCAGCCAGTGCTCTTAACCACTGAGCCATCTCTCCAGACCCCAACTTTCCATCTTTAAACAGAAATTTGAGTTTAGTAACTTTTAACTTGGTGGCTTTGAAACTACATTAGTCTATGAACAAGGAAGCTTAAAATGAAACACTGCAAGGAGATTTCTCGTCTGTGTCTACAAGAAATTCCTGCCTTTTCTCATCTCCCTCCATTTTGCTTCTTCTTTCCCTTCCTTCTCTTTTCTCTGCTTTATTCCTCCCTTTCTTCCTCTTCCTCCTTCTCCGTTGAAATGCACAGGTTGGCAGCCTCCAGGTGTTGGTGTTTCAGACACAGAGTCACCCAGGTCGAAGGGCCGTTTGTAAGAAAATTGAAGCTGCGGAACCAAAGAGTAAGCAGTGAGGCTCTCTGGTGCAGATTGGGGATTGCCATTGAGCCTGGCTTTTCTACTTTCCTAACATTGTCTGTTTTTAACATTAGAGGCAAACATCGGCCATGGAAAGATCTTGAGAGCAATTGCTAAGAAATAGCTCTTAAATGTCTATTTTTAAGAGTGAAAAATTAGCCAGGCTCTGGTGGCACACGCCTCTAATCCCAGCACTTGGGAAGCAGAGGCAGGAGGATCTCTGAGTTTGAGGCCAGCCTGGTCTACAGAGAAAGTTTCAGGACAGTCAGGGCTACACAGAAAAATCTTGTATTGTCTTACAATACTTTGTCTTACAATGCTGGTAATATTTTATTGACAACATGGTTTACCTTCCTTGCCATGCCTTCCTGAAAGTATGGTCAACTGGACAATGGTGCCCCCAAAAGAGTGACACCCTAATCCTCCAAACCTGTAAACCTTCCATGGCAACAAGGGCTTTGCAGATGTGACCTAGTGAGGAATGGCCCAAAGGAGGGCTAACCGGGGACTGTTCTGGTCTGTGTAGGTGGGCCCAGGTAACCACAGGGTTCAGACATGACACCGCAGTGACAGCGGAGCGTGATGGAAGATGTCGTGCTGCCCACTGTCACCTGACATTCAAGGGCCGGTTACCCGAGCAACTGGAAAAGCCCAAGCAGCAGATGCTTCCGTAAAGCCTCAGAAGAGGCCTACCCTGTCAGGATCTTGACGAGTAAATTAAAGAAATTAAACCTCAGGGAACCCACGTAACAAAAGTGAGTGTGTGGGACTGATTTCAGAACAGAGAGATTATAGGGTTGTGACTTTCAACACACTGATGGGGGTCATCTATCACTGCAGCCTTAGGGTACAAACACACCTGCAGATAGCTGCATGCCTTCGGCAGAGACTCCACTGCTGCCCTCTCAATGTTCATTTGGACAGGTGAATGACAGGTGAATGTCAAATCCTAGCAACTGTGTCAAACTTCCTCGTGTGGCCTCTACACAGAGCTCCTTTCTTGTTTAAAGAAGCATTCATCCCAGCCAGGCAGTGCTGGCCTACGAGGTCAGCCTGGTCTACAGAGTGAGTTAGAGAACAGCTAGAGCTTCATAAAGAAACCCTGTCTGGAAAACAAAACAAAACAAAACATGAAGAAGTTGCATTCGTCTCTAGTACCAGTGAATAAATTAATAAACAACATTTAAAAATAAGTGTCAGACCAGCCTAGTCTACAAGAGCTAGTTCCAGGACAGGCTCCAAAGCTACAGAGAAACCCTGTCTCAAAAAACAAAACAACAACAACAACAACAAACAGTTTCAAGGGTAGACGCTCAAGGGACAGCAGCACCTGCAATCAATGCCTTCCCATCTCTTCAGAAAGCATCCTTCTTAGGGTGCCCTTTGCCAGGGTGGAGCCTGGAGGGGTGGTCTGATCTCCCTGACAAAGGACCTGATGTCTTAAATGTAGAGAGCTTCATTAGAGTGCATACTCACAAAGGGCTTCGTGTATGGGGAGACAATTTTAAAATAAAGAAAGCAGTTTTTTTCAAATCTTGACTCTTTTGGCTTGGATTCTGGAGTGGATGGCAAAGCAAATATCAACTGGAAGTTGTGGTTTTGCTGCAGCGAGCTGGAAGTCGGATTCTCTTCCAAACAGAAACTAAGGCTCAGGGAGAGTTAGTGACTTTCGGAGGGAGGGTCATGCGCTCATTTAACACTGCAGCGTGTGCCTCTGCATACGCTAGTTCATATACACGCAGCATATATATATATATATATATATATATATATATATATATATATATACACACACATTAATGTGCTCACTAATGTGCACTATATTTCCGAGCCATCTGAAAGGCTTGCACTAGTCTCTAGTTTATCCACAGGCACATTTGTACCAAGTGTCTTTGTAAGCTTTGTGCTACCGAAATAAATACCTGAGATAAATCAATATCCAAAAGGTAGCTGAGTGTGAGGGTCCTTATCTGTAACCCACCCTAGGGAGACTGGGGTCAAAGGATTTGGAAAGTGGGAAGCCAGCTGAGCTATGTAAGAAACCCCTTTCCTTCTGAAAAGAAAAAAAGAAAGAAAGAAAGAAAGAAAGAAAGAAAGAAAGAAAGAAAGAAAGAAAAGAGAGGTTTATTTTTTTATTTTGCCTCGTGTTTTGGAGATTCCAGCCTGTGGTTGGTTGCAGGCCTGTGGCAAGGTCATATAACAGGCCAACGTCATATATCACCACAGAGGAAGCAGCTCACTAATGACAGCCAGGAGACAAGAGGAGAGAGGAGAGTGGAGGTCAAGGTCCCAATGTCCCCTTTGAAGGTGTGCCTCAGTGATCTAACTTCTTCTGTCCACAGAGCTCCACCTCCCTCAGCACAAGCTGTCCCCAGACTTCTGGTTGATGACCATTTAGGGTACACTTGGCCAGACCATAGGCTAAGGTAAATCGACCTGCTGAGAGATTAACCTAATGAGATGCAAACAATTTAAACAAGGCCCCATGGGACGCTGACCAACCCCTGTGTACACAGACGTCTGCGCCAGCCATTCTATGGGTGGAGATGTCCCGGAAACAGGAATTCTACAGAGAAGCCACAGGGTTGGCGGGGAAGCCAGGAAGACAGCCCTTCTCAGGAGAGGAAGCTGCACAAACCCGCCTGAAAGCAGTGGGGCTCACCAGAGTCACTAGGCCATTAAGGAGTGCTTTTGTGGTTTTATTGCACCCCTCCCCCACCATTACCCTCATCCCTACCATTCTCCTCTGCCACCCACCTCCAAAACCTATCTAAAATAAAAATCAGTTTAACAAGGAGAAGAAAATAAACCAAAACCATGCAATATTTTCTTTTATAAAGAAAGTCGGCTCAGAACTAGGGACACAGCTCAGTGGGTGTAACTGAGTTTGCCCTGCAAGCATGAGCACCTGACTTCAAATCCCCAGAGCCCCTGAAAGCCAGGTGTGCTGCTGTGCACATGTCTAATCCACAGAGAGATGGGGGTTGAGGGGTGGAGATCCCCAGAGAGATGGTTGGGGGGGGGGAGGTGTGGAGAATCCCAGAAATCAACTCATAAGCCAGTAGCCTGGTGTCCTTGGAAGATGAACAACAGAAAGAATTCTGCCTCAAACATGGTGGAAGGAGAAAACTCTGACACCACACACACACACACACACACACACACACACACACACACACGTACACATGGGCGGGCGTGCACGCACATACATGATAATCAAGAAAATGGAGGAGCATTCTAAGAAACAAGGTCTGGCACGACCTTGGCTACCCGCTAAGGGGGTTCCTCCGGGTGGGGTTCTGAGCAGGGAGTGACAAGGACTGGACTGTCCCCCAAGGGAAAGTGTCAGACATGCTCCATAAACCACTTCCGGCAATTTACAAACAAGAAACATGAATATTGACAGACCAGTGACACCTGCTCTCTCCAAGATCAAGCCATGGCATTCGAGTGCTCATCAGCCAAGGTCACCTCTCTTCTCTTTATGAGACAGCAAGCCATTACTCACGCGGTGTCCTCACCTGCATCATCGTGACCAGGTGCAGGTAGAGAACGGGTGTGGCAGGGTCTTGACAGCCCCTAATGTTTTGGGGGGTGAGCATAGCTTGGAAACCACAGCAAACCTCAGTTTCAGCTTAGTGTAGCCTCCTCCACCCCAACTGCTAAGTCCAGAGAATAGTTTCCTTCAGCACTCCAGCCACAGTAGGTGGGCGCGGGTGGTAAGAAGGCCATTCCAGAACTGTCCGGTCACTTAGTGTTCTGCTGGCCCTCAATAGTCATCTCCAACTTCAGCATACACAGTGTCTAACTGCCCTCCTCAAGACCCTCAGGATCCTGAGCCCCGTTTCCCTGAATATCTCACCACCTAGCCAGAAATGCCGTCTGTCTTAGCCTTTGAGATAAAAATATGAGCAAAATTCCTGTCCTAGCTCATCCCTTCTGGTGGTTCCAACATGAAGGATTTCTTTCCATTCTGTCCATACCTGGAATCTCCTGTTTGAATTTTCAAGGCTAACAGGATTGATGACTTATTGGTTCCTCCTGTTGCTGTGATAAACACCATGACCAAGGCAACTTCTAGAAGGAGGGTTTGTTTGGGTTGCTGGTTTCAGAGGGATAAGAGTCCATCACCATCCTGGCACGGAGGCACAGTTGCCGACAGGTGTGAAGGCTGGAACAGCAGCCGAGAGCTCACACCTTGAATCTCAAGCAGGAAACACACAGAGAGAGATCATTTGTCCTGAGAAAGTCACAAGGCTTTGAAACCTCAAAGTCCACCCCCAGTGACATACTTCCTATAGTAAGGCCACACCTCCTAACCCTCCCCAAACAGCTCCTCCCACAGGGGATGAAGTAGGAAAGCATCTGAGCCTGTGGGGAGAGGTTCTCATTCAAACAGCATGTGTGGGTTTTGTCATTATTCTTTGTTTGTAGTTAACCAGGCTGCCTGTCTAGTATTGAACTTAGACTAGTTTAGCATTTTTGTACTATCTGGAAAAACAATGAAAGTGTTACAACCTTCACACCTAAAATGGCTCATCTCAGAGGCACTTTCTCAACCTCTGGTTAAGCTCTGTGTTTTGTTTGTTCCAACACCACGCATTGTAAAAGTCATTTCTGTATTATGTCGGGAAAGGTGGATGTGGGCTGGGTGAGCCCCTGCTCCTCCAAAATCCCTCCTGACCTCCAAGTGATCCCCTACTCTACCAGGTGTGTGCCGAGTCTGACAGTGCCTGTGCCTCCTAGCCACACCCCACCTGGTATTCTAAGTCATTCTTTCTGGAGGACTCTGTCTTCCCAAAATGAGATTATATATTCCTCCAGGACAAAACTATCAGATTCCCTGGAACTAGAGATTCAGGTGGTTGTGAGTCACCATGTGAGTGCTGGGATTCAAACCCGGATCCTCTAGAAGAGCAGCCAGTGCTCTGACCACTGAGCAATCTCTCCAGTCCCCAGTTCTTTCCATCTTTAAACAGAATTTGAGCTTAGTAACTTTTAACTTGGTGGCTATGAAACTGCATTAGTCTAAGAACAAGAAAGTTTAAAATGAAACACTTGCAAGGAAATTTCTTACCTGTATCTACAAGAAATTCCTGCCTTTTCTCAATCTCCCTTCTTTCTTTCTTCTTTCCCTTCCTTCTCTTCCCTCCGCTTCATTCTCCCCTTTCCTCCTCTTCCTCCTTCTCTTCCCATCTTTACCGTGTATCCCTGTTCTCCTACCTGCCTCCTGTGAACAACAGCATTCCAGAAAACATGTTGGGACAGTTCCAATGTCGCATGCAAAGTTTCACATGTTGCCTTAAATGCGACAGCGCATGAGAGAGCAGTAAACACAACGCTCTTCTCCAGCCTTCCCTGGAGACCTCTTTGGGGTCACGCTTTGTTTTTAAAGACGCACAGTGAAGGAAGGCACTTTTTCCCTTCTGTTTGCTCCTGACACTTAGGGAAATTTTTATGCACATGTGGGAAATGTAGGGAAATGATTCCCATCCCAGGAGCCACTCGATCTCCTCCTTTCAGAATGACCAGCCCCGGGTGGGCGAGGTAGCACTTCTTCAGATCTACTGAAAACTCTAAACTGGTGTCCTGGGAGATGCTAAGCGAGCTAAGTGTCTGGGAAGAGGGGCACTAGAGTAAACCTGTTGTCACAAAGGAGCAAACTGAGGGGACAGATCTGTAAAGACAGAATCGTCCTGGCTCATGTTTCCCTGAGGTGTCAGTTCATGATCAGTTGGCACCATAATTTCTAGCCTTCAGTGACCCAAGGTATTATGGCGAGATCCTGTGGCAGAAAAACATGCTCCTCTCATGCTGGGAAGCAAACTGGGCAAGGAGGGGTCAAAGGACATACCCTACTACCCCAATGACCTCCCATGAGACTCCACGTCCTGAAAGTCCTACCACCTGGTGACAAAGGCTAACTCATACAAGCCTTCGGGGGACACATTGCATGGAAGAGATTTTGGAGCAAATTTTAACAGCCTGTTTATACCACATTCCTGCCTTATCATTCAGTCTCCTTGCTTTCCTTTCCTACTGTCAAGGTCTCAGTATTTACACTATTGAGCAATGACATCAATGCCATTGGGGTCACTGGTTTTAGAATTATCACTGTCTAACAATCCTGAACATGCAACACTGTAGTTATATGAATACCACTCGTGCAGAATTAAATAACATCAGAGTCCGCCAAGAAAGAATGTTCCAGCTTCTTGGTCATGCTTAGTGCACCTTTTCTGGCACCAATAGCCTCTGGGGTGTCTTATTTTTATACAGGGTGCCCAGGTGTTCAGATTTCTGAGAATTTGCTAGTCTGGGAACGCCTGTACTTTGTCAGAATGCTATGGACCAAACAGTGGTTTGCCTATGAGAAGCGGCAGCTTGTCGTGTGTTCCCACCGCCATTCTTCCAATGTGATGGGCAAACTCATCTGTCTTTGGACTGTATTGTATCGGAAGGTTTGGGTTCACACATTACTGTGTGTATTCTTGACTTGAACTTCTTTCAAGATCACTCAGTGCATTTTGGCTTGGGATTTAGATGTGTGTCCAACATTTTGTACCATTTAAGTGAGGTGTCCTTCTTAGCACTGATGATCACAAAATTAAAATATTGATCAACTTCAGAAAGCTTTTGAAGTTATTTTATGTCCTCCAATGCACTATCCAGTGTCCCCAACCCTCAGACAAGACACAATTCAGGTAAAAACAAACAAATATATCTATCTCACAAGTATGTACATTTGCTTTCTTTAATAAATGGCAAAATTATATGTGCACCAAAAGACTGTTTTAGAAGTTTCTTTAGGACTTACAATGAGTAAATGTTTTATTCAGATACCTATCTATGCAAATCAATGTAGAAAATTCTAGCAAGAAAAATTTCATTTTAGTGGGAAAAGCTTATGAAACCCTGATCAAGTGGACTTTTCCTGTGAAGTTCCCTGTCCCTTACGCAAGCTTCATCTACTATGTGTTTGATTCTATCCACTGCAGCTTCTCTAATTCCTGTTTCTTCCCTAGAAGATGAACACTGGGCTCTGAGGCAAGCTTTAACTCCTTGGTGACTTTTATTTATCTGTTGTGTTGTTGTTGTTTGTTTCGGTTTGTTTTGGTTGTTGTTGGTTTTTTGTGGGTTTTTTTTTTCGTAGAATGGAAGTACATTTTCCTTTCAAGATTTGTCTTTGGCCACATTAAATATATATTTTTCATTTTTTATTTTTTTATTTTATTTTTTTTTCAAGATATGGTTTCTCTGTGTAGCTCTGGCTGTCCTCGAACTCACTCTGCAGATCAGGCTGGCCTTGAACTCACAGAGATCCACCTGCCCCTACCTCCTAAATGCTGTGATTAAAAGGATGCGCCAGCACTGCCCAGCTAAACATATTTTTCGATGCAATTGGTAAATTTCTTTTCTAAAAACCAATTATATTTTAATTACCGGGAGCATTTCTTATTTTGATTGTTTTTCAGTGGTAACAACTTTATTTCAAAGATCTCTACCATTTTATTTGTTCTGAGAACTCTAAAAAGAATTTTCTGTGTTTTCTCCCTGTGTTTGACTTGATTGCTTGTTTGTTTTGAGGTAGGGTCTTACTTTGTAGCTCAAGCTGGCATCAAATGTCCAATACTTCTGCCTCAGACCTGCTGGTATTGCAGACATGTACAATCTGGTTAAAAACATGTTTTAAAGTTATTTTTTGTTTCCCAAACTGTAGCTGTATTTACTTTCTTCAGCACCAGTTCATCTGTTTGCTCACATTAATCCTGCTCTTTTAAGAAACTGGCATCCTCTGATACCCAGCGCTGTATCTATGACCAAAGGGGCAAACCTGAGCTGTGCAGGTAACACACCTCGTCTTTCTCACACCGAGGCTGGCACAAATCTGGGCCGAGTAGGCACATTGACAGCCAGGGTTCCCTCCTCTACAGGGCTGCCAATCCAGACCTCCCCTGGAGTGCCTCAGGCATAGAGAACACTGGCAGGGGACCATACCTGGGCAAGCTGCCTTCTCCCAGGCTCTGCTGGGCAGGCCCTGGGTCATGTTGAGCTTTTGTCTTCAGTCCCAGCATCCATCCTGCCTCCCTCTTTCCCCCACCCAAGGCAGGGTTTCTCTGTATAACCCTGGCTGTCCTGGAACTCAGCTATTTTTTAATTGTTATTGTTTGAAACATGATCTAGCTATGGCATCCCAGGCTGGCCTTCAGTTCACTCTCCGTGCAGCCCAGGCTGGCCCTGAACGTTCTGAGGCACGAGCTTCAGCCTTCCAGTTGTCACGTTCCCGCTGCTGTGTCACACCCGGTCTATGCAGTCTTGTTTCCCACTCTTGGGTGTCAGCAGACATCATTTGACTTTGTTCCACTTGTCCCAACGGACCCATGTTGACAATTAAATCGTTTTGGTAGAGAAGAAAAAGAAAGGGAAGTGCTTGCAAATGGAGAGTGTCCCCAATCCTGAGTCCTGAACCCCAAGTTTACACCCTTGCCACCAAGCCTAGCTACTTGTTTGACACCTTGATCTACATGGTAGAAAGGAAGAACTGGCTCCCAAAAGTTGTCCTCTGACTTCCACAGGCACATCATTCCACAAATGTACATACAAACTAATGAATGAATTAATTAATTAATGCATTTTTTAAAAAACTATATTTTTATCATTGGAGAGAATTTGAGACACCATTAATATGTAAACATCCACATACTTTGTGGAAGCTTTCTTCTTTAGGAGCTGAATTGTCTCCAACTAACTAATCCCATCTGAGTAACCTTGAATCTAGGTACCAACCAGACATATTAACAGAGTAGGTGATATTTATAATCATTGGAGAATGAAACTCACTATTTTTTAAAACACCATGGACCACACTAAGCTAAGCACACCAAAGTAATTTTAAGCATGCCATTTTTCAAAATGTTTCAGACTGTAGGGATCTTTGAAAGTTCATGATAAAGAAGTATTGATAGATTAACATTTCAAAGAAATGTCTAAATAAAATATTTTGTCTCATCATAAATAATGGCTTATCCAGATGCTTGAAAGCAAGGTTGAAGGGAGGGTTCGGTAGTTACAAGCACTCACTGCTCTTCCAGAGGATCCAAGTCTGGTGTCCAGCAACTTAGAAACATCTATAACTTCAGTTCCAAAGAATCTGAACCCTCTTTTGGACACCTCAGGCATAATCCTCACACACACACACACACACACACACACACACACACACACACACAATGAGAACACAGAAGTATAAATAAAACAGGTAAGCACACATGTAAACAAACAATTGCAGGGTAAATGGCTGAAAACAGCATCCTGTTTGTGGACTAGCAACATACCTCATGGTCAAGGCACTTGCTGTCAGGCCTGAAGACTTGAGTCCCATCCCCAGAACCCATACAATGGAAGAGAGAATTGACAACATACATGTTAAATAAGTAAATTTTTTAAAAATCTCAATTCTCTTTTACTTCATGTTTGGATTATTTGCTCTATCATTCTAAACATTTTTTTAAAAAAAAAAAAGATAGAGTAAGCTTAACCTCTAATGTCATTGCAGCAGCCTTCATGTCCTGGAACAGTCAGCTACAGAACAATTGCGGCAGGGGAAGGCTTTGAGGAGTAGGCAGCCCACCTTCCTTACGCCTCCTGGCTAGTCCTCCTCTCTGCATTGAGGGTGCGTTGGTCCCTTGTCGAGCTTGGATGTGTATACCTGCCAGCACACAGTGCACACACACACACACACACACACACACACACACACACACACAAAACCCTTGTCTTCAGAACCAGTATAGGGATGAATAAGGCTTCTGGCCAGATTCAGCGGTCCTCTGCAATCATCGAGCGTGACAGAACTGGAAGAAAAACATCTGGCCCAAGGTCACTGCTGGCCTCTGTAGCTGGGAACATCCTTTGATCTCCCTTCGAAGTTTCTATTGAGCCTAGCAGATCAATTAGTTAATAGACCATTCCCACTAGTGGTCCCTATAGCAGACAGCGGAGGGTAGAAAGTTTTAGCTCTCCACCCTTCCCTTCCCCATCTACTTGAGGAAGATCCTTCTGTACCCCTTTAAACCACTTCAGTCGCTCCTGGGGTACGGGGGCCCCCTCTTTTAGGTCCCACTCATGTATGTGCTGGAGCCTCGAGTGTGCGTAAGCACAGTGCTCATGGCTACAATTTCATTTCCTGGATAGTTAAGGTTGAGGAAAGTTTGCAAACCATTATTAAAACATCTTCCCTGGGTTTGGTTGATTCCCCTGCAGAATTGGAAAGATCATTTTAGTATCTTATTTTAAAAAAATTCAGAAAAGTGTCTTGCATTTTTCACTAAGTTTCCTTGTAAGCTGGCTGGTTTTCCTGACATTAGTAAGGATTGGTTCTAGGAATTTAAACAAACATGTTCAAGATTGGTCAGCATTTCAAACAGTGCTACTTTAAAAAAGTAATAATTATGTATCAGGGAACAAAACTGGATTATTTCAGGATTGGAATATAGAATTTCCATTATTTTTTATGATTTTAATGAGGTTAAGATAGTGTCTCTAAGGGGTTGGAGATATGTCTCAATAGTTAAGAGAACCAGCTGCTCTTGCAGAGGACCCGGGGTTCAATTCCCAGTACCCACATGGCAACACACAATTGTCTGTAACTCTAGTTCCAGGCTCCAACAACCTCACAAGGCATACATGAGGGCAAACACCAATGCACAGAAAATAAAAATAATTAAAAAAATAAAAGGTGGTGCCTCTGAACCTGTGCATTAGCTTTCAGTTTTGTAACTTAACACAAAATAACTAATAATTACTCTAAAATAGGCTGGGGATTTTGTTTTTTTAAGTACAATCACACCAGGGCAGTCAAGAACAACGCAATGAGGTCAGACTGGTCAGCTCATGGGATAAAGGCGCTTGTAGCCAAGGCTGCCCACGTGAATTTGATCCCAGAACTTACATGGTGGAAGAGAGAATCAGCTCCACACGCATACCATGGCACAAGTGTGCCCCATAACACACAATAAATAAATGTAAAAAAAAAATAGATGCTCCAATGATCTGGGGTTTGGGACACTGCCCAGTGTACTTTCCAGTAAGAGTCTGGGTCTGACCTGTGTGCTGGGACCAACTTAAAGCATGAGGTGCTCACACTGCCCCTCGAGAGACACTCAGCTGAGTGGGGATAAACATAGTAACTGTCCCCCACAAGCCAGCACCCTAGGGGATTTCAGGAGACAGAAGGCAATTAGTCCCTTTGGAGTTGGCATGAATAGATGAATTAGAACTGTCCTTTGTCCCCAAAATAAAACGATTTGGTGGTGCTAGACATAGCTAAGACATGACGGAGTGTGGAGTCTGGTGTGACCGCAGTGACCCCTTTTCACCTCCATATGTCACCCATTTCTGTGTTCTCAGAAAACTCCGACAGTCCTCAAGGTGACCCTTCTTCTGCCGTGTCACTTTGAGTAGCTTTGGCTTTGTTTTCCATGCTGGTGATTGAACCCAGGGCCTAGCAGATGCTAGGCAAGCGCTCTCCCACGGCTTAATAAAGTCCTCGTGACTCACCGACTCTGCGACCCACTAAAGAATGACGAAGAACACGAGTCTCCAGGGCCTATAAATCGGCTCAGCTGGTAAAGGTGTTTGCCATCAAACCCTGACAACATGAGTTTGAGCCCTGGGACCCACATTAAAGTAGAAGGGAACCAACTCCTGTGACTTCCCTTGAACCTTCATATGCGTGCAATAGCGCTTGTACGTGTATTTATATACACGCGAGCGCACACACACAAATAAATGTAATTTTTTTAAAAATGTAAAGAAATGTCACCAAGCTTTGCCTCCCAGGAAGCTCCACCCCAAGCTGTGACAAAGAACTGACGAACTGACAAGCGACCACTGGAGCTGGGACGACCCGTTCAGCTGCGATGAGAAATAGACCTGAGGCAGCTGCTGACTCCGGAGGCTTTCTCATATCTCATTTCCTAAACCGTGTAATAATTAGCCCCGTAACCGGGTTGGTAGAAAGTTAACTACTGAGTGTGAGTCCTTCAGGGCACCTCAGCGGATGAATGTCTGTCGGCTGCCTGATTTATGCCAAGTGATCCACAAGTGAGGGACAGCCAGAACGAAGCAGAGTGCCAGGGGACTTTCCGGCCACACTCGCCCTCTGGCGTATTGAGCTCTGGCTCATGCCTTTGCTGGGGGCATCCTTGCCATGATTCGCCTTCCTGGGCCTTTTCAAAAGTTATTATCCTCTCAAATGGTCTTCTGGAACCCACTTAGCTGCACCAACGTCTTTTTATACTGACCTACCCAGCACCCTCAAGACAGCATATTTAAGTTTGTGTCCTTGACTCAACACAACTAGCAGGCAGAAGCTAGCACACACACTTATAAAAACCCCAAGATCAACTTTGGCAATGCCTGCATCTTAGCTTTCCAACCCATTTATGTCCAAAACGAATTTTTGTAAAGAAGCACCCAGACTGAGAAAGTGTAGCTCACTGGATAAACTAGAAGACAGTGAGTCCTCCACACCGGCCACACTTCCTTCAGCATTTGTTCTAGATAACAGCCATCCTCCTGAGTCCTCCACACCAGCCACCCTTCCTTCAGTGTTTGTTCTAGAAAACAACCATCCTCCTGAGTCCTCCACACCGACCACCCTTCCTTCAGCACTTGTTCCAGGTAACAACCATGCTCCTGAGTCCTCCACGTCGACCACCCTTCCTTCAGTGCTTGTTCCAGGTAACAACCATCCTCATGAGTCCTTCACATCAACCACCCTTCCTTCAGCGTTTGTTCCAGACCACAACCATCCTCCTGAGTCCTCCACATCGACCACCCTTCCATCAGCATTTGTTCCAGGTAACAACTATCCTCCTGAGGGCAGAGCCAGCAAATTCTTCTTTCTCAAGAGTCACTCCATCAGAGTGGCCCGGATCAAATCTAATGTGCCAACTTAGTGGAGAATAAACATCACCTGTACGTCAGCAGGTTGCTTACTCCAGCGGTTCTCTCACCTCCAAGGAAAGTGTTTCAGGGTGTCTTTCTACAAAAAGAAGGCATTTGGGGACTGTAAGTTAGTCCTAAGGTTCTTTTTCTTACTAAACAAACAAACAAATCTGTCTGTATTTGGTATGAGGAGACATACACGTACCACTGTGTGTGTGTGTGTGCATGTGCGTGTGCGCACATTTGCTTGTGCGTGTGTGTGTGCGTGTGTGTGTACGTGCGTGTGTGTGTGTGTGTGTGTGTGTGTGTGGTCAGAGAACAGCTTGCAGAAGTTCATTCTCCTTTCACCATGCAGATCCCTGAGATCCTCAGGGCCTCAGGCTTAGCAGCAAGCATGCTTACCTACTGAGTCTCGCTGGCCTCAATCCTACATTCTTTCTGGTCTCTTGGGGAAACATTTTGTTGTCTCATTTTTTATACCCTCCTCCTTCTCTCCTGCCCCTAGTCTTATTAAACTCCTTCTGGGAGCCTGTCTTTGGTAGGATTGAACTTCTAAACTCGTCCGTCTCCCGCCCTGGGAGCTCGTTTCTTGCAGACGTCACTAGGACACTCTCGCATTTCCCCGAATACACACCAGGCTGAGAGACCCTGACTTATGGACTCTGAGAAGCTTCCTACACAGTGCTGCCTGCACTGGGATTTGCCTACCTGCCCTGGTCAACGCCAGGTTCCCTTTATTTGGTAGCTATAGAACACTTCTATCCCAGGTTTACAGTAGGTTATGCTTCTTTTTCAGACTTGCTTAAAATGCTTGTCTGATCTCTGAGTGGCACTTGGGATTTCATGACATACAGTGTAAGCACACACACATTCAACTCTAAAAGAAACACTGAATTGAAAAGAATCTATTTAAGAAAGAGTAAATCTTGCCAAAATAGACCCAGGCTTTCCTCACTGAGTCTCTGCCGCCGCACTTCTGGACACACTCCTGTCCGGAGGAAAATGTCAAACGCACAGCATTGCTCTGGCCAAAGGGAAGAACCACAGGCAATGGGGCTTTCAGAAAGTCAGTGATGTCACCAAGTAGCAAGGTCCAAAATACTAGTTTTCTTTGGAGGTTCCATCATGTTCTCAGTATCAGCAGCAACATGTAGATTAATTTATCTAATATTTTATTTTATACATTAAGTCATTAGCAACTGTTGTCCAACCTGAGAAAGCAGGAAGTATCCAAAAAACCTTACTATTTTTCTCTCATTTATATGTGGGTGGTTTGAACGCATGTGTGTATATTCACATGAAGAAGTGCATATACACATGTGTGTTCATATGTTGCATGTGGAGATATATCCACATGCATGTGTGTATGTGTGTTCATATATATGAGTGTGCATGCACATGTGTGTAGTATACAAGTTTGTAAACATGAATTTTTGCATCTAGGAATGTATATCTACACATTTGTGTGAACATATGTGTTCACGGGTGGGGTATATATGCATTTGCATGTGCATGTTTATGTTTATATATGTTTATATGTTAGGTATATGTTTATGCATGTAGCATGCAAGCTTGCATGCATATGTTCAAATGTGAGTGTGCATGCATGTGTGTATAGTATACATGTATGTGTATATTCATGTTTATATTGTGGGGTATGTATGCATGCATGCATATGATTCACATGTAGGTTATGTGCACATGTTGTTCAAGTATGTGTATATATGGACTCACATGTGGGGTATACATGCACATGTGTGTACATGTAGGTACATATATATGTGTGTGTCTTCATATGTGATGTGTGTGTACAAGTATGTCTGGTTGTTCATGCACATGTATATGCATATGTGTACGTGTGTGCATGTATGTACTGTGTGTTCACATGTGGTATATGCATCTGTGTGTGGTGTGTGTCCATGTTTATACACATATATATGATATATATGCATATGTGTATGGGTTTTCACATGCGGTATCTGCATGCACTTGTATAAGTGGTTTACATGTTTTGTCTGTGTGTGTTCACATGTGTGGGGTGTGCGTATGTGATATATATGTGTTCATATGTAGGGGTTTGTGAGTGCATACGCATGTATATATGTATGCATGTAAAGACCAGATACTGACATGCAGTGTCTTCCTCCATCACTTTCCACTTCACTGACTAAGGTAGTATCTCTCACTGCAGACAGTTGTTAGCTCCAGGGATTTCCTGTCTGCAAGCAGGCTGTTGTGTCTAGATTTTCCATTAAATGATAGTGCTGTCCATCCTTAAGGGTGTTCTTATGGGAGATCTATCTAAACTGGACCTCAGTTTCCTCACGTACCAAAGGACATAATGAATGGGATGATTTCACAGGTACCTGTAGTTATTATAGATGTATGTTACATATGTATGTACCAACCATGGTCTAGTCCAAAGCTCTATCTCAGGCTTCACTGAAGAACTGCGCACACAGGCGAGAATCTGCGCACAGGCAATCCCTGGGAACTTTACATCTCGCTTTACTTGTGGGCTTGAGACAGAAGGAACCCCGAGTGCTATCCCTGAACTGGAAGCGTGCACAAGTCAAAGTCGGCCTTGGCAACACTAAGGTAAATATCTTAGGACTCATTGCTGTTGTCAGACTGTTTTCAATTTGCAACGCAAATTCATCGGAAGCCTTTCTGCTGGGGAAACCGGATGGCCCAGGGAATTGGCAATTGGTAATGAGTTCTGCTGCCTTTCAGGTCTCTGTTACCCATCTGAATGGAGCTCAGCTAATAGCGGATCACCCGATACTGTTGGAAATATCTGCAACATGAACCAGACCCTGGATCCCCTTCCAAACCTAAAACACCAAAGCAGCATATGCCAGAGAGAAGAAACCAGAGGAAGGCCTGGGTGAGAACAGAGGCAGACCAGGACTGGGAGCTCAGAGTTGTCCCCCCAGAACATTCCAAGGAAAACTTCCAAGGAATGTCAGGCCTAAAGAAGTAAAATTCGTATCTACCTCACATTCTTGAAGGGCCAGGAATTCCAGCAGTGAAATTCTTATTTCTCTCTAATTACTCTCTTGTAGGAGAGTCAGCCTACTTCTGCAGCAAATTTCACGTGCAATGGACCTCACTACTTATCTTGTGCTGTGTGGATCTGTATCTTCATCAAAAACAAAAGAAGGCTTATCATGAGGACTGTGTGAGCAAGCCAAATCGGCAAATCCGAGAGTCTCCAAGATGTGTTTCCGAGTTATGATGTGGTCTGCTGCACTGTAAAAATTTCTAGTCACCCTGGGGAAGCCTTCAAGCAAAAACATGGTGCTAATATCACTTGCTTCCCTGACTGCTCCACTTCCATATTTATATAGCTACTTTTCCTTTACACTCTTCAGTTTATAGTAGCAATAATTTTCCCTCATATATAGTCCAACGAACAACCAATTAACAAATGCCCAGAGCGCTCAGCATTCTTGGCTGTCCAGCCTCGTGGGTCATTAATTTGGTGAAGGAAGGGCTAACAAAGTCATAAACCAGGACTTGAATTTTAGAAGTTGGTTCCATTTTACATTATTAAAAGGGAAAATGTAGTAAAAATAATAAGAGCTTTGCCAAAACTCTACAGCGAAGTCAATTAGCCTCACAAAGGGCACAGAGTCTGCGATACGAACCTACATTTGGAGCTGCTTAGCCTATTAAGGCAACTCCAGACAGCATCTCTTGCAAGTCATATTCCAGGGCTCCTACTGTGGCCCAAGCTGCATGCATGCACCATCCTTAACACAAGTCATCTCAGAGCCTTGCTTGGGCCTGCATCTTGAAGATACATACACATGCTTCATGGGTGCATTTTTTCCTACATAGAAACATACTCATTTATCATCAAAAGTTCATGCAGCAAATATAAGCCTCATGTGGCAGAGAGCAAAACGCATGCTGCATTCGTATAGGCATATAATACACTTTTAAGATGCTTTTTAAAAGTTTATTTCAATCAGCAAAATGGTAACGCTAACGTTGTACAGTGTGTGGTGTAATAGGTTGTGTTTGTAACAAATTGCATTTTCAGTTAGAAATCAGTTTTCACCAGACCTCAAGTATCTCCCTTACGTGTGTGTCTATGTGTATATACACGGTAACAGACTGAAATATTTTGTTCATTAGTATATTACTGTGGGCAATAAGTATCTTGTTTTGCTCTTACCAATCAACAGGAAAGGCTTAAAATACTAAATAAGATAAGATTATTTTCATAGACTAGTCTCTAAAACAGTTCTTCAATCAACTATGAGAGTTAATTGATAAATTTTTAAAAGGAAAACAAAGATACATTTCAATAAAATCTAATGAAATCTTCCAAATTGCTTAAATAAAATGAAACTGAATCTCTTCAGCCCCGTGGCTCCTGTTCTCAGCTTCTGTCCAAACACTAGCTTTCCAGGGAGACTCAGAACTAATTAACTGCAGTTCTGTCTATATTTTGTTTTTTCTCCTACACTGAAAGACTAGCAGGGGGTTAGCCCTGCAGAAGGGAGATTATTAAAACTTTAATAAGCCAAGCCTTTGAACCTTTCCACATTCTTTACCATTTTTCTCACATGTCCAGCCCTGGGGTCTACACAGCATTACAGCGCCCACTTGAACTTTGTGCTGATGCTTTTAGTCACCTTGTATATTACTTTTTCTTTTTTTTTAAAAAGGTAAAGGGTAAGTATTTATTACTTAAAGAAGAAGGAGAGAAAGAAAGGCAGAAATAGAAAAGAGGACAGAGAGAGAGGAAAAACACGTGTGTACATGTCAGGAGAGAGGGACAGAAGAGAAAGCTTACTTTTTCTTAAGAAAAAAAAAGAGCAAAAGAGAAACAACGAATGCTAATTTTATAGTCCTTCTAAGCAAAGGAATTCAATTAATTTTAAAACTAAATTTGCAAGATGATTCTTGTCCATTTGTGAACCGAGCATTCCCAACAGTGCAACTGTTTTTTTCAGTCTGCTGGAGGTAAATTGTCAGGCAGCCTAGCAAACAGCCGCCAATCACAATTCTCTTTTATACAGCAGCCTAGCAACCAGCCACCAATCACAGCGCTCTTTTCTACAGCTGAAAGGCTCCAGAAGAGTGAAAGGGACTTCACCTTGGAAACTTGAACTCTTGAAGTTGCTGCAAAAGAAAGCCCCGAGAGGAAGTGTCTTAACAAAATTAGCTGCTTGCTGGTTTCCCAAAGAAAGGGGTGTTTGCGTATAACAAGAGCAAATAAAATTGCCTTCGGTAGACTTCAATGTGACAGTTGTTACTCCACAGACATTTTAGCTCCCAACAGCCAGTTATTGTCTTTTGTTGTTTTAAGCAAAAGAGCTGCGATTATTCAAGGAAAGTATTGCCATGGGGAGCGGTACAGCTCATTGCCATGGGGAGCGGTACAGCTCATTGCCATGGGGAGCGGTACAGCTCATTGCGCCCTGCAGACGCCTGCTGTCTACTACGGTGCCGGAGAAATACTAACAGGTGTGTCAAATAGTGCTTTCAGGAAGTCTTCTGAAAGGGAAGGAAGAACCTGCTTGTTCTCCTCTTTGCTATCATGGCTGAATTCTGGAACCAGAGTGACCTTAAGTCCAAGTGACAAAAGCAATGAGAGACTGAGCCCTGAGATGGGGCCTAGGTGGTGGGGACAATGGCGCTACCTTTCCAGCTACGGAAGACAAAACTGGGAATTATTTTACACATAAAGGAGATATAAAAGATCTGTATTGTTCAACCCACTGTTATATTGGGTATTTATTTTATTAGACAAAAGTCAGTCCTAAAGCATCACCTAGCCTGTGTGGTTTTATCTGTAGCGATACTTGACTAGCTGAGAAAAAGAAGGCAGTTCTGGCCTGTCCATCCATGATGGAAACAGCTGATACTGCCTTGGCTCACACTGCTCTGCTGTCCAGGGCTAGATCTTCACATCAGCCTGTTGAGCACAAACAGTTTTACAGAACAGCAGCACATGACCTTGAAGAATCAAGAATCAGAAGGAAAAGGCTGGAGAGACGGCTCTGCGGTTAAGAGCGTGGCTGTTCTTGCAGAGGACCCAGGTTTGGGTCCCAGCACCCACCTGGTGACTCACAAGCAACTCTGTAACTCCAGTTCCAGGGAATCCAATACACTCTTCTCACTTCCACAGGCACCAGGCATGCATGTGGTGCATTACATACATGCAGGCAAATACTCACAGAATAATTAATAAATAATGTATCATATATGATAGTCTACATTATGTATAGCATATTATTTATATTGTTTAGTTATTATGTATTCTTATAAAATAATATTTTATTTAAGGGCACTTTAAAAATATCCCCTGAAAAGAAACAAAATGGCATGAATAAATGCAAAATATACGTGTGTGCAATTCATATAGTTCCTGTGACTCAAGATCTTGGTCCCACTCATGGTTAAAATGATAAGAACACAGAGATTTACATTCCAATATAAATTCTCTTGACATATTTTAAAAATCAGTTTAGTAATATTTCTTTCCCTGTCACTTTCATTATATTATATATATTTTTCTATTTTATACATATATGTTATATATCAATAACTATTAAGACATGTCAAGCATCGTGGCACTGTCTGATAATCTTAGAACTTGGGAAAGATTGAGAATTCATGGCCAGCCTGGCGTAAAGAGTGAGTTTCCTACCAGTCAGGGTTATGAAATAACACCCTGTCTCAAAAGAAAATAATAAAATAAAATAAATAAAATTCATCAAGTAATAAAAACAATAAAGTAAAATAAAATACAGTAAATCAATAAAATCATTCCACATCATGTCTAAACACATGAATATTATCCGAGCCACAAAGTAGCCACCCTTTCTCTCCAGCACTGCTGGCCCTTCCTTCAGTTTTCTAACAATCTATTAAGATGCACATTTGTAGGATTAATTAATGCCACTTCTTAGCGGCATCCAGTTCAAACCAAAGTCCTACTTCCTTCCATCCTTGCCCCAAGCCCCTCACATAGTCTAAATCCCCCAAATCTTTTCTGACACCTTCCCTTGGAGACTCCACAGTCCTCTCTCAGTGCGGTAAGTCAAGAAAGTTAGTTTGTTCAGCAGTAATGTGTGTTTGTGTGTGTCTGTCTGTCTGTCTATCTGTCTGTCTGTCTGTCTGTGCTGGAAGTCTTTGGTCTTCGGGCATTGATATGGCAACACAGCAAAGCTTGTATCTTCCTGCAACAGAACCCAACTAAATACACCTAACAGTCTTGCTGTAACTCAAATGGCTGCAACCAAATGGGAACACCCAAGTCTTGTAAAACTCTAGCCAAGAAACTGAAGCATCAGATTCTGGTGATCAGAATCTTTTCGTGTTCTTGCACTGTTTCCGCAGCCTGGAACAGACCCATCTGAGCCCTCCCCTGGTGACAAGTGTGCAGTAGCTTAACTTGGCACCCCTTCAAACAGACGGACAGCCTGCAGCACAGACGGGTTGCTCAGCACCTGCTTCTCTCCAGTCCCAACCCCTGCTCTCTCTTTGCCTTCTACCTTCTCATTTCCAAATGTCCAGTGGCTGCCAAGAGTTGTTTGTAAGTTCCTTAAGCCTAGTCTCGGATCCTAGCTCAGAGCTGTCCACTCAATGCCCATCATTTCCAGTTCCTCTGTATCCTTTCCTGAGCCACAGAACAGATTTCTGCCATTTTACTCTTTCTTTCTCCATCCCAGAATTTTTAATTTATTCATTCTTTTTCTGCCATATTTACTGTTTGGTGTTTTATTGGGGTATATCTTTTCAAATCCTCTGTTTCCTATTCTGTATTTTTTTAAGTTATTTTCTTAGCAGCCACTAGACCTTGAACCCTAAGCTTACAGTGATCTGTTCGAACAGATACTAACTCAACTTCAGAAACACGAAAACACTGCCCCTGTGTTATTTTCACACATGCTTACTCATGTGTGAGCTTTTGGTTTATTGACAATAATTCATTTTACAAATGTTATAAATCACAGAAGACACAATGAGGAACTCCCAATAGAAGTGTGTCCGTTTTCTGTCTGGGTTTTTCTCACTCCCCAGTCACCTTCAGTGGCCCAGCCTGAGGGACTCCCTACAGCGTTTCTCTTTGGACAGGTCTGCTGTTGAGAGTTCCCTGCTTTTATCTGGGAATCTTGGAACTGCCTTCATTTTTGTATGGTGTGCTGCCATCGTGTTGGTCGGCAGTGCTCTTTGCGTTCAGCATTTTCATCGTCTTCCCGTTGTCTTCTGGTCTCTGGGTTTTCCATAAATAAATGATAAGAATGTTCCTGAGAGTCCCCCGTTTGTAGAAATGTGCTACTCTCTTGCTGCTTTTAAATGGTATATAAAATCTACAGATGGAAATATGCACACTGGATTTTTACGAGGTTGTGCCTTTGACAGTTCAGTCCTGTTTTTCTTGTTTTCCTTTGTGACAGGGTCTCACTCTAGCCCAAGCTGTACCTGAACTCCTGGGAATCCTCCTGCCTCAGGCTTCTGAGTGCTAAAACTACATGCATGTAGCACCATTGTACCTGGCTAGGATTTGCTACTTTGGATTGTCAGTATCAAGAGTCACCCATTTGTTTAATGGCTATTTCAAGCTCTATCTGTGAATATTTTGTTGCTTATCACACATTCTTATTTTAATTTGTTATTATTTAATTTACTATTATTTATTTTAATCTCTGTTCCACTATTTCAGAAGTCAGACAATCACAGCACATTTCCTTAAGGGCGTGAGCCAGGAGGATAGTTACACTTTCCCGGTCTTTGCCGCTCCCCCGGCTATGGCATTCCTTCACTTCTCAGCCTGGCTGCTTACAGCACCACCCTCATCCCTTCCAGATTTCATGAGCCTACAAATTCACCCCAGGTACAAGCATAGTGTCCTCTCCAGTTCCTCCTGTGCGTGCACCAAGCCCTGGGTGTGCACATTTTACTTCGGTCCCCCGGTTACAGTGATAGCTCTTCAAAGTCTTCATTCCACCACCTCACATCAGCGGAAGAAACTTTCTCCTTCTCCCCAAATTTCTGTGTCTGATATGCATCAAATCGTTTGTCCTTTGCTCCACCTGAGCACAAATAGTGCACATCTTTCAACAACAACTGGTACTAGGAAACTGTTTCAGGCTCTGGCGTCTAAAGGAAAAGGCCAGGGGTGGGAATACAGGTGAGGGTGTGGGTTGTCTGCTCTGAGTACTCAGGGACCAGCCAAGGGACAAAAGATACACAGCCCAGACACTGACTGCCAGTGTCACTCCGGAGAGGGTGTATCCAGCACAGATGAAGCTCTCTCAGATTGATTCCTGGTACTGAAAACATGTGTGTACACGTGCCCCCCCCACACACACACAAATAAATATGTAAGCTGAGTAAATAGATGTAATTTTAAAAAATGTTAAGCCAGGTGTGGTGGCATACGTGTTTGATCCCAGCACTCTAGAAGGCAAAGGCAGGTGAATCTTTTGGAGTTCAAGGCCAGCCTGGTCTACAGAGCAAGTTCCAGGACAGCCAAGGCTACAGAAAAAATCCTGTTTTGAAAAAAGACAAAGAAAAAGAGAGAGAATAGGAAGGGAGGGAGGGAGGAAGGAAGGGGAGGAAGAGGGGGAAGAGCATGGAGAGTTAGACGTGGCCTCTATGAGCCAGGAGCGAGGCTGAGACCTTTCTGCTGGGCGATGCTACTGCCAACTCCAGGGAATGTAGTGTGACTGGGTGAACACAGCAAGTACCGGGAAAACTGGGACACTTTCATGAATGGTTCAGGCTAGACGTGTTAGTGATCTCAGTTTATGGCTGAGAAAACAATTATATAACACATTTGAGCTAACCTAAATTACAGCCAATTCCCTTTTATCTACGAAGGTCAGGAAATGAGATGTCCTACTTAAATAAATGTCGCATACATAAATGTCACATATTTAAAAAATAATAACTGGGCCAGAGATGGTTCATGGAGTGAAGGCACTGCCCACACTTTTGGTGCCCTGAGTGTATTCTCCAGGACCCACTTGGGTCCTCTGCCCTCTATATACGCACTGTGACCTGCTCTTGTCCACACATACACAAAAATATCCCCCAATTAAGTCTTTTACAAAAGACTTCATTTGAAGTAAGCAAATAAACAATTGCTTTTAAAAGTAATAAACGAAAGTCTCAGGGCCTCCCCTGAACCCTCCTTCACAGTGTTCCAGAATCTTTGACTGTCTTTGATCTTCCTGAGTGCATATTTACAAAGGGTTGTTTTCTCCTAAGATTTATTTTTATTGCTGTGTATGTATATTCATGTCTGTCTTTTTACGGATTTGTGTACATGAGTGTAGTTGCCTTTCTGGGCCAGAAGAAGACGTTGGGTACCCTGGAGCTAGAGTTCCTGGGTGCTAGGAACGGAACTTTCCAGGCCCTGCAGAGGAGCAGCAAAGGCTCCACCGCTGAGCATCTCTCCAGGCCTGCAGAGCGTTTGGGAAGTGTGGTCTGCTGACTCTCCACCAGTCGCATCACTTCGTGATCCTGTTCCAGACGTTTACAGACAAAACAGGAACATTTGTGGATACAAAACACTCTGGGTCATTCCTCGTGTTTAACTACAGAGATGAAGAAAGAGTTCTACATCAGACACGGGAGTGAACACCTGTAAGAACATCCAGTTCCTCGGTACGTCCCAGCACGTGGCCCTCCCTGGACAAGCAAATTCATCTCTACCTGTCAACAAAGCTGGCTGATTTTGAAAAGAAGCCACACATGTTCACGGCACAAATTCTAGATGCTTTTTAAGCTTAATTCCCAGAAAGACGACAGTTGGAGCTGTAGAAAGGCCATCAAATCTATCATCAGAACTTCTAGCCAAGCTTTGTCAACCCTGTAACCATTGAACAAAACCCATCTGTACTTAGAAGATGTCAACCCCTGACGTGTGGATGCTCATAGCCTGAAATCAACGCAAGAACAGTATCTTGGCTAGGCTTCTATTGCTGGAACAAACATCAAGACCAAAAGCATCTTGGGAAGAAAAGAGTTTGCTTGACTTTCATATCCAGGTCATATTCCACTTAGGGAAGCAGGAACTCAAGGCAGGAACCTGATGGCAGGAACTAAAGTAGAAGCAAGTAGGAAAACTGCTTAATGGCTTGCTCTTCGTCGCCTGATTTCTCACACCATCCTGGACAGCCTGCCCACGGTGGCCTCACCCACAGCTGGACAGGGCCCTCCTCTGCTCACTAGCAGTGCAGAAAATGTCCCACAGACTAGTCAGTAGGTAACTGATGGAGGCGTTTTCTCCGTCGAGGTTCCTCCTCCCACCTGACTCTCTCTGGCTTGTTTCAGGTTGTCAAGAATCTAGCCAGAGCAAACTAGATCCTGCTGGGAGAACAATTTAAAGCTGTTTGGGACCAGGGCTCGCTTCTGCCCACCGTCCTGGGAGCACTCAGGTACAGGTAGAAACATGCGAGGCTGTATCAGGATCAGAAGTGTTCTAAACTTGAGTCATATGATAGTAGCTCATCTCTGCTCTTATATGACAGTTCTCTTTCTGTTCTTAAATTTTTCTTTTCAGCAAGTTTGAATTGCATGGTTCAGCTGGAAGCAAGGATGGGCAAAAAATATCGAAATAAAATTATAGACATATATAGCGCCTTTTTATACATGCAGAAAGAGAATGGAATTTTTGTAGCTGACATTTCTCTAGGCCCAACTTCGTCAAGTGATTCAATGGAGATTTGATGCACAGAAGTCTTGCTTGCGTGTGTACTCACTGCCTCTCTAGATACACCTAAAGCATGGCGGAGGAATCTGCTGTTATCCCTGATTCTGCGAGTTCACACTCTAGTGTGCCTTGTGCTTCCCTCTGGGTCTCTGGCTTTCAAGATCATAACTAACTGCCTTTCTTTATAGAAAGCCAAGCCTCAGTCACCCTCCATCCCTCTGGTGGAGGGTAAACCGTGAGGTCCCTCATGTTAGATGACAGAAGTGAAGAGTCTGTCATAGCTATTGCTCTAGAATAGACTGCAAGTACGGCCCATAGGTTTGGGGACTCACCTGGTTTGCATCAATATCACAGTACCGTGTACTAGGAAAGAGGCTTTCTGAAGTCCTTTCTCTGGACAAGTGGACTTTGCTAGTCAAGGGGCTCCATGGACTCCGCTCCACACCCTAGTTTGCCCCTCGCTGTATTCTTTCTACAGTCACTCCTGCTGGAACTGGTTCTCTGACCAACTGGTACAGCTTTATGGTACCCAGCCTGGGGTCTGCCCTTGCAGCCCTGGCATGGTGTTGGACACACTGGGATCAGGTTGATGCCCTCACATGGTGGAGAAATGAACCATACCATGTTAGCAAACCTTTGAGTCCTAGATAACATATCCTGCTTTCCCCTTGAGCTGATTACCCCGTCGCATGGGGAGTCCCAAAGGGCAGTCACCAAAGTGCTCAGTTCAGTACTACGGCTTTGCTATTGACTCACAGGCTTTCCCTGCTGTTCAACCCTTCCCTTCCTCCTGCCCTGCGTCACCCTCCACAGAAACAGACAAGCTCTCAAGAATTGATTCCACTGCCAGATCTGTTTTGGGGAGAATTTGAGCAAGGATGAGAATCTTTAATCAGGCTTCATAGCTCCGAGTTTTTGTTTTGGACTATTCTGAGCCAGTCGGGGTGGGGCCTGCAAACTGTGTCAAATTATAATCCCTGTGCAACAAAAAATGTCATCCCAGGAGCACAAAAAAGAATAGCCTTGGTTTTGTGAGTAGAAAGAAGGAAAACAAAAATAAAAGACTGAAGGAAGGAAGAGGAGGAGGAAGAAGAGACAGATGTGGAGAATAGGAAGGATGGGAGGGTACAGGGATGGGGAGGGGAGAAGAAGAAAGGGAGGAGGAGGGAAAAGGAAGACAGAGGGGTGAGGCAGGGGTTGGGGTTGGGGGAGGAAACACATTCTATGCCTGTTCTTTCTCCTCACCCTTGGCTTCTACCTGCTGGACCAGCTGCTGCACAGCCTGATGTCTGGCTCACCTTCTGTGTGCACACCCATCTATGTGTGCAGCCATCTGTGTGCTGTGTGCTGACTGTTTTAACATTTAATTTCTCTTGTCAACTTGAGACCAGGTAGGATGTGCAACACATTCAAGTTCTTGTCTTCAATAGGCAGAACCATGTGGAATTAATAAATTCTAACTTATCCCCAATATGATGAGCAAACACTACATGAACTTTTGCAAATTTTGCATATTTAAGTGATAGAAATATAAACTTGAGTAATCTTTTCAAATACCAGCTTTATCACATCATTTGCCTAAACAACAAAGAACAGTTCCTCCGTCTTCATTTCATATCCTCAGCCTCTCCCTTTCATTTTGGCTCTCGTTAATCTTTAGTTGAGCGTCTCCTGGGAGTAACATCAGCTTTCCAGCGTTCCGTAGTCTTCCACAGCTATGCCTGCCTCTGGATACCAGCTTTTATTGCTATTTCACTCATTGTGTGTATATTTAACCCTCAGCACTTCCCCGACACACTTCCCATCCGTCTGCTCACATCCTACCTAGTTCACTTCAACTGTAGCACACTAGCGCTGGGGTGCAGCTCAGAGGTGAAGCACTATTTCAGCATATGCCTCAAATCCATAACCCAAGCACTTAATAAAGAAAAAGAAGTAAAAAGCAAACAACGCAGAAACAAAGGTGCAGCACAAGTGTGGAATCCCAGCTTCTTGGGAGTCTGAGAGAAGAGAGTCTTGGGTTCTTGAAGGCAGAGTAAGACCATGGCCAGCCTGGGTAACTTAGTAAGAGTCCGACTTGAAGCTTTTAAAAGCCCTGGGATACCAGATAACTCCGTGGTGAAGGGCTTGCCTAACATGTACCAGGCCTGGTTTTAATCTCCAACAGAGGAATGGAAGAAGGTATGGAAAGATGGAGGGGGGAAAGGAAGAAAGGGGAGAGGGAAGAAAAAACAGAGAGGGAGAGAGAATGAGAAGGAAGAGAAAAGGATAGGAAAGGAAAAGGGAGGGGAGGGGAAAAGGAGAGAGAGTAGGGGAGGGAGGGAGGGAGGGGAGATGGGTATGAGGAAGTTGGTTATTAGGAGAAAACCATGGTCTGCTCTGCAGTGACCTCCCTGCTAGCCCAAGTCACTAGTGATAAGACTGTCTTCTCTTAACAGAGAGGTAGACAGTCAGACACTCTGAAACATGGAAATTTTCTTTCTCCCTGTAAGTATTTCTTACAAGAGTGCAAATTTTGGGAGCTCCTTATAACGATCAGCTCATAATACCCCTTAGGCCACAGGGGTGTGTTTCAGGGTGGCCTCTTTTCATCTCTTACTGGAATATGCCAAAGCCAGCTCACCCCTGGAGGCTGAAAGTCTGCCATGGCTGTCTTTCCTTCCTTCCTTCCATCTCCACTCACCTGCTGGTGTGTTTCCAGGGGATTACAAATGACATCAGTGTTTGACACTCTGGAGAACAGAGCTGGAGGAGCTGTCAGGACCTGACCAGCGCTTACAGTCCAGGTTCCGTAGCCGCTGTAGCTCTTCACTGCCCCCACCCCCTGTCCTGGCTGGCTCGGACATCTCCAGTGACAGTCCAGGCAGCTTAGAACCCAGCCAACTGGTGGCTTTGTCTGGGGGGGTGAAAGAAAAGGGCGTCAATTCTAATGGCTCCGTCAGGTGTCAACACTGTCTTCCGGAACCTTGAAAACCTCTGCAGCTGAAACATGACTGACAAGTGGCACTGCCCTGTTTAAGCCACCTGTGTCGCCTTATGGGAGGAACTGCGCTGTCACAGAGCTTGGCTCCCAAAGCCCCTCCCTCATCTCTCCCAAATGCTGCAGCATTCTATCGACAAAATTCCCCTTCAGCCTCTCTACACTCCTGAGAACCTCGCACAGCAGAGCAGCTGGTCTTGGTTTGCTGGAAAGATGGTCACCATGCTTCTCAGTCACAGTGCTCTCGTCTTGTGACAGGGTTAGCACCTTTGATTGACAGCTGTCTGTGTTCCCCATTCTGCACTTCGTTTCTACATGTGGAGTTAGTTTAGCTGTCCAAGTAACACAACCTACAGTCTCCTGAAAAAGGTGTCTCAGTTGAGGGATTTCTCAGGTCAGATTGGCCTATGGGCATGTCTGTGTGGGATTGACTTGATTGGTAATTGATACAAGAAAGCCCAACCCACTGTGGGTGGCACCATTCCCTTCACAAGTGGTCCTGGGCTCTAGTAGAAAGCTGGATAACATGATCCTACAAATGAGCCGGCCAGCAGTGCTCCTCAATAGTCTCTGTTTCAAGTTCTTGCTTGAATTCCCTGACTTCCCTCAAAGATGTACTGTAATCTGGCCACAGTGTTTGTCAAAACAGCAGAGTGAACCTAGAACCGGTGGTGTTTAGCAAGCACATGCAGCAGTTTCTGTATCCAGCCACCACCGACGGGATGCTCCAACTTCAGTCGGCATCTGGCATCTCTCAAGCAGGAAATGTCAGGATAGTGGACCTTCATCACCATCTCTGCTAGGTTTGCCTGTTGCCTTCAGCTCTTGTCTCCCTACTCCTTGTGGAGATAACTGGGACCACCTTGGGGTGTAGACCAAAAAGATGGTTGGAAAGGGCCCCACAAGAACAAACCTGTTTTGTGATTTTATAGCAAAGTCAAACAGGGGCAAAAATGGGAACCTGGTGCTAATACACAAACCCAGAGTGAAAAACAGTGATTATAAACATACACTTGTAGCACAGAGACAAACAACGTGCCCCTCTGCAAGCCCCCCTTACTTTAGTAGGCCAGGCCAGCCATTGAGCTGCCTGCACCTGAGCAGCTAAAATCACTGATGTGCATGGAGACCCAGAAGGAATCTTCTGGAGAAAGGTTTTCCTACCTTAGCCACCCCCTCTTCTTTTATTCAAGAAGCCAATGGGATAGACTTGGTTTTTGTCAGGGCTGCAGCTCCCATTCAACCCCAGTAGATGACCTGAGTCTTGCTGGACTCCACTGGGTCCAGCCTCATTTCTGCCATTTCTTGGACCTAAAACCCTGACTCTGATCATAGTATCATAGCAACTGACGAGATGGAGATGGGTCATTTTCCTGCCCACCATTTCTTCATAACGACATGAAGCCTCATAACACGGTTGCAACGAACATGAGTTATTAGCTCAAATGGCTACTGCTTCCCAGATGATTAGCTCTGGGCAAGATCCATAAACTCCTGATATTATGGTACGGGTTAATAACTGATCCATATAAAGATGATGTGAATCACCAAGCAAAATGTAGCAAAACACAGTGTGCTCCACTTGAGGACGTCAAAATGTCTGAAGTGATTTTCAAAATGTCGGTGCTCAAAAGACTAAGACTTGATGATCTTGAAGCATCCTTTCAATAGGGTGCAGCACTCCCTGATACAAGCATGCAGCTGAATTGCGACTACAAGAACTCAGAGGAGGCAAACTGGTAGACTAGCAAAGAGGCTGGAGCCCTGCCACTCACAGTGCCAATGCCCCTGAGAAGAGCTCTTCTCTTCCTAAGTTGGGCTTCTCCATACAAATGGACATTAAAGGTATCCGAAGCTTAACTGAAGTCATCAGAGTACAAAAGGGTGAGTGGGCACAGCGTCGACCCCAACCCAATGGGATTAGGATCACATTCTCTGAAGGGAAGCCAAGCTTTCCTTTTATATTCAAAATCATGAAAATGTATTCAAACAAGATCAAGGACATACATGAGTTGTGGGGTGCCTGTCAACCCTGAGAGGCCCTGCATCCATATTCTATCCGGCAACACAAAATAAAAGAATGTTGTGATGGTTTGCATAGATATAGCTCCCATGCACTCGTGTCTTCAAATGGTTGACCCATAAGGAGTGGCACTATTAGAAGACGGGACCTTGCTGGAGCAGGTATGGCCTGGATGGAGGAAGCATATCACGGTGGGGGACAGGTTTTGAAGTCTCATATATGTTCAAGCTACACCCAGTACACAGCTGCTTCTGCTACCTGCAGATCAAGATGTAGAAGTCTCAGGTCCTTCTCCAGCACCGTGTCTGCATGTGTGCCACCATAAAGATAATGCACTCAACCTCTGAAACTGTAAGCCAGTCCCAATTAAATATTTTTCTTTAAAGAAGTTGCTGTGATCATGGTGTCTCCTCACATCAATAGAAACCCAGACTAAGACACAGTCAAATGGATTTGAAAGCACTAACCAAAGGCTGATCCTGCAGAATATAAAGAAGAGAGTGCTTCCAAGGAAAAAAAATGTTCCCTGATGTAGCAGGATCTTCTTTCTATGTGTTGCTTTCATTGGCTAAATAAAGAGACTGCCTTGGCCTTTTGATAGGACAGCAGCTTAGATAGGTGGAGTAGGCCTAACAGAATGCTGGAGAAAGAAAGCAGAGTCAGGCAGATGCCATGGCTCTCCTCTCTGAGACGGATGTAGGTTAGACTCATCCCAGTAAGCCACAGTCATGTGGTGATATACAGATTATTAGAAATGTGTTAATTAAGATGTGAGAGTTAGCCAAGAAGAGGCTAGATATAATGGGCCAGGCAGTGTTTAAATGAATACAGTTTCCATGTAATTATTTTGGGTAAAGTTAGCCAGGAGCCAGGCTGCAACCTGCCACTCCTTTTACTACAAATTGGCTGCCCAATGTTGTAACTAACTTCACGTAAAACCTAAGAGGGCTTAAAAAGGATTTTCAGACACAAATATAGAGCTTAAAACAGCCCAACTTTTTGCTTTTTGCTAGGACATGCTGTAGAGAGATTTCCTGATTCAGCAACAGCAGCAGAAAAAAAGCTGTGCCATTTTGTAATGAGGCTTCCTGGGCCCTGACACCGGTGCAATCTCCAGCTATGAAGCATTTCTGGGCCTGGATGTTTGTGTACCCTCTAGGGATCATGAAGAAAGTACTCTGAGATCAGGCTTAGGCAAGCGGGAGAGCATGGAGGATTTCTGCCGCCACACAGAGAGATGTTTCCAGGCTGTGCAGTGCTCTGCGCGTCAGATTTGGCTGTAACTTGGATGAAGAGTTTCTGTGCTGCATGCTCAGTCTCAGAGTTAAACTGCTGAGTGTGGCTTCTATCTGGCAGCCCCAGAGCTAGCACAAATGATACATTCACCATTTTGAAATTGGAGAGAGGTGGAGCTAACATCCAGAGCAGCCCGCCACTCTGCAGCTCAGAGGTGCAACTGATTCAGAGTCACAAGCAGCTCCGCCATGTTGGATTGGGTGGGGTAAACCCGCAGTACCTATTTTTGACCTAGGAATGTCATAGCTTAGATTCTTAAGTGCTTAGTGATTTAAAAGCACAAAGCAAAAAATATTCCTGACAGTAAAAAATTACAGTTCCCTAAGGATGGTAGTCTCTACTCTGTGGAGGCCTGGGGAACAATGATGACTGAACACCTTAATTCAATAGTTAAGTCCTCCTGACCCAACCATAGTGTAACAGGCAACTCCTTGAGCGTGAGAGAAGGTGTTCATGAAGCCGTGAGCTGTGCAGAAACTGTGTCCAAAGCAGTGCCCAGAGCAAATAAATATACAGCCTTCCATGCTGAAAAGAACTGAACCCTGAACTGTTAAACCAGGAGGGAGCACTCAGAAAGGAATGGTAACGATAGAAACGGAAGTAAGCTTGAGAGAAAAAGTTGTGAAACTAATACACATATTAATGAGTTAATCATGGGAAAATAGTTTTGGACACTTGTTGGTATGAGTGATTACATACCCAATGATTAAATGAGCAGAAAGTTAATTTTATAGTGGAGTGTGGAGTGTCTTTGCTCCCTCAAAATATGTCAGCAGTAAAGAAGAGATGGTTTTGTCTTACTCTTGGGCACCTTGAGTGTCATGGTGGGCTGACTTGTAGGCACCTATTCTACCAGGAGTGATGGCTCTCTTGAAGTCCAATTTAATGTGACGCTGGCCCAGCCCAGCTTTCTTCCAATTTTTTTCTTTCTTTCCCACAAGGCTTAGAGCATTCAATGTATGTGCTCCTCATCTGTCATTTTTTTCTTTAATCTCTTTTTGCAGTAAAATATTCTTTCTGAGTGAGGGGAGGGGGAACAGAGACAAAGTCTGTCTGGCTTGCTGTGTTTCTAATGCTAGAATCATTTCTGGTGCATTTTAGGAATGCAGATAGTAACCGCTTGTGGTCATAGCTCAGTGGTGTGTTTGCATAGCCTATGGATCAATTCTCAGCATAGATACATATACTCTGTATATGTGATATATATGTGCATAAATGTAAGTGCATGTATGTGCACACACACTAATTTTATGTATGTATGTATGCACATCTGTGTAAAATAAAGCAAATGAATGTATGAGTGATGCTGGAAGTAAGAACACCTCTGTGACAAGTATCAGACATGTAGAGAATCCAATCACATGACCACTGGGCTTTCTCTACGTTCCCTCCCCCACCTAACCAAGGATGATTCAGAAAGACACAGGTCCTTCTGTAGATCCTGACATCAGAGAGGCAAGGACCTCCCCTGACACACACACACACACACACACACACACACACACACACAGTGACCTGCTTTCCCACCCAGGGCTGTGGTGTCACCTTAGCTCAGGGTGAGTGCTTGCTCTTCTGATGAGCTTCAAAGACGACCAGATGGTGGTCCGCCATTGGAGTGTGCACACACACTCACCTGAGGCTCCTTGTTCGGAAGAGCTTGGAGTCACAGCATGTGCGGTTCAGAGGTCACGAGAAAGCACCTTCTAAGCTGCTAACTGGGGAGACTCTGGATTCCCACTATCAAGGGCAGATGGGTTTCCAGAGTTGCATGGAGACTGCCAAAAAAAAGAAAATATTTTCTACCCTAAGTTGTGAATGTACTTCATAAACCTTTTTGGTGTCTAGTAAATAAACTCAGAAAATATTAGTCAGTTTTTTTACCCAAATATGTCTAAAATTCCCCATCCTGGAGTCTCCTGTTCCACTGTGGACCACATGAAGAATGCACACACTCTCTGGCTGGCCCAGTAGCTAAAAGCCAAGTGTGTTTCTCCTGTCGTAGGATGTGTCACAGTCTCTTGGAGACGAGGGTAATGTGCACAAAAAGATAGTGCATTTGATTTTTATTTGACTATTAATTTTGAACTGTCTTTATAATCTGATATTAAATGGAATCTGTGGCTAAAGATGTGGTTCTGTGGTAGAAAGTGTGACTACCATGTATGGGGCTTTGGTAAACATGCAAATACCACACACACACACACACACACACACACACACACACACACAGAATCTGTATGGCTATCAGGAATGGAATCATCTATGTCTTGTTACCCAAACTTAGTTCTGAACAGCTTTGGATTTACTCTTTGCTTGCATTAACTATTTGATAAAGATTCTCCTCAGGACTTGACAATGGGTTTGATGGATAGCAAGAGACTTAACCACTGACTAGTCCCCTGCATCTGGTCCTTGGTATCTAAAGTAGGACTGACTTACTTTGGAAGTCTGGAAGTCTGCCTTTAGACTTCCTGCCAACAACGCCCCGCCAGTGGCACAGGGCATAGGGCTTTTGCCACAAGACGGTCATTTCTGTGTTGTAGTTTCCAACCAGCCACTCAGTTGCCAAATACTCCCCTGACCCCTTCACATGAGTAATTTGTCTGGCCAACTCCCCCACCAGAAGATGTTTTAAACTCAGCAACAGAAAAGCCAGAGCAAAGCAGAGCTTAAACAAGCTCTGGCCTTTAAGGAGACTCTCCCAACGATGCACACAAGGAGCCTGGAAGGGTTTTAACCTACGGCTTTTCAAAGTCCCTTTAACCATGTGGATTCACTCTCTGATTCCCCAGCATCACTGAACTCTGAAAAAGGATGGAAGGCAGAAGCTCCACCCCTAGAAGCAAGATGGCACACCCTGGCTGGAGCCCTACGCTGATGACAGCTCTCACCCCTGCTCTGAAATACACTGTGCTCTTCAGAAGAGGAACTCCTGCAAACTAGAAGGAAACAGCGTTTAGCAGCTCTCCCAAGACAACAACCTCTCACAAACCTGCTTCACCTCGTTGTACTGTTCCTACTTTTTGGCAAGAGAGCCTTTAAGAAGAGCTACTGTTGCCTAGCAGGATTAAGTGCTTTCCTGAAGCATTTTCATCCAATCTACCCACTACTGTCTAATCCCCTGAGTCAGATGTAAAGAAAAGTTTCTATTCTGACTCAAAGACCACATTCTTAGAACTCCTCCCCCCGGGTCTCCACACATCCTACTCTCTGAACATTGCAGCCCCTGCAGTAACCCTCCAGGGATAGGTGGGGAGGCACAGGAAAATAAGATCAACAGCACCTTCTCTCTCCCCAAGCCCACTTCTGAGTCTGTTGAGATGTTCTTCTCCAGAGCTCCATAAAGAAAAATGTCAGTGAGTCAGTGGCATGGCTCAGCCAGCAAGGCCTTTGCATCTGAGCCTGGCGACCAAGATGACACACACAGTGGAAGGGAGCGATGGCTCCTACGCTCTTCTTCTGGTCCCCACACAAGGGCTGTGGCATGCGTGCATGTGCACACATGCACACTAAAGAAGTAAACAATAGTGAAAAGCTCAAAATACCCTCCCGAGTCTCAGGGCAGAGCTCAGTGGCAGGGCATGTCCTTAGTAGGCACATGGTTGAGGGCTCAATCCCAGGCCCCAAATAAAAACGCAAGAATCACAATGACAGTCGCCCACAGCTGTTGCCGTTCCTGTGCATGAAGGTGTCCCGTAAGCTGCAGCTAACTCCACAGAGACAAGGTGGCCATTCTGAGCTCTGCTTTCCATAAAGTCTACACTGGCTCCTGCTCCTTTTCTAAACACAGACTATTAGTACATTGTCATCCTTGGCAGAGCATTCCAGGAACAACCTTATTGCACTATAAAAGATAATCATGTCACTTCCTCCAGCGTTATCAGGGCTTTTCTGTCTGGCAGGTGTTATTGCTATGTTGGCAGAAGACTAGATTAGTAAGTAAGGTAAAGTTATCCGAAAGTGTTTTCCTAGCACAATAAGAATTTGCAGAATTTGCTAGAAAGATCCTCAAGGATATGTGACCTGACAGGACTCCTCCCTATGACATGCGACTGTCACAGAGCCTTTTAATTGAGAAGCATTGTAGAGACCCACTGATTGTTTGGTCTGCAGAAGCTTTGGCAGCAAGTAAGTCTGGCTTCTCTGCACCATGGGAAGAGTTCCTTAGGTTTGCAGAGCATTTTGTGGCCATGTGCTTAGCCTCAGGTTAGAACATACAGACACACATGGCAGCCATGCTTAGCCTCAGGTGAGAACATACAGACAGACATGTGCAGCTGTGCTTAGCCTCAGGTGAGAACAGACAGACATGTGCAGTTGTGCTTAGCCTCAGGTGAGAACATACAGACAGACATGTGCAGCTGTGCTTAGCCTCAGGTGAGAACATACAGGCATGTGCAACCATGCTTAGCCTCGGGTGAGAACATACAGACATGTGCAGCCATGCTTAACCTCAGGTGAGAACATATAGACAGACATGTGCAGCTGTGCTTAGCCTCGGGTGAGAACAGACAGAAATGTGCAGTTGTGCTTAGCCTCAGGTGAGAACATACAGACAGACATGTGCAGCTGTGCTTAGCCTCAGGTGAGAACAGACAGAAATGTGCAGTTGTGCTTAGCCTCAGGTGAGAACATATAGACAGACATGTGCAGCTGTGCTTAGCCTCAGGTGAGAACATACAGGCATGTGGAGCCATGCTTAACCTCGGGTGAGAGCAGACAGACATGTGCAGCTGTGCTTAGCCTCAGGCAAGAACATACAAACAAGTGCAGCTGTGCTCAGCCTCGGGTGAGAGCAGACAGACATGTGCAGCTGTGCTTAGCCTCAGATGAGAACATACAGACAGACATGTGCAGCTATGCTTAGCCTCAGGTGAGAACAGACAGACAGACATGTGCAGCTGTGCTTAGCCTCAGGTGAGAACATACAGACAGACATGTGCAGCTGTGCTTAGCCTCGGGTGAGAACAGACAGACATGTGCAGTTGTGCTTAGCCTCGGGTGAGAACATACAGACAGACATGTGCAGTTGTGCTTAGCCTCAGGTGAGAACATACAGGCATGTGCAGCCATGCTTAGCCTCGGGTGAGAGCAGACAGACATGTACAGCTGTGCTTAGCCTCGGGTGAGAACAGACAGACATGTGCAGTTGTGCTTAGCCTCGGGTGAGAACATACAGACAGACATGTGCAGCTGTGCTTAGCCTCAGGCAAGAACATACAAACAAGTGCAGCTGTGCTTAGCCTCGGGTGAGAACAGACAGACAGACATGTGCAGTCATGCTTAACCTCAGGTGAGAACATAGTGTGCTGAGCCTTGGGTGAGAACATGTGGACATGTGCAGTATCTCCTCACTCAGATACTTCTGTTTCTTGAGAACAAGTCTAAATAAGGCGGCAGTGTAGTAGAAGGAGCAGCGGGCTGCTTCCCGCCACCCGGCTAGCTTTACCCGAAATAATTACATGGAAACTGTATTCTTTTAAACACTGCCTGACCCATTATCTGTAGCCTCTTATTGGCTAACTCTTACATATTGATCTAACCCATTTCTAATAATCTGTGTAGCACCACGAGGTGGTGGCTTACCAGAAGGATTCTAACCTGCAGCTGTCTCGGAGAGGAGAGTCATGGCGACTGACTCACTTTCCTTCTTCCCAGCATTCTGTTCTGTTTACTCCCCCTATCTAAATTCTGACCTATCAAGCCAAGGCAGTTTCTTTATTAACCAATGAAAGTAACACAATAGACAGATAACCTTCCTCCATCATGGCAGATTGATTGCGTTGGGTAGAAGGCCAGGTGACAACCTGACATGCTAAGTCTCCAGACTCGTGTCCATCCTGATGCAAGGCCTGAGTGTGAGGCCTGTGTGCTCCTTCCTTCCACCCTCCTGACCTCCTAAGTACTGGTTGGCTCAGAGAATGTTCTGACTGACCTGTGGGTAAATTTGTCAGAGCTCCAGGCACATTCATCATCTTTGAGTCAGACAGACAGACTTCCAAGCTGGTTTATAGCAAGGAGTCTGCAGACTCTGCTCGATACAGTGGGATGGTGTCCTCTCGAGTCTTGGGAGCAGCGAATCTCCACCTTCCCGATGCTGCGACCCTTTAATACAGCTCCTCGTGCTGTGGTGACCCCAGGCATAAAATTAATTTTGTTCCTATGTCATAACTTACAAATCTTGGTAGTGTTATAAATTGCAATGCAAATATCTGTGTCTTCCCATGGTCTTAGACAACTCTGTGGAAATAATATGTCTACCAGAGAAAATCACACACCCTCTCCTGTCCTGATCCCCAAGTACGGCAGCTTTCCTCAACTGCCCTCATTCAATTACCTCATCCTGTGACTTTCAATTTTTTTCTTTTGTTTCTTCCCCTATTTTATTTTTAAATTTTGTACTAGATATCAAAACCAGGACCTCACACAAAGTCCTGACTACCTCCTGTAGCTTTATTCCAGTTATGTTTTATCCCAATTATGACTTTTTTGGAGGGGAGGTTGGTTTTCGAGAGAGTATTTCTCTATGTAGCCCTGACTATCCTGGAACTCACTCTGTGGCCCAGGCTGGCCTTGAACTCACAGAGATCTGCCTGCCTCTGCCTCCTGAGTGCTGGGCTTGAAGGTGTGACCACCACCACCCGGCCCAGTTATGACTTTTATGAAAGGTGAGTGGTGAGAAAAGATTGTCTGGGAGGATCTGCTCTACAAGACAGGCTGCTGGGCTGTCCGTCCCAGGCCAGGGATGTTGCTCTCTCAAGACCTGAGGAAAATCCTGCAGACATACAGCGCAAGATCTAATACTTAGCCTTTCCATTTTTTCTGTCTGGTGTTCCTGGAGCTAGGACTCCTTCCTTTGGTCACCCATTTTCTCTCAACTATGGGTGACTCTAAATTTCCTTAGTCAAAGCTGGAAATTTTGCAGACCCGACTTTGGTCATCCCAATTCCTCCCCAAGTCCGTCTTCGTGGAGCTGGGAATCAGAGTTGAGAAGCACCAGGGCTCTGGCAGGCAGAGCCTTCTACCCTGCAGCAGACGCTGGACTCCATATGTGTTACTCATCTGGGTGTCCCAAGGCATGTTCTACTCTGTAGGACACACAAAAGTCACTAATCCTTACATCTTTTAATGGTATAAAGTATAAAACCCACAGATTATTAATGCCAGATTCTCGCTTATTGTTTCAATATTTCTGAAATCATACCCTGTGATGAGGGTTTCCAAATACCTTTCTACTGAAATGCCACCCTAAGATAGAAGGGTGTGGATCATTCTCCATCTATAATATGTGGCACAAGAAAAATATTTTCTTTCAGAATAAGAGCTTATGACAATTTTGCTCAATGCTGTGTTGACTGCAGAGTCTGTGGCCCGTTCCTCAGTTCCCTTCTGTTCCCTGCTTCACTCATCGGCCTCCCAGATGCAGCCCACAGACATTTGTTCTGGATCCGTCAGTATGGGTTTATCAGGAACCCTGTGTCTTTATGAAAGAAAGATCCAAAATCCTAGGAAATGCCTCAGTAGAGAAGGAAGCAGGTGTCACTGTGTCCCTTTAGAGTCTACAGTCAGGGGAGGTGGCTGGCTTACTAGTTAAGAATATTTGCTAACCAGGCAGTGGTTATCAACACCTTTAATCCCAGCACTGAGGAAAGCAGAGGCAGGTGAATCTCTGTGAGTTTGAGGCCAGCCTGGACTACAGAGTGAGTTCCAGAACAGCCAAAGACACACAAAGGAATCCTGGCTCGAAAAAAAGAAAAGAAAAGAAAAAGAAAGGAAGAAAAAACTTTTGCTAATCTTCCAGAGGACCAGAGTTACAGTTCCAGTACCCATATCAAGTGACCCACAGCTTCAGGGGATCTGACACCCTCTTCTGGCCTCCATGGGCACCTACACATATGTGGTACATGCACACACACACAAAGGGTGGGGCATATACACATAAATAAAAATATATCTTTAAAAAATAAAAATGCCTCAAGAACCATAGACTATCTAACAAACAAACAAAAAAATCAACACCAGGCATGAGAAGACATCTTTTGAGTTGTTGGTCAAGGTTATCCAAGAGACTCCCAAAACATTATAGGTCATTGTTGCCCTTGGTTGCCATCCAGAAGAAGAAAGTCAGTCACCATTGCCAAAGACACCATGCACTTCAGCTCCAGGCCCCAAAGGACCTGAGATGAACCTGAAAACCTGCTTTTGAAGACAGATTTCATGGTACCATAAAAGCTTCCAAGGGAGCGAAGCAACCAACAGCCCTACAATACCCAGCAGCGCATAAGAACCCTAGGGCCCAGTGGTGGTGCTTGTACCATGAAGGTAACCAACAGCTCTCCAACTGGACACAGACCTGCTCAACAACGGGGAAACCTAGTCAACCAGAGCTGGTGACGTCACAGAACTTAGGGGAGAACCTACGACTGCCACTTTTTTAAATCAACGTAATTCCTAACTTCATTCTAAACATTTATCCTTATACCCACAGATAAGGGGAGTTCTCACCCCTCATCAAAGAGACTTCTCTTTGCAACAGATGGAGGCCATTACAGAAAACCACAACCGATCGAAGCACAGAGAACAAGAGATAATGTGGTACCCAGTCCCAAGTATTACGGGGAAAATACTATTTCTGTACCTAAGGCTTAGAGATCACTGCAGGAGAGGGAGTGGAAAGATTGTAAGAACAAGAAAAAGAAAGTTTGTGGTGAGGCTGTACCTCCTAGAAGTGCCAGAGAGGCTGTATATACCCATGATGCCTTCTCAGCATGGCTGCCTACACAAGATCTGAACATGGTGGCAGCACTAATGAACATGCTAACATGAAAGAAAGGAAGAAATTTCCTAGGACCTCCACCTTAGACAAGGGGAGAACTATAGGAAGCTTGGAAATGCTACAAAAGAGAAAACAGTCTTCCCCAGAAAAGAGCCTCCAGTTTGCTATCCAATACCAAGTTGTCAGCCCTGAGCTCATATATTAAGTGGTGGCTGGAGAGATGGCTTAGCAGTTAAGAGCACAGCCTGCCCTTCCAAAGGTCCTGAGTTCAATTCCCAGCAACCACACGGTGGCTCACAACCATCTGTAATGAGGTCTGGTGCCCTCTTGGAGAAGAGACCTGGTCAATCATCTTCACCAACTTAGATCATGAAACCCAATATGGACAAGTTCAACATAACCGCCATATACAGGCTGCCCATGCATGCTTCAGCATTGCCAGGGCACAAATTTCATTTCATTTCAACATTAAGTTGGCTGAATAGGCTGTATTTATGTATTTAGGTGTGTGTGTGTGTGTGTGTGTGTGTGTGTGTGTGTGTGTGTAATAACAATTTTAAAAGGCCATGAATTTGAGAGAGAGCAAGAGGGGTGCATGGGAGATGTTGGAGAGAGGAAAAAGAAGCAGAAAATGATGTAATTACATTTTTAAAAATGGAGCTAAAATATACATGAATAAAGATGAAATCTGCAGGGTCCAAATGTAGGCCTGGTACAGAACTCAAGCTTCCCATACTCATGACCCTGGGTCCGAGCTCCAGCACTGGAAGTCACAGAGGGAAAGGTGGGAAAAGCCGCAGAGGGAGGCTTCCTTATTAGACACAACGGCTCCTCGCAAAGAAGCTCAGTACCACACAGATACCCCAAACACTACTTCATATGGGAGGAAAATGAGAATATTGATGAATTCAAGTACCACAGAGAGTATGCTGTCCTTTCTGCATAGACTACACTAATCATTTAGGGTTTATGTTAACTAGGTCAAAAAATCTCCTGAGGATATAACTCAATGGCAGAGTGCTGGCCTAATATGCTTAGGGCCCTGGGATTGATCTTCACTTAGCACCAGCACAGCGTCCATGCACACACATGCACGCACGCGCACACACACACACGCACACACACATACACACATGCGCACACACACATACACACACATACACACACACACACACACCCCTTCCTAATTATAGCAGCAACAATAACATATGGACATGCTTTTCATGGGGAAACATTAATTTCCAAGCATCAAAGGGAGGCCTTCTAATTGTAGAAATGTGGCCAAGTTAATCAACTTGGAAAATTAATTTAATGACCAAATTGTATCAACTTTGTCGGTTGTCCCTTCTCCTGAACAAGTTCAAAATGTTAAAGATTTTGCAAATAAGAAGCCATCTATGTTGTGAGTCGTCTGGAAGTAGGGAGTCTCTTTCAAGCTCTCTGAGAAAGATGACTCGGAACCTCTGAAAGCTCACCCTCTATTTTGACAAGAAATCTCAAGGTCATTTGCTCTGGGACAAAAGGAAAGAAAAGATCCTTTTTAATTAGGAAATCAATTTTTCAAAAGCAAAATGCTTTTGGTCTAAGTTCTGAGTATCTAGCCACAGCTGAGCTGTGTTTAGTGAGGTCTCCTAGGTGGGGTGGCCTGCAGCCCCCAGAAGAGTCACCCTGCAGAAATGAACACTGACCTAGGGGATGGGGAGGACACCCCTGTAGGCCAGGGAAGTGCTGTGCATGGAGAAGATGCCATCCCATGCTCTGGAAACCACAGAACCAAGGCACGTGGTCACCAAAGCACATTGCAACAAGCTCTAGACCAGCGTGGCGGCTGGGACCAAGCAGATGCACTCCTGGAAGGCAGGCCTGATCGTGGAGTGGGTCATTTTTCTTTGATTTACCAGGTAATGGGGATGCGAACACAGCACAAGACATCAGGGGATGTAGGGGAGTTTTTCAGGACAGACAAAGCCCAGCACGTGTCATGGAGTCTTGGCGACAGGGCTATTTTGAGGCTGTCTGTTCAGACGCTGAGTTGGCCACATCACTGAGGGCTGGCCTGGAAGGTTTTTCTAAAATAGCCTCCCACTTTGCTCTGAAAATGAAGCTGCAACCATCAATTGCAAGCCAGCCGGTGCTTCCTCCCTGGCGGAGCCCTGCTCAGCACAGTCTGTCTGGGAGCCTCGCTAGCTCTGCAGCCCCGGCCCCTGTAGTTTGCAAAGCTCTGAGCAGTGGTTGTCATCGCAACAGAGCCCCTCTAAATGCAGCAATTTGGGCTCCTCTGTTGCAATCTACTCCATTTTCTAATCATCCGGACGGTAAATTAGAGGGAGAGACATTCCAAAAATAAGAAGATCCGCTGCCGAGCTTCGTAACTCCGTGTAAGCACACATATCATTTTGGGCCTCCCTGGAGCCCTGAGCAGGTATGATTTCAATAATCAAAGGTTTTTGCATACATTTGCTAATTACCACTCTTGCATCTGAATGTTTGACTTGAACTTCCAAGTTCCAAGTGCCACTAAGGGTGGGCTTTTGTCACCCAGGCCACTCCCTGCCTTGTATTCTTCCTCACAATGGAGCACAGACTAGGTTTGTTCCTTCCCTAACAAAGTGTGATTGGGGCAAAGAAAAACAGTGTTTGGGGGAGAAGGGGCGAGTGAGGCATGGTAATTATATTCCTAATCATATGTAATTTAAGAGAAAATGAGTAGATGTGGGAGGCTGTTTAGCCTTGACTGTAATTCCACAGGCAGAACATAGGCACCCTACTGTCACCTGGGTGTCTTTCAAAGCCACCTCAGCTCCATGGCCAAACAGTTAATTACAAGGGAGGGGTGCCTCCCAGCAAGGGCTGCCCTGAATGCACTGCCTGGGACAACAATGGCAGCTCCATCCCAGACACCAAAGTTGGTCCTCAACTGTGTCCCTAAGTCTTCTGAGGCCTGACTTCTGCTGCAAGGCCTGAGGAAGAGAGAATGCCCAGGAAAACAGACACCACATCCGCTCTGTGCCTACACCTTTACTCTCTGTACTTAGAAATCCCGTATACTTCATGTGCACCTTGAGTTCAGGCACGAGCAGGTCGTTTATTGAATACCAACTGTTAGGGAGAATTCTGCCTGTGTTAGCTCATCTGTGAAACTCAGGAAGCCCAGACTTCTGGGCTGGTGGGAGATGTAAGAAAACCCTGGGCACTGCTTGCTGCTTAAGTGCTTAGTTACTATTAGATACAAAGTTACTGTTGTAACTGACTCCAGGCCTGGTGGCACACATTGAAATCCCAGCGCTGGGGAAGCCTGGGCAGGTCAGCTATGCAACAAGACTCCGTTTTCAACAAGCAGAAATGGATAAGATAAATTAGATTCAATAATTAGCTGAAGTAACTGATCAGTAGTAGTACAGCAGACCTATTCATGGGCCAAGCTCAGGCTCCATCATCTATATACTGCCTGTTAGGGAAGTCACTAAGATTCAGTGGAAGTAAGTTGCAGACCTCCAGGTTCTAGACTTGCCATTTTATTTCTTATTTTCAATAATATGACCAAGAAAACTCTATTCTTGTCCACATTTCAAAGAAAAGTGAGGTTTGGAGAGCTCAAACAAGTATCCACAGTTATGCCACTACTTACAAACAGAAGCAGATTCAAAGTCAGGAAATTCAACATGGCAGCCGTAATTTAATCAAACACTGCTCTGTTTCTCTCGCTCCCTATCACTACTTGTTTCTAATCTTCCACATTTAGAAATAGCTCCAAAGTCATTAGACATCACAAAACAAAACCCTCACGCACACAACCTGTGATTCGATTGATGGGTGATGATTTTTCCACAAAGGAATCCTCTCCCCAAGCACAGAGAACTGCCGATATTGCACACAGATAGGCTTATGTAACTGGAAATCATAGAACTCTAGAATTCTATTTCTAGCTCCATTATAAGCACAGTCTTTGGACACAACCTCAAAATTTGCACCTCACATGCACTAGGCATGCACTAGTATGCAGTTCACATGCACTAGGCGTGCACCACCTCACATGCACTAGGCGTGCACCACCTCACATGCACTAGGCGTGCACCACAGTGGAGTCATGCACTCACCAGCAAGTCCATTCTGAGTGGAAAAGAAAACCTACTTGCCATCCAAAGAAGGTGACTTACTCAGAAATGGAAAATAATTTTTCATTATGTCTGGCACTTGAAATTAATGGCAAAGACTTTAAATAGATGTCCCCGTGTGTGTGTGTGTGTGTGTGTGTGTGTGTGTGTGTGTGTGTGTCAGAAAGAAGTATGCTGTGGTGTACAAATATGGTTTTCATGTACATGGGCTCCTTTGTGGAGATCAGAGGTTGACATCAGGAGTCTCCCCTTGACGCTTCTCTACCTTATGTGGTAAGGAAGGGTCTGTCTCTTGACTCCGCACATCACAAATTCAGTTGTTCTGGCTAGTCAGCTTCCTCAGAGGATCCCATCCTTGCCTCCTGAGCTCGGGGGATTATAGGCAGGATGCCACGAGTACCAGGCATTTATTTGGGTACTGGGGATTTGAACACATTTGTACAGCAAACACTTTATCTACTGAGCCATCTCCTCAGTCCAATGTCTTTACTTTTAATTAATGAGGATAACTTTTTAAACAGAAATGGGGTGAGGAGATGATAATGGTCCAATGACTGGTGAAGCAAGTCCCTAAAATGCATTCACTGACACATTATTGTATGTGACATTCTCCTAAGTCATTGATTTACATGCAGAAAATGCAAATTAAAGTGAGAGGTAGAAGTGTGAGCTTGGTATGATATACTGGCTAAAAACAAAGGATAATTATAATTATAAAGGTAGGGAACTATCCCACCTGTGTGCGTGTGCATTCCATGGTTGTGGAGACTAACCCAGTGCCTTGTGCTTACTAGGCAAACACACTAAACCAGAGCTAAACCCCCAATTCATTCAGCAAGTAAGCATCAATTACCAACTATGTCTTGTGGTAAAATATAAAATAATAGAAATGGGTTAATTTAAGATGAAAGAGCTAGTTAGAAACACACTTAAGCTATTGGCAAAATAGTATTGCAATTAATATAGTTTCTGTGTGATTATTTTGGGTCTGGGAGACTGGGAAACGAACACGCAGCCTCTGCCTACAAGGTAACCCATCATACCATTTACACACAACTAATATTTTTAAAAGAGTTTTTTTCTATTGATATGTCATGTAGTTCTTTCCCTCTGAAAGATGTTGTTTAAGCTTGAAACTTCACCTTCTAGTCACTGGAAAATTGTGACAAAGATTTCTTTTCCTTCAATTCATGCAACTGTAAAATTTGCTCCAAGAACTAAAAATATTACTTAGAATATATCACTGTGGCCAAGTATAGTGTTACACACCTTCAAGCCCAGCACTTCAGAAGCAGAGGCAGGTGATCTCTGAGTTTGAGGCCAGCCTGGTCTATATACCAAGCTCCAGGTCAGGGCTACACAGTAAGACAGTGACCCAAAACAACAGCAGCAACAATGTCACTGTCACATGCTGCAGAGTAGATGCAGGCTTCCAAGTGACGAGAACACTTCAGATGTGGTCTTCACCTTCTATGCCACCAAACTCCAAAGTCTCCAAAGCGTTTGCCCCTAAGATCAGAGACAGAACTGAAATTGGATCTAAAAGCCATTCCGCGTCTACCCAGCTCATTTTGCAGTAGGTAATTTCTATCCTCCTCTGCAGTTAGAAAATGAGACTTAGACCATATATGCATCCAAGTATAATTCCTACTACACACCGAAAAAGCAACTCTTGCGTTCTCAAAAAAAGAAAGGTAACATCAAGTTCATACAGCAGCTAGAAACGTGATAAATCCACGCAGCCACAGTGATTCCTGCCTAAACTAACAATTCATTCACGGCCACAGTTCACTGCCGTTGTCATCACTTCCCTGCCTCTAATTACCTTCCATCTGGTTTACGTCTCGAGTTTACAGCACTTGCCCACTTTGGCTACACTAGTTTACATCTAACACCAAACACATGTTTATGTTTACCACATACCAGCTCTGCGTTCCTGGACTTAAAATTGTATCAATTTATAATTCCATTAATGGAAAACTTATGAGACAGATCCGGCTCCTTTAATAAAATGAGAAAGAGCCACCATTTGGATGCTGTTAAGAAGGAGCCCATACCGAAGGCTAAACGCTCCGGTTAGATACACCCTGCTCAGATAAGTGGGCCTCTGGAACCGCTGCCTTGGCTGCTAAGCACAGACCACTGCTTGCAGTTCATTTTCTGGGACTCCATGTGGAGGCCTGTGTCTTCACTGGAAGATGAGGAGTGATCAAAGAGACTATGAGGATGCTTTGTTCAAAGATGTATCAAATTTGGGGCTGGGAGTATAGCCCCATGGTAACACATGTGGCTTAGTATGCATGAAGCCCCAAGTTCAAGTTCAATCCCCAGCACACCCATGTGCTTGCTCAGATGTATATACACAAACAAACAAGCAAAAATCAGGTTTTTAAATTGGGTTCTTGAAACTTGTCATTTTAAAATTTGTATTTCTAGGAGGCTGGAGAGATGGCTCAGAGGTTAAGAGCACTGCCTGTTCTTCCAAAGGTCCTGAGTTCAATTCCCAGCAACCACATGGTGGCTCACAACCATCTGTAATGGGGTCTGGTGCCTTCTTCTGGCCTGCAGGCATACAGACAGACAGAATAGTGTATACAAAATAAATAAATAAAATATTTTAAAAAAATAAAATTTGTATTTCTGTGTATGTGTACACGTATTTGATGCAGAGAATGGGGCAAACATATGCATACCATGGTACACATGGGGACCAGAGGACAACTTTAAGTGTCTGTCCTCAACTTCCGCCTTGTTTGAGACAGAGCCTCTCTTGTTCTCCACTGCTGTCACACCAGACTCTGCAGTCTGTGAGCTCCCAGCAGTTCTCCTGCTTGTCTCCCATTCCAGCTAGGGGTACACTAGGATCACAAGCACAGGGATGCAAAGGTCTAGCTTTTATCTGGGTGCCATGAATCTGAAGACAGGTCATCAGGCTTGCAAGGCAAAGGTTTCACCCAGTGAGCCATCTCCCCGGCCCTGAGCTCACCACATTTTAGGGCATGTTTGTAGATGAAACAAGTTTCAATTTCAAGAATAAAAGGGGCGTGTCCCCAGATGGCAACAGCCTCTCCATATATAGTTCTCTAGCACAGGCCAGATTCATGTTCGGACATCTACAGCCACTGCTGACCAGGTTCCAAAGAAAACTACAGATAAGAACATTGTCTGGATCTTGGGCTGTTTCTGAAGGATTTCGGCTCTATAAAAAACATACTTTGGGAAGTATAAAAGATTAAGGTCTGGTCGCACATGCTTCCTTCCAAATAAAGGAAGAATTACCCCTTTCCTCCTATGCCACTTCTACCCTATTGGTTAAAGAGCACACGGACTCCGTCACTTTATAGTCTTCCTAATCCCTTCTCTCCCTCCCTCCCCACCCCACAAGAATGTTGCCCTGAGGATTCAGCAACAGGCCTCAAATGATGGTACAATGCCCAGAGAGATGCCCGTGCCTATCCTGAAGGTAGACGTTGCGCACAGACAGGAGACCTCTGATGACTTGCTGGGTTCTGTAGGGAAGAGGGGTTCTGCAAGTCAGGATGGCTGAGTGGCCTAAGGAAGAGGAGACCAGTGTTCTTATCCTGTCAGATCCATCGGCTCCCATCACAGCCCTTTCCTCCTACCTCCTCCAGAACTGTTTTCTACTGGTTCTTCAGCAAATCCTAACTCTTCTTCTGTGTGAAAAATAAATGCAAAATGGCCAGAGCTTCCTGAGACAGACAGGTTTGAAGAATGCAGTCCCAACTTGCTTAACTACCAAGTATTGCCTCGAGAGAGCTCAGCTGCAGGGAAGCTCTGGGTGACTGATCCTGCTGTCTGCACCATTCAAAGGCTGCTGGCCTGCCCACATGACTGGTTACTTTCATGCTCATCACATCTTAGCTTGCTTGCCAGCGAGCCTTGGCCTTGGCCAGCGTGAGACATCCCAGAGGCAATCTTACAGTCTGGCCACAGTAAACTGAGCTCATTAACAGCTCAGTTTGTGGACTCTCCCTGCCACTGTCAGATTCTAACACACTGGATGTACCAAGAATTGTGAAAATATCCACTAAAACACTGGCCATTTCATGGACCTGCTTGGCTTTTAATGGCATTAAAATAACAGATGTGGTCAAGTGATCCTAGTTATACAAAATAAACTTGAACTTGTCATCATCAGCACATATTTCAACTTGGTGCTTGCAGTCCATGTCCTCAAAAGTCATAGACTCAGATACGAGTACTATCGTAAGCACCACCTTCCTTTTGGTTTGTTTTGTTGTTCTTGTTTTATTTCAAGACAGGGTTTCTCTGTGTATCCCTGCCTGCCCTGGAACTTGCTCTACAAGCCAGGCTGGCCTTGAACTCACAGAAATCTGCCTGCCTCTGCTTCTTGAGTGCTGGGATCAAAGGTGTGCAAAATACCACCTAGCAAGCATCACGGTACACTGGTGGCATTGTTACAGAGTCAGGCAGAAGACAAGAGACTTTGCTGGTGGCATCACCATACGATTTTGGCAGGTCCTTGAGCAGTTGTGCACATCCACGGTGTCCAACACTGACATGTGTGTCAAGAAAAATTACGACTGTTCTGGAAGTACATAACGCCGTATTGATGTTGGCTCCCCATGGGGCATCCACTACCAACCTCCCTGTACCCTATGCAGAGCTCCACCTGATTTTTCTGCTTGACAGTGACCACACAATGACTTCTCCATTCTCCTTCGCTCTCTGTCTTCCTTCACTTCTGAAAGAGTTTTTCTTTGGAAAAGTCCTTGCTGTCTTAGCTTTCGCTCTTTATTAACTTGGTTGTGCTTGAAGAAATTTTTATCTCATGTCCCTTGTTTCCACTTGTTCTTGAGACAGTAAATAGGTCATTTCCTGATCTCTGGGGGAGCTGCCAGAGAATGGTGTCTCTGTAGCGGTCCTGCTGCGAGGCTTCCGACAGGCTCTCCAAGGCTCTGCCTCCTGAGACCTTCTGCCATGGAGGCTAGGCTAAGGACCAGCTTCGGCAGATCTGGGAAGAGATGGCGGAGGGTGACAGGGACACATGTCAACACAAATGGCTCCAGATGTGAGTCAAGGGAACACTACAATGGAAGAAGTAATAAGGAAAGTCTCCTAGTCACATGATGACTCCTGCTTTGTCACTCAAGAGAGGGGTTTTGCCTTCTTGGGAGGTCTATTGCCACAGCCTGTTTTGACATTACCTCAATTGGAGCCCATATTTCATCAACAAAGCAAACAGTTCATGAACTTGAACACTCTGAGGTGAGGGAGCTCTATTAGGTAGAGATTTGATGGCTCTGAACAGAGGTCACCAAGTTGTCTAGCTCTAGAAGAGGAAGTGCCACGCCTCCTTAGTGTACCCTCCCACTTATTCCCAAGGATGGGTTTCCTGAATCCACTCCTGGATGTTGCCTTTCCCTATCTTCTTCCCAGCATCCTCACTGGACACCACAAAGGGTTGATAAGTCACCCCCAGCCTCAGGACCAACTGCCTCAGCCTACACAGAGTCTTTTCTCTTAAGAGGAAACTCGATCCTCAAAACCAGTAACTTAGCCTGTGTTTACTGAAACTCCAGGGGCCATGTACACAGTAGCGAGCTAACAATAGCATCAATCAGGTCCCAAAGATGCTTAAAACTACCAGTTGGGTGATTTGGTTAGCATCCACGTTCTTTGTTTCTGAAATACATGGCTACATAAGAAGGGGAATGACATAGAAAAAGAAGCCAGCTGAGTCCTAGGATCCTTCAATCACAATAGCTGATGACGTAGGGTGTCACCCAGGGTCTCGGGGCTGGAGAATGCTGGATCCTACATCTTCTGCCACCAAAGGGTGCCCTCTTATACATGGGCTTCTGTTAGTGGAGAGGAGCAGCGGTTCCTGCAAACTAAATCCACTAATGTCCAAGACTCTCAGTCCACGCAGACTCTGTGACAAAACACCTTGGATCAGCAGTTTATAAACAACAGACGTGTGCTCCCCGCAATCTGGAGTAGTTCATGATCAAATGACCTCGAGTTCTCTGTCACATGGTTGGTGCCAGGTCCCAAAGAAAACCCAGAGAATGTCTAACTGTGGTGCCCATTAGCACAGCACAATGTTTGCTTGGCCTCTGGTGTTTCTCGGCATCACAAGTACCGGGACCTGTTAGAGACCTGGCTTGCCTCAGCGCTTCTCACCTTGTCCCCTCCCCTAAACCTCTCCAGCTCAGGAATTTCATTTCCCTTCCCCCAGCTTCTCTTTCTGATATAAACCTCTCCCACAAACTCTCTCGGTTCTCTCCCTCTCCGTCCTCCTGGTCCCCTCTCAACTCTCTTTCTCTCTCTCTCTCTCTCTTTCTCTCTCTCTCACTCTCGCTCTCTCACTCTCGCTCCTCTTGGTCCCCTCTCATGTCTCTCTCTCTTCGACTCCTCTCCCACTCTCTTCCTCTCTCTCCTCTCACGGCCCCGTTCAGTCTGGATCCTTCCAGATGCCTCTGGCCATGCTCTCCCTCACAACTATAATAAAATCCTTCTCCTCATACCTTGGGGGATTCATTCAGATGCCACCTCCCATGTGTCCTCAAAAGAAAGCAGGGCTAATACCCTCCCCATTTTCTTTAAGTTTTGGTTGTTCTCATTGTATTTTTTTCTCTTGGTTTGGAGGCAACTCTGTGTGTGTGTGTGTGTGTGTGTGTGTGTGTGTGTACACGTGTGTGTACGTGTGGGTCTTGACCTCTTTGGGTTAGAATGACCCTTTCACAGGGGTGACCTAGGAGCATCCTATATATCAAATATTTACATTATGATTTATAACAGTAGCAAAATTATAGTTATGAAGCATCAAAGCAATAATTTTATGGTTGGGGGTCACCACAACATGAGGAGCTGCATTAAAGGGTCTCAGCATTAGGAAAGTTGAGAACCACTGGACCAGTTGAACTTGGGTGCTGCAGCATAGTCTATATAACAAAATCAAAGCTAGCGTGGCTTCCATGAGGACCGCTCCAAAAACTCCCAAGTAAACAAATTAGAACTGTGGCGCTGAGGACCTAGTGTAGAAGGAACGGCAGGCCGCTTCCCACAGTCCGGCTCCCGGCTAGCTTTACCCGAAATAATTACACAGAAACTGTATTCTTTTAAACACTGCCTGGCCCATTACCTCCAGCCTCTTATTGGCTAACTCTCACATGTTGATTCAACCCATTTCTAATAATCTGTATCTCACCACGAGGTCGTGGCTTACCGGGAAAGATTCAGCATGTCTGACCTGGCAGTTTCATGGCAGGCGGCTCTCTGACTCTGCTTCTTTCTCCCACAATTCACTTCTGTCTTCCCCGCCTACCTATATTCTGACCTATCAGGCCAGGCAGTTTTCTTTATTAATTAACCAATGAAAGCAACAGATAGATAGAAGACTCTCCTACATTAGTCTAGCTCCACCATAGCCAGCACCATGCCAGATTCAAAGTCCAGCAGCGTAAATAAGTCCATATCAGCTAATGGGCTGGCGTGGCTTAGTGAAGGAGGGCAAACTTAGCCTACAGAAGCTCACCTAGTAAGAGAGATTTGGCACACAAAAAGGAAAAGGAATAATATCACTCTAACCATTAGCCATTTGACTAATAATGAATTGAATAACTGGAGGATGAGGATGAAGTTCAGTTGGCAGAGGGCTTGACCAGCAAGCAAGAAGCCCTGGGTTTAATCCTCAGCACCACATAAACCAGACATGGTGGTGCATGCACATAAACCTGTCTCCCGGGAGATAGGGAGACAGGAGGGTAAAATGTTCAAAGTCACTTTCAGCTAGATAGCAAGTTTGAGGCCAGCCGAGGACACAAGAGAGCCTGTCTATAAACAAAACTAAACAAATTTGAACAAATGTCACTTCTTGGGAAAATTCGCTTCTGCTTTGAATTTTCTCTTTAGTTGGGAGTGTTGGGGTACTCTGGCCCAGGGTGACCTCTTCCAGCACTGTATCCCAGAGGGGGAAGAGGGACAAAGTAGACCTTTGGGACTGGTGAGGGCAGTTCCTTCAGCATCAGGGAGGACGGATTCAAAGTCAGGGACCTTTTGGGCACATATTAACTTAAGTTTTGCAATCCAGTAAGACTTTAAGAGGAAGGATTTCAAAGCCCATGTGTTTGCCTTGGGGGACTCAGGGCCAGAGAAAAGCCTGGCGCTGATTGGCTGTCAGTAATATAGCATATTCATGAGGCAAGAATGGGGGATGGACGATTCCATGTTTGCTGCAGAGGTTGCCATGGGCTCTCATTTACACAGCTTTTAGGAACGTTCCTTCATATACCCCCAGCTGGACCGGCTTCTCCAAAGTCATTCCCCAGATTGAGTAATTGTTCATTATGTCTTCAGGGGCAGGTTCCATTTGCAGTCACAAATCCCCATGAAAATTTGTAGGAAAATAACCCCATGCTTTCCTTAGCTCCACAGTGGGATCACCTGATACATAAAGACTGCTTCCATTTTAAAGGTGAGCTGCAGAGCTAAATTGGGAGTTGACTTAATCCCACGTTTATGGGGTGATTAATGTCCCAAGTAACCAGGCTGGTCGACAAGTTAATGCCTTTTTTCTTTAACCAAGTGCACAGGGCTCCTTACCCTTTATGGCAGAGTACATTGCTGCCACTGGGTTCCAACAGGGAAAGCCACTGCCTAAACTTCCTTTGTGCCAAATGAACCGGGACTCTTAGACTCACCAAGATTCCTACCAGAAAGAGTTGCAGCGATTTAGGGGGGAGTGAAGGTAAAATAAATTAGCAGTGGTGAGTAGTTGAAGTGGGGAGGATCTTTCTGAGCATGTAGACTAAGGGAGTCCATGCATGGTGGCGTGACGTACCTTGACATGACACGTGACTGGTGTTTTAGCTTCATTTTTGTCACTGTGATAAAAATGTCACTGTGATAATACACATCTTTCAGGGCAAAGATGAAATGCATCTTTCAGGGGCAAAGGGTCACTCCACTTACCATTCCAGGTTACAGTCTTGTAGTGACATTTCATTTGCATTTTAATAAATAAAGCTTGCCTGAAGATCAGAAAAGTAAAACAGCCACACTGACCAGCCTTACAGACCAGGCCACAATGACACACGCCTTCAATCCCAGTAGCCACATTAGCTTGCCGTAAAAACCAGGCAATAATGATGCATGCCCTTAATCCAGTCCTAGAGAAGATAATAAAACAGGAGAAGACAGTTCTCATTCTGAGACTCCTGGAGGCAGAATCACCATTTCGCACTGAGGCAGAGGAAAGAGCCAGTAGCTGACTGTTTTGCTTTTCTGACCTTCAGGTTGAGCTCCAGTTTCTGTCTCTGGGTTTTTATTAATCATGCCACACAGTCTGTCTCTGTGGGGAAGTTAAGGCAGGAACTGGGAGAAGTTGGTCACGTGTTCACTCAGCCAGGAGAGAAAGAATGAATGCTTACTGCCTCTGTAGGACCCAAACCCAGGGCAAGGCAGCAACAACTTTCAGACTGACTTTTCCCACATCAGCTAATCAAGTCAATCTCACTCAGGCATGCCCAGAGGCTAACTTGATCCAGACAATCACTCATTGAGACCCTTGTCTCTGGTGATTCTGTTGTGTCAAGTTCATGATTAAAACAACCTTCACGCCCAGCCTCCACTGTAGCAGTAGCAGCAACAACTGCATGCTGGGATCTACTCTCTGCTGGAATCCTACCGGTACTCTGTCTTCTTCTTCATTATCCTAAGAGATTGATGTGAGACTAGGAGATTCAACAACTGACCCAAAAAGTAGATCCGGATTTTCCCAACTTACAACTACCAGCCCCCCATTCCTAGGTGGCCTCCCTGATCACATATACTCTCCCATTTACAATGCTTTTAAAAAAGAGAGGTTCATCCACTCACAGCTTTATCAGTAAAGAATTTCAATCCCGCAATGCTCTTTCTCAAAATCAACCACCCAGCATTTAAATCAGCCAGGATTTAAAGTTAATTAACTAACCAACTAATTTTTAAAAATTAGACTAAGAAAGTCAAGAGAGGACACTGATTCCTCGGGTATCAGAAGGTAACCATGAAGAGACTCCCCAAAACTTTGCTCCTGGCACTTAGAAATCTAACTTTACACTGGGACATGATGTAGGATTTCCCTCTGCATGCTGTGAATATGTTTTATTACCATTGGTTAATAAAGAAGCTGCTTTGGGCCTATGGCAGGGCAGAATATAGCCAGCAGAAAATCCAAGCAGAGATGAAGAGAGAGAGTAGGCGGAGTCGAAGAGATGCCATCTAGCTGCCAAAGGAGAAGGATGAAAGGAGAAGGACACTGGAATCTTAGTGGTAGGCTACAGCCTTGTGGCAATACACAGACTGATAGAAATGGGTTAATTTAAGATGTAAGAGCTAGCTAGGAATATGCTAGAGTCATTGGCCAAACAGTGTGGTAATTAATATAGTTTCTGTGTGATTATTTCAGGTCTGGACAGCCAAGAATGAACAAACAGCCTCTGCCTACAGGGCCAGGGCTTGGGACCCTAGGTAGAAGTGATCACTGTCACTTCCTATTTCCATTCTAACTGATTGCTTTAAAACTATGGTCAAGACAACGTTGTTCGTAGGTAAGAGCACTTGCTGCTCTCACAGAGGACCAGAATTCTAGTCCCAATACCACGTTATTGCTCACAACCACCTGTATCTCCAGCTCCATTATTTGACACACTATTCTGGTCTCCGTGGGCTTGTGCACACATGCACACAAATGCTCACACACTCAAATATACATTAAATAAAAATAAGTAAGTCTTTAAAAAAAAAGAAAACATATGAACACATTTCACACTCACCAGAGCATCACAAGATGAAGGCCAGCTTAATACATAGAGAGACCCTGTCTCTAAAAAGTAGAACTCTGACCAGGCCTTGTAACTCAGTGGTGAAGTACCTGCCTAGCATGTATGAGGCCCTGGGGTTTCATCCCTACCACTACAAAAACAAAAACAAAAACAAAAAAACATTTTTTAAAATAAATGGTAAATAGGGTAAGGTTATATCCCACATATACACAATCACACATGCTCACTCACACATCATGCTTGCACACGTAAACACTTCCATGCCATGCTGTTGTCCTATTAATAGCTAGCATGTATTTAGTACCTAGTGTGTACCAGGCATTGCTCTCTGAGAAGACATCTTATGTGCACAGCCATCCTTTGAAATAAGTGCATGTTACAGATAATGAGATGGAGGCCCAGAGAGGTGAGCTGAGGCACACCAGAAGGGACAGTGGAGGCCTGCAGCTCTACTCCGAGTTCCGCTAAGTAGCTGTGGGTCTGTCGGAAGAGGCATGGTCTAAAGGCTCTCTGGCTCTGCTGCCTTCTACAATAGAATGAGTTAAGGTCCTTTGGGAAGTGCCTCGATCTCCCCTGTGGGCAGGAATCTAATTCATGGTTATGGTGGGTGAGAATCTGATCTTCCTGTGGCAAAGCCCTGTGGAATCCCAGGCATGAAATGCATTTTATAAACGCTCACTTGTTGCTGTGTTACCGTGCATTAATGAGAAACATCACACTCATTTCCCCAGCCTCCTCTGGGGTCTGTCTGTGTCCCTGGGTTCCTTTTCACTCCCCATTTAGATAATAGCAGGAGAACACTTCATTACACTCTGCGGAGGCATCTGGCTTTGCTCGGCTCTCTCAAATCACCACCCCCCCGCCGGCAGATCCAGGCAAATCCAGGCAAATGATGCCTTTTTGTCTTCTTCTCAGTCCCAGGCCTGCAGAAGGGAAGAACATAGCTTAGTGGCCTTGAAGTTCACAGTTACTGGTCTAATACCTGCCTCTGTCAGTGCTGAGAAAGGACCCCAGATCACGCGTGGTAAGCAAATGCTCTACCACAACGCTCCGCTCCCAGCCCCTTATCTTCCATTTTGGCATCTTTGTCTCTCTTCGTGGGCCTCTTCTCTGCTAGAAGATTTGTAACTTTAAAGTTAGTGTAAGTCAGCAAGGCATGGCAGCTCACACTTGTATACCCTGCACTTTAGAGGCTGAGGCAGAGGGATCAAAAGTTTGAGTTCAAGTTGGGCCAAGGTGGTCCTGGCCTTTAATCCCAGCACTACAGAGGCAGAGGCAGGCGGATCTTTGAGTTGGAGTCAAGCCTGGTCTACAGAGAGATTTCCAGGTTAGCCAGGGCTGCACAGAGAAACTCTTCTAGGAAAAAAAAAAGTCTGAGTTCAGTCTGGGCTGTGGAGTGAATTTAAGGCCAGTCTGGTTTGCCTGGTAAGACTCTGTCTCACAAAACATAAAAATGAGGGAGGGTCAGAGGGAGGGAAGAGTAAGCTACCATGAAAGCAGCTCACACATAGTAACTGGGCTGTAGTTCAGTGTTGAAGCATGGTCTTAGATGTATTAGATCTTGGTTTCCATCCTTAGCGCCCATCTTAAACCATGAGGAATTTGATCAACTGTTAGGATCTATCTTATGCCCTAATTTTGCTTGTTTTCTCTCTCTCTCTCTCTCTCTCTCTCTCTCTCTCTCTCTCTCTATTTCTCTCTCTCTCTCTCTCTTTTGAAACATAATCTTAAGCAACTTACAGTGACCTCAAACTTACTCTGTATGTAGCTGAGGATGACCTTAAATTTATGACCCTCCTGCCTCCACTTCCTGACTGCTAAAGTTACCGGCAACACCATTACACAGGGTTTATGTCATGCTGGAGACCAAACCCAGGGTTTTATACATGCCCAGAAAATGCTCTGCCTACTGAGCTACATCCTCAGCCCCTTTTTTGTTTGTTTTGTTTCTTTTCTTTTGTGTGTATGGGTGCTTCGTCTGCCTGTTTGTCTGTGCGCCCCATACTTGAAGTGCACTTGGAGGTCAAAAGATGGTGTGAGATCCCCTGGCACTTGTCAGCGGCCCGTGATAGCTGGGGATCCAAGAGCAGCCAGTGCTTTTAAGCAATGACCCTGCTTGTTTTTTTGAGATGGAGTCTCAGATATCCCAGCTGACCTAAAACATGGGAAGCAGCTTGAGGGTGACCTTGAACTCATCGTCCTGACTCCAACTTTTATTTTAGCTATCTTTTTGTCTTGTGATGAAAATAGAATCAAGGACACTGCACACACACACACTGAACAAGTTCTCTACTACTGAACAACGTTCCAATGAAAACGCATGGAGATATCTCTGTGGAAATGCCTCGACAAAACCCACTTAAAGGTGAACAGTGGGAAAAGGAGAAAGTGGCCATGGCCAGCTCACCTCCCAGAGGAGAAAAAGTATTCCCGCCCATGGCAGCAAATAGAATTTCATCTGTGCAGACAGAATTCTTGTCCTCAGTGAAGAAACAAGGAGTTCCAGGAGCCGTGTTCCTGCTCCTGCAGCAAGCTAGCCTCCCTCCAGGAGCAGGGTCCAGAGAGCCAGCCACGTGAATACCACACAGTGCTCACATGGGACATGTGGAGAATCTTCTACCAAACTTCAGATATTCGTGACCGCGTTCAAGAGGGACAGTGTGATGCCTGCAAGAGCCTGAAGCTCATCGGCCAGAAGAGTAATGATGATCTTCAAGCACCCTGGGCTTCCTCCCCACTGTGAACATATAACAAAGACGTCATGGTAGCTCAGTCCTCCCTCCCTCTGCCCCTTCCTCTGTCCCTCCTTCCAGCCCGCCCTCATTTCTTCCTGTTTTTGAAACAGGTTCTTATTGGGCATACCAGGTTAGCCTTGAATTCAGTCCACAGCCCAGGCTGAACTCAAACCAGTTTGAGTCCCAAGCCCCCAGTACAAGCCAGTCAGACCACAGGTGTCTGAAGCTGTGCTCAAGGAAGCCAACTCAGACTTGGAAGAGAGGCTGGGCCATGGCATGGAGAAAAATGACCATAGACCTCCACAGGACATCTTCAAAATCAGGCTTCCCTGATAGTGTCAATTAGTCACAAAGCAGTTTAAGTACGCGGGGGAGCGGGGCGCCTCAAGTAGGAAGATGGCAAAGTCGAGGGGAGGCTGAGCATAGATGAGTGCACACAGTTCATAGTGGGGTGAGGGATGAAGAAGGAAAAGGAAATGCTTCAATGTTTCAATGCGCTGAACATTTTTAAATGGTGGTGCTGGGGTACAAACCATTTCTGTAACAATGAGCCTATTTGAAGCACACTGTGTTCTCTCTGTCATTGCTCCTTCTGCCTCTCTCTGTATCTCTCTCTCTCTCTCTCTCTCTCTCTCTCTCTCTCTCTCTCTCCTCCCTCCCTCTCTCTCTCTCTCTCTCTCTCTCTCTCTTCTCTCTCTCTCTCTCTTTCTGTGTGTGTGTGTGTGTGTGTGTGTGTGTGTGTGTGTGTGTGTTTAAAGACAGAATTTCACTGTGTAACCCAGACTGACCTCAAAACCTTGGACTCAGGTGATCCTCCTGTCCCAGCCTACTGTCAATACGGGACTACAGGTAGGGGACATACCACCTTGCCCACCACCTGTGCTACTTCCAACAGACTTGGTGAGAACAAGGTCCCTCTGTGTGCATCCAGTAGCAGTTAGGATCTGGAATTTACTTTGCATTCGTAACCTACAGAGTGTCTACATGCCCTCAGTCAGTCAATACTACCCAAGTGGTGATAACCTTCAGAGTTAAGAGAGCAGTGAGCTTCTTCTGAAGAAATAGAAGTCTGAGCCCCAAGCCCATTCCCAGAAAAACTCCTGCTTTTTCTCCCTGTGACTGAATCAGCCCTGAACTGGTGGAACGGAATGACAGTGAGGACATCTCAAATCAGACCGATGACCTCAGTCCTCCAGAATTCTGGCCTTTTACTCAGAGGGCATCTGGGTTTGGGTCCTGCGCAATCTAAGAAGAGAGGGAGAGAACTGAAGAGTAAGCATACATGTGTTCATACATGTGTTCATACATGTGTTCAAACATGTGTTCTCTGGACCCTTGAGTCTGGATGCGGTGGCTCTTCAAGTTCCTGACTTGACTTCCCTGAGCCGTAACCTGGGATTTTTAAACCAAATAGTTCTTTATCCCTTGAAATTATTTTTGTCAAAGTATTTTATCACAGCAACAGAAACGAAACTAAAACACCCACCATGCCTTCCCTGCCATGATAGACTTAATGGAATAAACCATGAGCCAAGATAAATATTTCCTCCTGTAAGATGTCTATGTCAGATAATTTGACCACAGCGGTAGAAAAATAACTGACGCCCAACCCAGGCCTGCCTCCTCCCCAGCCAGGCCCTGTTCCTGGCCTCCAAAACAAAGGAAAAGTGGCAGGCCCTGTGGGGATGAGGCTGTCACTCAGTAAACACTTTTTTGTTTTAGAACTTTTTATTTTACATATATAAGTTTTTTACCTGAATGTTTGCATGTGTATCATATGCATATCTGCTTCCCTCAAAACTCAGAAGAGGGCATTGGATTCCCGGGAACTAGAGTTAGGCATGGTTGTAAGTCACCCTGTGGATGTTGACAACCCTACCAGGCCCTCTGCAAGAGCATCAAGTGCTCTTAACTGCTGAACCATCTCTCCAGCCCCTCAGGAAGTGCTTGACCTAACCTAGGAAGAACAAGCTTAGAGTTTAGGGTGGGATAGATGTAGCTAAAGATAAAAGAGGAGGAAATTGTTTTTCTCTGGCCAGGAAAGTTAATCACAAAGGTCTCCATGACTGTGTGAAAACTGATTTATTCCCTTCACCGTTGACTGTGTTCATGGCCTGTATCTCAACTCCACCAAGCCAAAAAACTCAAAAGAAAATCAACAGAACAAAGGAAACAACCAGGCTATGGGACCTCTTAGACCAGAGAATTGGGAGATTGACATAAAATAACTTCACACAAAAATAACTTCAGGGGAAAAAGAACTTATTTGGTTCACAAACCCCAGGTTATAGTCCGTCACTGCAGGGAAACCAAGAAGACGGGAATGGTGCATTAACTCCTTCCTTATCACGACAGAGAAACCTCCTGAGCAGATGTCTCCAGTTAAAAGACACAGTCCCAACAGCACAATTTTGTTTCTCCTCAGACATCTCTGCCACTATAAACTTTTTCAAAGAGTGAATAGCAGAGCCAGATATGGTGCAACATGGTTGTTACCCTAGAACTCAGAAGGATGAAAGTTCTAGGCTAATAGAGACAGGTTATCTTCAAAACAAATAAGAAAAAAAAAATAAGAGAAAGAAAGAAAGTGTATCATATGTGCTGGTTAGTTGATATAAGTTAGGGTCATTTGGGAAGAGAGACTCTCAACTGGAAAACTCCTCTACCGGAGTGGTCCCTATGTAAGCCTGTGGGGCATTTTCTAGATTGATGATTGATATAAGAGGCTCCAGCTCACTATATGGATGGCTCCATCTCTTGGCTGGAGGTCCTTGGTGCTATAAGAAAGCCGACTAAGGAAGCCATGAGGAGCAAGACAGTAAGCAGCACCCCTCCATGGCTTCTGCTTCATTCCCTGCTTCCAGGTTCCTGCACTGAGTTCCTACTCGGACTTCCCTGGATGGTGGGCTGTAATGTGGGGTTGTAAGCAAAATAAACTCCTCCTCCTCAAGTTGTTTTGGTCAGAGTGTTTTATCATTACAATAGACAGACACACAGACAGGTAGCTAGAGATATATTGTCATTTTAGCCACTTTCAGGATGCAGTTCAATGTCACTATATACAGTTATAATATGTAATACAGTATTGCACCACCATCCGTCTCCAGAACCTTCTCAGCCTTCCTCACCTGAAACATCACACTCATTAAACATTATCTCTCTGTTTTCCCTCTTTTGGCTCCCAGTCACTTCTTTTCTGTTATGTCTAAGAGCTTGTCCTATTCTAGGTGCCTCATATAAGTAGATAACAATATTTACCCTAGTTTCTGGCCTCCTGTTTTCCAGGTTCACTCATGTCCTCGCACGGTCTAAATTTCCTTCTTTCATGGGTGGTGTATGTGTGTAGCATAGTTCTACAAGTCACTCTTTCATTGATAGGCTGTTTTGATTCTTTGACTATTGTGGGTCAGACCACTGTGAAAACAGACACACAAGTATCTACCTGAGTCTCTAGGAAAAAAATAATGAGTCCTTGGCTACCTGGGGCAGATGCTGCCAGAACCCATGGAGGAGAATTCAATGAAAACATCTGATGAGCGGCTGAAAGTTCTTGGTTAGTATCCATTCCTGCGCAGGCACACAATTCCCAGAAACATGAACTCTGGGTCTCAGGGTAAAACAGTCCCAGAGGAAGTTCTTGGTGTGGTAGTTTGGGGAAGGGAATGGTCGTGAAGAAGAGCCCAGGGGCCTACCTGGGTGTGTGGGGAAGGGGACAGTCAGAGAGAAGAGCACAGAGGCCTACCTGGGTGTGTGGGGAAGGGGACAGTCAGAGAGAAGAGCACAGAGGCCTACCTGGGCGCTTGTCTTTCAGCTCCTCTGTGCAATAGCACCTGTGCTGAGGCAGGATAGACCATTGTCCTGCCATTCTTAGGACACTGGGGAGAACTACTGAACCAGGAAAAAGGAAACCTCTAGTCTCTGCAGAAGTACACCCTAGGTCCAGACCATTAGAGATGGTCTGCCATCAGTGGATACGGAGGATGTGATCCAGAGACCTCACTCCAAAGGCCCAGCACACCATGCCACGCACAGGCTGATAATGCCCACATCCCACCACCATGCTGGTGGGTAGCAACCAACATCACAGGCATTCACTGATGAGAGAGGGACAACCCTGGAGCTGAGAGCGGAGCAAACATTCAGAAAACCTTTCTGGGAAGTTCCAAGAGTGAGACAATCACACTTAAGGAATTTGAAGCCTGTGGGACATATGTAGAACTCTATCAGAATGTTAACTCTGACCTCACTGACTCACCAAATACACACTAAGTGGGAAGCATGTTTACTTCAGCCTTCACTGCTGAAAACAAGAGTCAAAGAAGAGAAGTAAAAAAAGGGATAGACGGAGTTTCCCTCCTGAGTAAACAAAGTCCTCAAAGTTGTGAATTTGCAGATATGACATGAATCTCGGTACTCTAATAAAATAAAATATTTAAGTAATTATGATTAATACGCTAAAGGTTTTAGGAAGGAAATGGACAACATATAAAGTAGCATGGGTCATTTCTGCAATGAGAAAAATTCATTAAGGAAATCAGAGAAGAATACTAAAAATAGTGAACAAGAGTAAAGAGTACCACCAATGGACATGTCAGCCAATGGTGGAAATGGAAGACACCAGAGATGGACACACCAGTCAGTGATGGAGATGGAGGACACCACAGATGGACACACCAGTCAGTGATGAAGGGAATCACATATGGACACACCAGTCAGTGATGGAGGACACCACAGATGGACACACCAGTCAGTGATGGGTGTGAAGGGTATCACCAGTGAACACTTAGCATCATAGCTTCATTCTGTTGTTATGAAACGCTTTGATCAAAACAACTTGGGGGAGGGAGGAGCTTACTTCATCTTACACTTCCAGTTCATGGTTCATCCCTGAACTCAGGGTAGGAACCATGGAGAAACTCTGGTTGCTGGCTCACTCAGACTCTGCTTATTTAGCTTTCTTTTGTGGCCCACGACCACCTGCCTAGCATGGTCTACTTTCACAGTAGTCTGAACCAATGAGATAGCTCGCGGGGCAAAGGTGTTTGCCACCACATTTGATCCCTGGGGCCTACAAGACAAAAAGAGCAAACAGACTCCCTCAAGTTGTTCTCTGACCTATATGCATGTGACACACAGGGAGGGGGATTTAAACACATAAAGTACTGAGCAAAAATAAACTTTAAAACAAAGACACACAAAATGGATATCCATTTTGTTTTGTTTCCCGTGTGCTTGGTTTTGGAGTTAGGGGTTGGTGCAGGGCTGCAGGCATGCTCGATAGGCTGGTGGTCCTCCAGCCTCCGTTCTCTGACAGACAGCATTGCTGACAGACGTAAAGATCACTCCTTCAAATTGCTACAAAAGTGTCTCAGTGATTCCTCTCGATTCTTGCACTTAGGTCGTGAGTGAATACCAGTCTGGAACACAGTCCCAATGTTGTATACCTCACGTCCTATCGACCTGTCCTGGTAGGTAAAGGCAAGGAAAGTTGAGAGAGCTATTAAAAATTGATGATGGGGAGCCAATAGCCGGGAGATGGTGGCCTGCCAGGGCCTGACTTGGCACTGAATCAGTTTGAATTCTCGGCGACAAACCCTAGCTGAGGACTTTGCATTTCCTTAGCTGGGATCTAAACACTCAAGTCTCCCCACACCCACCTGCCACTGGAGTCCAGGTGTGCCCGGAGGCTGCTTCCACTTGTTTTCTTCCCACTTGTTTTCTGCTTCTAGGTCCAAGGGGAAAACTGATTTCCTCTTACTCTTCTCACATTCTTTCAAGGTTTCTTTCTCTCCCCACATCCCTCTTCTGGCTTTCTTGCGCCCCCCCCCCCCACTCTCTCTCCTTCACTCCTCTCATATCCATTCAATTCAAGTGAAACTTGGAAAAGTTAAACATTGGCCTTTGATACAGTAGTCATGTCAGTGACCCTTTCAGGCTAGTCTCTGGGGGAATGTTTCATATCACCTGACATGTCATCTGATTCCAGCATTTTCTCAGTGTCAGACAATCCCCACCACACTACTGCATTGTGTTCTGAGACATCAGCCTCTTCACTAGCAAGGAACTATACATCTCTGGGCTGTGCAGCTTTGGGCTGCGTGGCTCTGAGATGCATGGCTCTGGGCTGTGTGGCTCTGGGCTGTGTGGGCTGTGTGGCTCTGGGAGGCATGGCTCTGGGCTGTGTGGCTCTGGGCTGTACATCTCCGGACGAATTGCTGAGTCCAGAATAGAATACCATCTCTCTCCAAATTCAGCTTACTGTTTTATGGAAGAAGATTCTTTGGGGTTTTGTTATCAATAAAGTGGATGGATTGTCAAACCATGGCTGTAAAGGAAGTTATTTGAACCTCTTTGGTGAAAAAATTGACTTTGGAGATGATTTCAGCGTCTGAGCACTTTGAAGATTTACGAACACAATTTACATCTTATGATTTTCACACTACATCCTGACACCAGTCACTGAAATTGTACCCCTCTCTTACTTGTTTTGATTTCCTCTATTTGTTTTTGACAAGATCTCACAATATTTCTCCAGTTGGCCTGGAACTCGATATGCAGACCAGGTTAGCCTTGAACTTGAAAGACTCCCTTCCTGCCTCTGCCTCTCCAATGCAGGAATAGAAGCATTATTCAATACTCTATTCTTCTTTCCTAGAAATTAAAAATCAAAAGCTGGGGACACAGCTCAGAGGTAAATTACTAGCTTAGCACACATGAGGTCCTAGGGTCAATTCCTAGATTAAAAAAAAAAAACAAAACAAGCAAGCAAAAGACACACACCAAGACTCTTCTGGCCTGGGAACATAGTTTCCAGTAGTCTGCTTAGCAAGTATGAAGTGAGGGTGTATCTCCAGGAGAAAGGGCCCCAAGGCTACAACAGGACCACAGAAAGAGAAAATCTAACATAGCATTCCTTCATACAGTTAACTTCATATATTTCCATGGGAAATTTTCATAATTTAAAAAATGTCTTAACTGGATGTGATGGCTCATGCCTATAACCCCAGGACTTAAGAAAATGTAGCAGAGGGATTAACCCCAAGTTTAAAACTAGTTTGGAGTTTTGACTGTGTAGGAACTTTGAGTCAAGCACAGGTGATGGTATGAGAGGTGTTCTCTCACCAAAGCAAACCAAACCTTGTCACAAACAACTTCACTCACTAATACAAAGAACGAAGTGCATAGGACCTGGTGCTTTCTGCCTCTTTGACTTGGGAGGCTGATATTCAATTCTAATGTTTCTCCTTTTTTTTTCTTTTTCTTTTTCAAGACAGGGTTCCTCTTTCAAGACAGGCCTTGGAGCCTGTCCTGGAACTAGCTCTTGTAGACCAGGCTGCTCCTCGAACTCACAGAGATCCACCTGCCTCTACCTCCCGAGTGCTGGGATTAAAGGCATGTGCCACCACCGCCTGGCTGAGGCTGATATTCAAGAAAAATAGAATGACACTGTTTTTTCTCTTCTTCCATCTCTATCAAGAGCCGAAAAAGAAAGGGGAAAATGGTTAATAATGTCCTTCCCTTATCCTATTAAACAATAGCTCTTTCCCTACTATTACCAGACCAGCACATAAAACATGGAACCTTCCCTCTCTCACAAATTGAAATTGAATAGAGATTTCTTCTCATTCCAGAAAGAACAGAAGCAAAGAACCCCTTCCTGGTTGTCACGGTGGGATGGGACAAGAATTTGTTTGAATGCAGGGTGGCCTTCCCTTCCTAAAAGGTAGACACTATTATGAACCACCTTCACTGTCAACCCTGACTGAACTTGCAGTCACCTAGGAGACACAGCTTTGTGGTTGTCTATGATCATATTTCCAGATGGTTTCACTAAGGAGGGGAACCCTACCCTGAATGTGGGTGGCACCATCCTACGGGTCTCATCCTATTGAGACCTTAGAATGAACTTTAAAAAAAAAAAAAAAAAGAGGAGGATGGACAGGAACTGGATCCCAGCATTCACCACTCTACTTCCTGGCAATGCCTTAGCTCCTCCCACCATGCTGCCCCACCTTGATGGACAGTGAGCCACATTAAACCCTTCCTCCCTTAGACTGCTTTTGTCACAGCTCTGAGAAAGACAATTAATACAACACCCTATGTCAGGCAAAGTGCTATTGTAAAGTTTACACCCAGAAATAAAACTTTGTGAACCTGTTTTTTAACCTTCTCACTAGTTCTTAACATCCACTAGGAAGAATGTAGCCAGGCAGAGTGTTCTTGGACAGAACCCAAGTCTGAGTTCACAGTATGTCTGTGGGTGAGTCACCCAGCAAGTGTTTTTTAACATCCAGGTAGGCCGAATACTCAAACCTACAACTGCAAGATGTAAGCTCCTGTGAGAAGTATTGCTGTGGAATAATCCTTCTGTACACACTGTGAATATATGTCGCTTTGATTGGCTTAATAAACAAGCTGATTGGCCAATAGCTGAACAGGATAAACTTAGGTGGGAAAGTCAAACTGAGAGTGGTGAGATGAGGAAGGCAGAGTCAGAGGAGTCCCCAGCCAGATGGAGAACAAATGGAACACACAAAATGGGATAGAGGTAAAAGCCACAAGCCTCAGGGTAGCACATAATAGAAATGGGCTAAGTTGTAAGAGCTACCTAGTAATAAGCCTGAGCTACTGGGAGAGCATTTATAATTTATATTAAGTCTCCAAGCCTTTTGGAGAAAGGCTTTTTTTTGGGGGGGGAGGAAGCAGCTGATGGTTTGTGAGCAAGCAGCTGGGACAGGAAAACTTCACCTACAAAGTATCAAACATTTAGAGGGTGGAGGATACAGCATTTGCCACCTGCATGACCATGGGTTTGGTCCCCAGCATTACAAGAACAAAAGGACAAAAAATCTAAATGATGCAAGCCATAAAGAAACACAAATATCTCTCCTTTCCGTCTTAGCCAAGTCCCAATGTACTAATCTTAACACTTCTGCTAATGGGAGAAAATTCTCCAATACAAGACTATTCCATTGTCATAGAGGATTTGTTTCATGTATTTAAAAAAAAAAAGCATGAAGGTTGAAGCTATTTTTAAGTCTAATTGTCACTATAAGTTTCTTTAGTTTAGTGGTATTTTTAAAAACTGTTTGTTTTGTTTTGTTTTTGAACTTTGTGTTTTGTTCCAGTTTTTATTCAAGAAAGTCTAAGAAAAATCACCACAATTGTTTCAAACTATATACAAAGACATTGTTACACTTCTGTTACTTATAGAACTAGGAACATTCTCTCTTTTCTCTCAAGTGCTCTAGTCCAAATCCTGAGTCCGAGGCTCATTGTAAATGTAAATTCAATTACACACAATATTCCAAATGGGCAATGCTTTGTTGCTCAAAAAAAGGAAAGATGGCCCCAAGCACAGAACTGTGTACACCACTTTCCATCTTCAGAAAGCAGACTTTATTAGCTTAATTATAATTAGAGAAAGGAGACATGATTCCAACCCTGTATTGAATGACTAATGGGAGCTAAAAGTACAGAAGAAATAAAAGCATGAAAACACATGAGAAAAAGCTTATCTGTATTTCATAGTAGCATTTTAGCAACAATTTCTACTCTATAATGTGTTTCCCAAGATCAAAGGGCTCCAAAGGTGCCAAAAGATTCTTAAAACACACATTTGTGGTACAAGGAAACCATTTCATTTACAAGTGATTTCATTTTACAAGTGAAAAGGACGTTAGCTCTTGGTGACTATAACAAATACTTAGAAAATCAACTTAAAAAGAGAAAAGGTTAATTTTGGCTCACAGTTTCCGAAGTGCCTGCTGGCCCTATGGCTTTTAGCCTGTGAAAGGCCTCACACCTTTCTCATATGGCAAGCGGTATGTGGGTGAGCGGATGGCTAGCTTAAGGTACCCAGAGAGGAAAGAGAAAGGAAGAAAAGACCAGTGTCTCCTAATTTCCTTTCAGGATGCGCCCTCTGTGACCAGAGACCTTCCCACTAGTGTCCACCTCTTAGTGATTCCACCGCTTTCCAGAAGTACCAAATCGGACACCACCACATGGTCCGTGGTGGCACAGACCATGCATGGACTGTATCCGGCCAGAGGATAGAATGCTGCTCTTTTCAAACCTGGAAGTGGACTTCTTGCCAATCACACAGCCGTGACTACGAGCCAGGAGAAAGGCGCTGGTGCCATATGTAGGCTGTGGCGGCTTCTCCTGTATCACCTGTCCTTGTGCCACCAAAGTCACATGAGCAGTGGTTTAGGATGTGCGGGGAAGCTCTGCAATCCCCAGCTACACACAGCTGTGCTTCCCGGTAGCTTTAGGCTGCTGCTTGCAACCCAGTCCAGCGTGCACCCTTCCTGTGGGAGTCCCACTTCTGAAGTGGGACTCTGAAGACATCAGGCCGGGAGGGGCACACCATGAGCACCAGTTTGGCCAGAACGCCAGCAGACAGCTAGGTGGCCCTGTTAATTTAGACTGTCACAATAGTAAGTGGCAATTTGTGCGCCTTGGAGCTGTAGCACGCTCCCAGCTTGTGGCAACAGGCACTTGGTAAAGCTGGTACAGCAACTGTTACTGACAAGTCTCCCAGCGGCGCACCTGTTTCTTAACCGTCTCCAACGATAACAGGAGAAGCGGCGTGTTCATGTCCCTAAATTAGACAAGAGGTGTCCTCCTTACGATTTCATTATGGAACTAAAGAGAAGGCTTTAATGATTCAATGATTGGTTTTAATTGTCAACTTAGCACAACCCAGAACTGCCTTGGAGGAGGGTCTACGGGGTGCTCTCTAGATTAGGTTGGCCTGTGGTCCTGTCTTCAGAGAATTATCATTGCTGTGTTAATTGACATGGGAAGACCCAGCTGCTAGGAGCAGTACCATTCCCTGGTTTGAGGTCTCGGACTACGTAAGGGTGGAGAAAGACAGTTGAATAGCAATCACACATACTTACTTCTCTGTGTTCTTGATTTTGGCTGTGCTGTGGTGCTTCAGGTTCCTGCCTCACAGTGAAGAACTGTGAACTGAGAATGTAGCCAGGGTGTTTTAACCACAGAAGCTGGAAGCAGACCCTAAACAGTAGGTGTTCATAACTTCTTCCCAAAGCCAGAGTGAGAGCAGTTATACGAGAGAACAACAGAAACTGTAGATGAGGTCCCTTAGTAAACATCTGTCAGCTTCCAGGGCTGGTGACACAGCTGCAGATCCTCGCTGGCATTTCTTCAGTCTTAACAGCTAAGTCCTTTCTCCCGACATTGTCTTGACCATGGCACCGACTGGCCTCACTATGTCTACATTCATGGGCACCAATCTACATTACTGCTAGGTAAGAGGGTCACGTGAGGAAGCAGAGGGTCATATGTGTTACTGGAGCTTGTTGAAAGTTAAATTGTGACTCATGATTATGTGTGACTGAGGCTGTTCCTAAACAGCAAGAGTCCAGGGCTTCGGGCACACATGGGCAGAATTAACTGGGCTGGTCCAGACTGGCCTGCAAGCTTGATATGATGGCACCAGTGTTTACATGAGAACTTCCAAGCAAAGGACAAAGTCAAAAGTCCATGTCCAGTCATTAGAAGACAAGGAGGCAGCTGTGCTCAGAACCCCAATGTGTAACAGGAAGAGAGAGAGAGAGAGAGAGAGAGAGAGAGAGAGAGAGAGAGAGAGAGAACATGATATCAGAGCAGAAGCAGGCAGAATGGTCCTAAAACAGACCCTAAGAGATGGCCTGAACAGTATTCACAAGCAAGAAACATAAAGCCAAGGGTGTGGTCGAGAGTGTAAACATACCTGAGGAGGACAGAAACAAACCAGCAAGGAGAGAGACACAGATGAGAAATGCAACACCAGTGACTTCTGTGTCTCACAAGTGTCCCATCAGCCCCCAGGAGTGGCTATTAGAAGATGTTGGACAAATGAGAGACATATGGGTCAATTCCTGGGCTTGGCAAACTCAACATCAGTACCTTACCTAACACACGTGAGGTTGACTTAAAGAACATGTATGCAGCAATGCTCATGAGAAAGAGCAATCACACTGTGCAATTACACTTTTTTCTATTATTAAACCTGTTGTTTTTAGCCCAACAAATGCCTTGAAAGTTTACATTCTTGGTAACTTTTTAAATTTACATTTACTTATTTTAGTGTGGGTGTGTCTCTCTGACTGTCTGTATGTGTGTGTGTCTGACTGTGTATTTGTTTGTGTGTGTGTGTCTCTCTCTGACTGTCTGTATGTGTGCATGTGTCTCTCTCTGACTGTCTGTGTGTCTGTGTGTCTGTCTGTCTGTCTGTGTCTCTCTCTGACTGTCTATCTGTGTGTGTCTGTATGCGTGTGTCTCTCTCTCTGATTGTCTGTCTGTATGTGTGTGTGTCTCTGGCTGTTTGTGTGTGTCTGACTGTCTGTATGTATGTGTGTATGTGTCTCTCTGACTGTCTGTGTGTGCGTCTCTCTCTCTCTGATTGTCTGTCTGTATGTGTGTGTGTCTCTCTTTGACTGTCTGTCTGTATGCGTGCTTGTGTGTCTGTATGTGTGTGTGTGTCTGACTATCTGCATGTGTGTCTCTCTCTCTGACTGTCTGTCTGTATGTGTGTATCTCTCTGTCTGTCTCTATGTGTGTGTGTGTCTCTGTCTGTCTGTATGTGTGTGTGTCTCTGACTGTTTGTATGCGTGTGTCTCTCTCTGACTGTCTGTCTGTATGTGTGTGTGTCTTTCTCTCTGATTGTCTGTGTGTGTCTGTGTGTATGTGTCTGTCTGTCTGTCAGTATGTGTGTGTCTCTTTCTGACTGTCTGTCTGTATGTGTGTGGGTCTCTCTCTGACTGTTTGTGTGTGTGTCTATATGTGTATGTATCTCTGACTGTGTCTGTATGTGTGTGTGTGTCTCTGTCTCTGTCTGTCTGTATGTGTGTGTCTGACTATCTGTCTGTATGTGTGCATGTCTCTGTCTGTATATGTGTGTCTGACTATCTGTCTGTATGTGTGTGTCTATGTCTCTGAAGTGGTGGAGAGAGCAAAGGACACAGAGGTCAGAGAACAGTTAATGGTATGTGGTTCTCCCCTTCCACCATGGGGGACCCAGGGAACAAACTCAGATCATCACTGGGATTGGTACTAGACACCTTTACCCGAGGATTCCAGAAACACATATTTACATCAACCAGTCCTCATTAGCTTACAGGTTACAGGTATGGTCTGGTACATGTTTTTCTCTGTTTCCTCCTCTCATGCATGTGACTTTTGCCTCACCTGGAATACCAAGACAGACATCAAACCACACCAATCACGTGAAGCACCTGTGCATGTGGGTTCATCCACTCATTGAACAAGGAGCTGTGTGTGCACTAACAAGATGTGCAAAGCCAGGTTCTTGTTGCAGCAGGAAGAAGATAACTTGTCCCTCTTGATTCTGAAACTTTCTGAGCTACCCTATGTTGGTGTTTGTTTTTTGTTTTTTGTTTTGTTTTTCTGCAGTGGGTGTTGAAATTCTAGTACTTTCCAATCAAATGAACCATTCCCTCACACGGAAGTCAAACTGAGTAAATTAAAGACTCACAAATTTAAAAACAAATTTTAACAACAAGACATCACTAGATCTGGGGTTAAGAAGATGGCTCAGAGGTTAAGAGCACTGGCTGCTCTTCCAGAGGACCTGAGTTCAATTCCCATCAACCTCATGGTGGCTCACAACCATCTATAACAAGATCTGGTGCCCTCTTCTGGCCTGTGGGCAGAACACTGTTTATATACTAAATAAATCTTTTTTTTTTTAATCAGTAGCTTTTTAATTACATATGTGTTTGTATGTATATATTCATTTCTTGTATTTTGTGTGTGCCCTTGGGAGCACATTGGCATGGGCACGTGTGTGGTAGTCAGAGGACAACTTGTGTTGCTTCTCTTCTTTCACCATGAGGATCCTGAGGATCAAGCACTGGCCATCAGTTTTGGTGACAAGCCCCATCACCTGCTGAGCCATTTCATCCACCCTAGATTTTTAAGCTACTGATGGTCTGTGCTTCTGTGGGGTCCACTGCTGACCTCTGCCACTATGGTCTTGTCCAAGCCTGTAAATCAGTTCTTCTTGCATTATTTCATGCCATCCTCCCGACGAAGTGAAGCTATTGTTACTAATTCCCATTGTGTGAGGAAATTGAGAAGCTAATTATCCTGAGGTGATACCCTTAATAACATTCCATGTGTGAACTTGAATCCAGATCCTTCAGAAATAAAAAACAAAAATTGTCTATACTCACAGCAGGTATTTAATCTGTAAAAACAATACGGTAAGCATTTGGACAGTACTTTTGACTAAATGAAGTTCTACCACAGACAATTGAGGTTAAGGCTCCTGGCAGATTCTACTTCAAGTCTAGCAGGAAGGTGTTTTTTCCCAGGACCGGGATAAAGAACAGGCAAAAGAATATAGTCCATCCATAATTTTCACCCAGCCAACATATTTATGTGATATTATGTGAAGAGTTATTTTTGTTTTGCTTGTTCCGCTCAGGCGTGTGTTGCTCTGGTGGCTCCACATGAAGCCAGAGGAGCCTGGAAAGAAGCGCGGAGCCTTGCTGTAGGCACGTGGCTTTCCGGCAGGATCCGGGACTTTTGTACAGTGCTGTCCTGCTACCAAAGCCCCCACTTGCCCCTGCGGGAATCCTAGAGACACTAATACCTGCCAGGAGCCATGGGAAAGAGCTCCATTAACCTACTACTGAGAAAAGGTTGGCTCCTTTGGGACAGACAAATTCAGCTTTTCAGAGCAATGGAGGGACCTCCTTGCTGAACTTCCATTCAAATGCCAGCAGCAACTTCCCAGTCAGAGGAGAGGTGACGCCCCCTGGCTCCATTGTCCACCCCAGCGTTGAACACAAAACAGTCTCTGGGAGGATTTACCTCACAATCAGGTGTCAGCATGGGGGGTGACCCTTGACAGTTCTCAATCCCCGGAGGCTGGAGAGTCACGTCCCCTTCCAGTTTAGGAGGTGCATGTGAGGATCCCAAGTTGGGCCAGGGTTAAGGTCAAGCGTGACTACACCAGGTCTTACAGAGAGAACCTGCTAACTTATTTTCGGGGGAAGCTTCCATTTTACTAAGTTACTAATTTATTTGGACAGGGATGGCATTATCAGTAAAGAAATATTGATTTGCTAGTTAGGTGCTGTACCCCTGAAAATGCTTCCTGCCACACAGGCATATTATTGCCCAGAGAAGAGAATGAACCAGTCCTGCCAGGGAGGCTGGGAGTCAGGAAGCCCCTGGGGGGTTGATGTAGGCAGTCAGGTTACAGAGCTCTCAGTGGCTTGTTCTTAACTCTTTAGGGCAACTGGTGACAACTTTGAACATAATTAAATTCTCAACGTAAAATGCAACTCTTTCTTAGTTTAAAGAATATTAGCTATGTTTTTCCTTACCTTGGCTTGGAAACTGCACCAAATTGAAAAGATAGGCTGACCCATTTGGCTATGTGGTAATGTTTCATTGGGTTTTAGGCTCATTTAATTTTTTTCTTCCCTGACTCCCTTCATTAGCAATTTATTCTCTTTTAGACTTAACACACACACAAACAAAAAAAATTATCATTTTTGCAGTGCTGGAGCATGCTCAATTTTGCCAGAACTTCACCTCAGCTTGCCAACACAAATTACAACCTTTAAGACAATAGGTTAGGATGAAAACAGAAGGGAAAAGAGTGACTTATATTTACTGACAACACAAACCCAAATGCCTGATAAGCAAACTTCATGATCTCTCTCTCCTCCTATTCTCTCTTCGGGTTTATACAAATGTAAAGGTCATTCTGCTTGCTGGTCAAAGGCCAATTTAACCCTTTAATCCAAATGAGAAGTAGCCTTTTAGACCAGGGCAAGTGTGAATTTAGGTCTCTGGTTATCAAAACTACAATCACTGAATTTAGTAAGAACTGCTCTAACATGGACATCTAACACACTAAAGAAATTGACACACTGCCGTTAGAGATGTGGCGGCTTCCTACCGTCTTATGCGTTCCCTCAAGAGTCCAGGGGGAGGGAGAAGGGATAAAGAGCATGTAGATTTCTCATGGACCTAACTGCTGAAGCAATTTTTGTTCCATTAGGTTTGTAACATTACCGTCTTCGGAGAGAATTTACACAACGCCTCTCAATTTATTAATTCATCACATCTAACTTAGTCTTCACATGCCCCAAAGCAAACCAGTTCCCTCCAGCTCCAGCATCTACTTCTGCAGTCCTTTAAAGATGCTCAATGTAAATTTAGTGTAGGACCACAAAGCCCACTTGATTAGCCCTACGAGTTTGCCCTGTATGTACTGCGGTGATCAGCTCTCTTTCCTGAGTTCTCCACAGATTTGGTCCAAAGAAATCTAGTCCACAACATGAAGTCGCCCTAGAGACCATCTAGCCAGAAGCCGTGAGACGGCTCTGACTGCCTAGCAAAGCACCCCCCGCGGCTGCTTATCGATCCCTTTCCAGCTATCCTTTCCACACTTACAGAACGGGAACAGTTTGTAGACACATGCTGGTAGATTTGCCTAGCTGCTAATACATCTAACTTCTTTTTCTTTATTTTTAAAAACTAATATTATTTTATGTGTATGAGCATTTTGTCCGTGTACCACATGCATGCCTGGTGCCTGTGGAGGCCAAAAGAGGGCATTAGACTCCCTAGAAATGGAGTTTCAGATCATTGTGAGCCACCATGTGGGTGCTGAGAAACCACCCAGGTCTTCTGGAAGAGCAGCCAGTGCCCTTAACCACTGAGCCAACTCTCAATTTCCTGCTTCCAGATTTCTTAAAAGAAGATCCATTGGAAAATTGCCTTGCTGCAGGAAAGAAAGTCCTATCTAGTTAAATACTGCTTCGCCCCTTTCCAAATTTCTCAAATGAGAAAAGCCAATCACAATGCAAGCTGCACTGTTAGCAGATCCAGGAGGACATGTTTAAAGTATAAACCATACCCCAAATAAAGAGGTGATCATAACTGGGAGAGGTGTAAACAGCATCTTGGATTCTCAGATCAATGACCAGCCTTTATGATCTGCAGGCTGATAGAATGAATTGGGCATAGAATATAGAATAGAATTACATAAAATTGTGTATAGAAAGCAGACTACAGAATGAATTGGGAAGAGGGAATTAGGGTGATCTGACAGTCCAGCACTTAATTTTTCATTTATGACTGTAACCCAAAGAATAACATACCAGACTAACACACTTTCCCCGAGAAATTAATAATTCACTTACAAACCCCTGCTCCATGACAAAATTCCAGAACCCAGTACAGCAGCTCCTTGTATTTTGCTGAAAGCACCGATAGGCATGTTTTGACTGATGGTGGTGATTGTACAAAATGAACCCAGCATCCAAGTGCCACTGAGATGTTATCTGCACCTCCCTGATGTTAGCCAGTGTATCTGCAACTCAAAAAGGAAATAGGTGCACGAGATTAAAATACTCTTCCGGCAGACATACAGTTATCCCCAAAGGACAAAATTACAGTAGGCTCGAGAAAAGCACACAGACACAACGCAAGTACTAACAATCCTAAGTCCAGCGTGTGGTTCACTGAAAAGCTGCCCATCTCAAATAAGCAAATTTGAGACAGTACAAAATCAATTAAAGCAACCCACCATATAAAGCAGTCATTCAGTTCCAAGTTTTAGGAAATGTTAGTTGAGGCCATCTAGTTCATTTGTGTTTTTGTTTTGTTTTGTTGTTTTATTTTATGGGAGATTTTTGTTTGTTTGGTTGGTTGGTTGGTTTTGGTTTTTTGTTTGTTTGTTCACCTGTTTTTTGACAAGGTCTCATTATATAGCCCTAGCTGAAGTGTAGACCATGTAGATCAAGACAGCTTCAACTCACAAAGATCTGCCTGCCTCTGCATCCCAAGAGCTGGGATTAAAGAGTGTGTCCAGTGTTAACAGTCACTTTCTTTCTTTCTTTTGTTTGTTTTTTGTCTTTTATTTTTTTTAGAAACATTTTTTTTGGACCTAGAGATTGAACCCAAAGCCTCAAACATATTAGGCAAGAGACTGAAACTGACTCTTCCATGTCTACTGTGGTTCTTGTCTGGACTTCTTTTTGGTTGTTGTTTGTTGGTTTTGATTTTAGTTTGGGTTTTGTTTTATTTGAGACAAAGTCTCTCTGTTTTGTTTTGTTTGCTTTATTTTGTTTTGTTTGAGACAGGGTCTCTCTCTGTAGCCCTGGCTGTCCTGGAACTTGTTATGTAGACCAGGCTCAAACTCATGGAGATCCTCCTGCCACTCCCCAAGTGCTACAATTATCTGATAACTTTTATTCTTAACAGAAATAATTACCGCATCTCCCTGTTACCCGAGAGACTGAACAGGGAGCCTGGTTCTGTGCTTTTCGCCGTAGTCTCTGAGTTGTATCACTGCCCCCATTCTCCAGGCAACAAAACGAACATTCACCTTGTTTCCAGTTTACCGAAGCTCACACTGCTCCGAAGGTTGAAAGCTATTTAGGCTAAGAGGCCCAGAAGAGGACCAATTAGACATTCTAAGGGGAAAAAGCTGCTCTGGCCCCGAGAAGGCCGTGCTACAGCTACGATACTAGATGCCACTGCTTTCAAGCCTTTACCCTATAATCAACCCATATTGAAACCAGATTTCCGGGCGCTTCAGAGAGCTTTGTGATTTTCTGAAGCAGACATGCTTAGTATTTGAGAAGGTCAAACCCCCTGTGGTGCAGTGTTTTTAATAAAATCAGCTCAACAGAAATTAGAGACACACCAGCCAATTTCTAGGAAGCCTCTGAGCCATCCAAAATAAGAAGAGAAAGAACATAAAAGACACAATCATGTATGGATCAATTTCTTTCAAAAGGGGCAGGACTTAGGGGTATAGATACAGAAACATGACAAACTTAGGCCCATTTGCATCTGGTTTGAGCAAATTTCCACTTAGAAAGGAAAATTACTTTGGGGAGTGCTCTGTGTCGTTTTAAACGAGGGCTGTTCTGGGTAGTCCAGTCTTACACAGCCGCCTCAATGTAAGCGCACAAACCTCTGAGAGAAAAATGAACTAATGAACCAATCATCACACCGTTCTCGGATCTCCAAAGCAGATAGATAGGCAGCCCCACCTCCTGCTGTGAGCTCCACTCTCACAAGAAGGAAGCCAGAAGCCAGGCTGCACACAGTGCCCAGTAACCCAAAAAGCAGAAAAACCTGTGGTGCTTTTCATTGACAGGGAAGCTGTGTAGAGGGCCAACCAGCGAAGACGAACATAAACACAGGATTTGCTCTCAGGAAAAGGGGGGTTATGTCATGTGGCTAAAGCTGGGTCCTCAGAAATGTCAAAGGGGTCATGAGTTCCTACCCCACAGAACAGATTGGGGTAGACTCATGAGTACCCCGAAAAAGACAGGAGGTAGGTCAGCAAACACAGAAGCACAAGTCACCGCACTCAGCTTCCAGTGAACTCTCCACTGGGCAGGCTGGGCAGGCAGACCCACGCTTTCCGCGGCCCACGTGCACAGATGAAGCTCCAGGCTTCCTTCGCTGTTTTTTCCTAATGAGCTGCTGAGTTGCTAATTCACTCAATGTCCCTTGAAATTCATGAGCTGGGACCGACTAGAGGAAAATGTGTCACCAATAGAAAAGATGACTACTTAACAGTTCTCAGCCTTCTGCTGCACCCCTTTAATACAGCTCCTGTTGTGGGAACCCCACAACCATGAAATTATTTCACTGGTTCTTCATTACTGTTATTTTGCTACTGCTATGAACCATAATGTAAATATCTGATATACGACCCCCAAAAGGTCAAGACCCACAGGTTGAGAAGCACTGACTTTAAAAAAAAAAAAATCACTGACCTAAGGCAGGCCTGGCATTAAGGCACTTGAGAAACTGAGGCACAATTGTCATTTGGTGGTCCGAGATCTTAGGTCAAAAACGGAAGTGCTTGGGGAGGTTACTGACAACTCTGTGTGATACAACAGTGCACGGGAGGTGCAGGAGAAAGGGGTTACTGACACTGTGTGACGTGACAGTGTACGAGGTGCGGGGGAGGGGGTTACTGACTCTGTGTGACGTGACAGAGCATGAGGTGCATGGGGAGGGGGTTACTGACTCTGTGTGACGTGATAGTGTACGAGGTGCGGGGGAGGGGGTTACTCTGTGTGACGTGACAGTGTACAAGGTGTGGGGGAAGGGGTTACTGACTCTGTGTGATGTGACAGGGCACGAGGTGCATGGGGAGGGGGTTACTGACTCTGTGTGACGTGACAGTGTACGAGGTGCGTGGAGAGGGGGGTTACTGACGCTGTGTGACGTGACAAAGGAAGAACAATGTACGAGGTGCACAAGCCTCAGCCTTCAAGCAACAAAGTCACTGCAGCCTGTGCAAAAGTGAGGGTAAGGATGGAAAACGCACCGCCTGCCCATTCTGGCCAACTCTCTTCCCTTGCCAGGTCTGAATGGTGAAGTTCAAGTCTTTTATGCCTTGAAATGACAAACACGGGGAATGAGGAAGTAACAGGATGCACATAAAACCTGAGTATTTTCTGGAAGGACTGTCAGGTATGTGGCACAAAGAGCTGTCAACCTCAAAAAGCATAAGGATGCTGCTGTTTATTAAGAGAGGAATTTATTTCAGAGCCTAAACTGCTCGTGCTCTCAAAATAATCTAAATAGGAACTGGCTATAGTGGCGCACACCCTTAGTCCTATCAGCACTGGGGAGGCAAAGGCAGGTGGATCTCTGTGAGCTGGAGGACAGCTTTGTCTACACAGTGAGTTCCAGGAACGTCAGGGCTACCTAGTGAGACTTTGTCCTGAGAAAATCTATGAAAAATCTAGGTGCTCATTTCTTTATTAGTCATTTCTGCTCAAATTATTCCATGTACTTGGCACCTCTCTTAAAGAGTCTCAAATTATGCTCATCTTAAGGTCCTAGTGAAAGTATGCAAAAATACAAAGAAAAATCTCATCTTTAAATATGCAGGCTATCGGTTCAATTTAAAAAAAAAAACCCAGGCACACAAAAAAAATTGAGAAAAAAAAACTGGTAAATTCTCACATTAAAGATAACAAAGACCCATATTAAGGGAAAGGTCCATAAACAAGGTAAAGCGAGTCTTACAGGAGGCAAATACTACTTTTCTGGCTAAAGATCATGTTCTGTCAAGTTCTATTTGGTTATATTAGTTAAATGGTCATTTTGAGGAGGAAACCTAATAGTTGTGTTATTAAAATGTCAATTTAATGACATTCACCACTGAAACCCTTCTTAAGGATTAAAAAGACATTTAGAAACAGATACTGTAAGTATAATCATGTTTAAAGACCAGGAGCATTGCATAATAAAGTTTGGCCAATTTGGGAGACAAAATATTTAATTTGGTTCGAGACAAAATAAACTGTCAAAGTAGACAGTGGTTAACTTTACTAAAGACATTCTTGAACTGGGGGAGGCGAACGTAGTGAGAGGTCCTTGCAGAGCGGTTGGGGGATAGAACATTCCTTTCGCTATGGCAACGGCCTAAACTCAAGTCCTATCTTTTCTGGCACAGATAAGTGAAGAATTCTTAGGGCTTGGGTTCTAGCTTAGTGGTAGAATGTGTGCTTAGCACAAACAAAAAAAAGTTCTTAGATTTAAACTAAAAGCAGGAAAACAATGTGAGACTAGACAGTGGTCATTACAAAGACAATTACAGATTTGGGTAAGAATGAACAAGATCACAATGTAGCCAAAACCTACATTTGCGACGTATGAGTAACAGGTCTCCACTCATATAATGTAACACGTCCTCTCTTACACTTCCAACCCAAACATACTGTTGTTGGTTGGTTTCTGTGGTGCTGGGGAAAATCAGACCCAGGGTCTTATCTAGACAAGCATTCCAGCATTGCATTACACCTATCAGCCTCCCCACACCCCAATCTAAGTTTATAATTCTAGCATTGCATTACCCCACCGTCAGCCTCCCCACACCCCAAACTGAGTTTATAATTTATGAAAGACACCACTAAATTTTCGGACAAAAATATATATATTTTAAAAAATCTTTACAATAAATGAAGATGTAGGAGCTTACAGAGAGCACACTATTTCGGTCAGTTGCGGCTCCCTGGGATACAAGGAACCCTGGGAAGGTGTGTGCAGAGTCCTCTCTTTGCTTTTTATAATTTTAAAGCAAATTAATCCATTTGACTGTATTTGAGTCTGTGCAAATAATCCTTCAGAAGAAATACCCAAGATTCTCTTTCAGAGGTCATTGTCTCTCCAAGATGACTAAGTGAGTTAGTTAGCTCGTCTCCAGATAAAAGTGCTCCTGTCCAGCAGAACTCAGAAGGCCTTCAAGGGTTCAGTGTATAGTCCAGATACGACGGTGTCATACGAATTCCAGCTTCCCATGACCACTGTACATGCCCCAGTGCACGAGGGACAGGATCTTCTCATTACTGAGCTCTGCTTGCCTCATTTTGTCACAGGTCAGACAACAGTTCTCCTGCCCACTGACGGGCACCATGCACTCCAAGTCCAACTTGGCAACCTGCCCCTTCTTGGAATGGTGTCCGTGGAAGCTGTAGTGCAAACGGGAGAGCATCTGCTGCCGCTGATCCTGCAGTCTCTTGTTCTCACTTCGGAGCATGCGCAAGGCCAACATGATGAGCAACACTAAGATCAGTCCGCCGGCGATGGGGACCGCTATCACGGCTGCGCGGAACCACAGTTCTTTGGAGGAAGTCAGCTCCTGCACCTTAGTGATGAGGTTTCTGCTACTGTCGTGCTGGTACCGGCTTCCTTGTCCTAAGGGGGTACAGAGAAAATGGTCAAACAAACTAGGTGACCGCCTCTCCTAGAAGCAAGCATGAACACAAAACTACTTCTCCTAAGAAAGCCCATTTAAACAGCAACTTACTGACATGATATGACAGTAAGAAACGACATGTTACAAAAGTATCCAAAGATGCTTACCAATGCATCTGTTTACAGGCTGTCGTTACTTGAATGTAATGGTCTTTTAATGCCCTCAAAATGTTGAAATAACAGGCAAAGCCTATTATGCAGAGACATCTAATGCTCAGGCAGACATAAAAGCCACTCAGTTAGAGACGGTCTTTGCATCCAGCCTTGCCCTCCCTCTGGTGTCTCTAATTACATTAACAACAAAATCAATGGCAGACATACAAAGTCGCTGCTGTCACAGGCCTACAGATCAGGCAGGCCCTCGGGTCGGAACAGCTTGGACCTACCCGAGGCTTCGCTCTTGGGAGGGGAGAGGACGTCGTGCAGCCCTCGGTAATTGCACATGTCTTCGTGACAGCATTCCAACGTGGGCATGGCAGGGCCAGAGTGGTTTTGGGCCTGCTTGGCTCGGCAGATGTCTGCTGTGCTTGCAAGTGAGTCCAGGCAGCCGTGAGTGAGTGGAGAATTGGTGTTCTGAGGGTCAAGAAGTCTGGAGAAGCAGGCACTCAGCTCAGACTTACACATGTAACCCGTTGCCACACAGTGAGCGGCGTCACAGTAGCACCGGATCTCTCCTGAAAACAAAAAAACTACGTCAGCACCGGCTGAACCCCGAACCCAAAGGCACTTACGCTCCCAAAACAGGCAATGTCCTAAATGGTAGGAATATGAGAACCAACAACAGATCTCTGATGAGTTAAGAGTAATGAAATATTCTGTGGTATGAAGGCAGAGAGTCTTTGCTATACTATCTTTTGTTATAAGGTAGACTCATGTTATTTACATGTTCTTATATTATACAACCACACAACATAAAAACATCAGGCTTTGGGGTTTTGTCTATATAAATATTTGATCGGAACTACTGAATTGTTTGGCATCCCAAAGGTCTGAGCCAAGTTTTAGGAGCCTGAGTCGACACCTTATAAAGTTATTAACTAGACACACAACAATCTAGAAACTGCACAGGTCAGGGGGTTTTCAAGCTATGAAACTGGGCAGCTATCTGCCATCTCTCTAGAAAAGGCAAACTTTGCCTATAAAGACCCTTTCATGCAGAGGAGCTTTTAGTCCGAACATTGTAAAACAGGAACTAGGCAGTTTACAATTAGTGGTTTGCTTGCCAAAGTCAATTTCTTTCAGCCCAAATGGAAAGTCATAAAAGTGGGGGATGTAAAACTGCAAGGCTAACTTCTCCTCCTCCTCCTCCCCCTTCTCCTCCCCAGTTTTACATGCAATTTAACATGTGACCGAAAATGGGAAACTCAAAACTGAAAATCCTTTGCCGCTTGAAGGAAAAATCCTTAAGGAAACCTCAAATTTTTCTCCAGGAAGTGATTAAAGTTTCCTATATAAAACTCACTTTGTGAGTTGCAAGGCTCTGTTAACATCTTGTCACAGTGCAAGATTCCAGACTTGGATGTGGACCTGAAAGTTATCTATCTATCACAAGAAACTGAGATGCCCAACGGGGTAGACGCCCATCACTGTTGGCTGCCACAGCTTGGGCTACTGTAAACCAAACTAATGCACACACCTCGTCCCAGGTCCCAATCGGAAGATCTGTCTAGTTACTGAAACCACTCTGACATTCAACACTGAGAGCTGTGGCTTTTCCAAACCTCCCCCCAACCTCACTTCTCTTCCTCCTCCTTCCTGTGAATGCCTGAGTAAGGTGTCTCATTTAATTATCTGTCCAAATTCCAGGCCACCACATGGTGTGCTCAGTTTTCAGCCAGGCTGCTCACACTTGAGCTGGAAGAAAAGCCTGCCAGCCCAAACCTTGCTATCCTGGTTGTGGGTCCAGGTCCCTTCTCCTGCCTCCTCCACTTCATGTAAGCACCTTAATTCTGCAGCAATCCCTTTCTGCTTTCTCCTCCTTCCAAGTTCAGCCTATTCTTTGCATAAAAGCACACCAGTCCTAGGTGATAATGACTACATATCCCTGGTCTCACAAATTCTATACAGATTTAAAGTGAAATAAAACAGATTAAAAGTCTACTTTGAGCCTATTAGTCTCAGATTTGATGCAGAAAGGGAAAACCAAATACAAGTAAAATGCCGCCCCAGCGTTTATGAGAGCCTATTTAAAATACTATATTTTCAATGACCTAAAACAGTCTTAATAAAATTTTGACAGGTAACTGGGAAAGTTCTAAGACTTTAAAGAAAAATTGGAGCCACATTTCAACAAGGAGAATGGACTTTTGTATTACTGTATTAAAACTGTATTTCTGTCATTTCATAAGGGTTCTTCCTGTGGCATGCAAAGGCCAAGAGGGGACTGGTATTTTAAAACAGTGAACAATGCTCTTCTGTTTGGTTACTGTATGTAGTGATTAAACAAAAATGTCTGCTTCAGTCAAGATGGCTACAGCAGAGGCTGCTGGCTTCTTTTAAATAGAGCTTTTGAAGTCCACAGCAGTCAGAAATCTCTGATCCCCTAATTATATCATTATCAGGCACATAGTTTCGGTATCTGTGACTTCATGTCAGCCCCGGTCCCTCCCTGCTCTGCCTGCCTTTGATAGGGCCAGGAGGCTCCCCTCTGTAGGCTGCAAGGGCTGTTATTTAGAGCTAATTACACCCTTCCTTCCAAAATAAATAAATACTGTAGCACCTCATCCTTGCTGGGCTGGCTTATCCTTTAACCTCAGGCCTGCTACATGGCAATTAGAGAAAAGTGTGTTTGGGGGTGAGGGTCAGAGACTAAATAATGCTTCCCATTAAAAAAAAAAATGGGTTCGTAGAACAGGAGGCAGAGTCCTGGTGGGAGTGAGGGGAGCCTTGAAATCTAGGAGTTAAGAGAATTTCCATCTAAAAGGTGAGCCCTACTGGAAAGAAAAAAAACAACACTCTCCTTTTTCCAGCAGTGTCTGTAAAAATACAGAGTCGGAAAGGGGGTGGATGACAGCGCCTACTCCTCCCAGCTAGTTTAGAGCAGGGGACACACTTCAGCAGCCACCTCAGACTCCTACATTCCCAGGGGGACCTCACACTCTTGGTCCACAGATATGCGTTCTCGGAGACATTCAGACACGCGAAGATACACAGGACACTAGCTAGCACTCACTCAGAAAAAATCAGACACATGTTCTCAAGAACACAGACAAACCCAGCTCACCAAAAGACACCGGCAAACTTGAGGACACTGTTAGCCATCTAAAAACACACGGAGAAACTTAATGGCACTTTTAGGCTCTGGCACCAAGTAAAACCAGAGACTCCCGTCCGGCCCAGTTAGGATTTGCGTTTTCTCGGGACCGTCCCGCTGGGACGTGAGACCATCGGCATCCGGCCATCTCCTGGTTCCGAGGTCTGACAGGCCCGGGACAGTGAGGAAAACCGGCGCAAAGACGCAGGCGGGAACCTCGCCGCCGTTCACGAAGCCCGACGGCCAGCCCCGCAGTCCCGGCGCTCAGTCCCGCGGCACTCACCTTTAGTGAGCAGTACGGCCATGGCGCAGAGCTCCAGCTGCAGCCAGATGAAGATGTAGCTGGAGTGGCGATCCATTGACGCCCCGCGCCCCCGTCGCTCCGGGAGCCAGGCGCGGCTGCACTACGACCCCCGGGGCGCGCCGCGCACGAGCCCGGGCGCCGTCAGTGGCGGGGAGGGAGCCGGAGCATGGAGCGGGACCAAGACTTCCAAGGACACGTTCCCGGCCCCGTGCGCTCCCCGGAGGTCTTCCCCTCGCCCCGCCACCCCGTGCAAAAGCCACGAGCGGCGGACGCGCGCAGAACAGACCCGCAGCGAGCTGCGACTGCACCGGCCAGCCAGCCCGCGTCCGCGCCGTAAATAGCGCCCGGCGCCGGGAGCCGTCCAAGCGTGGCCCCGCCCTGTGCCCCACCTCCGCTCTCCGATTGGTCGACCGTGGCCCGGCAGCAGGGGGCGGGGCCAGACGGGGGCAGAGCCGACCTGCCTTCGGGCTAGCGCTGGCGCCTACGTCTAGCACTGAGGACCCGGCCGCAGCGCTCCCCCTAGCGGGCGTCTGCCAGTGCAGCCTCAGGGGCGCCGCGGAGCCCTCTTCTAGGTAGCCTCTGGGTTTCCTACGAGACTCTCTGGCTGCAGTCTCCTGCCAGCTGCCCCCAGCACGTGGCTTCGCTTTTGTCTCACCTGAACCCTGCAAGAGACTCCACATCCTCGGTGGTCGTGTACCGGAGTCCCACAGAGAGAAGCTACTCCCCGGCTGCTGAGCCCCGACCCCCTCTCCCTCCCAGGGATAATGGCCCGGGCCACCGAGTCTCGGAGTTCCACAAGGACAATGGCCGTGCCCCGGCATCCGGGCCCGGAAACCCTCAGGAACAGTGGCCGTACCCCGGCCACCCAGTCCGGAGACCCCCCAAGGACTCGTCCCGGCCCGACCCAGCCCGCCCGAGCTTGACCGAGGAGGAGTCGAGTGGGGAGCCAGGAAGGGAGCGGTCTGGAGTTGGAGTCGACTCTCTGCCGGCTCCCTGGCTCCCCGGGGCGCATCTGCCCCGAGCCGGCCGCCTTGTGATCAATAAAGCCCAGACAGACAGACTGTTGATCAGTAGGAGCCGCTGGGTTCTCCCGGGTAGACAGGGGACCGGGAGCCTGCTAGAGACACTTAACGAAAATTAGCAAATCCAAAAGCACCCGGCGCCAGCTAGACGACACTGGCCGAGACTCAATTAACCACCCCCCAAACAATCGCAGGCAAACACACCCGCTGACCTGATCAATATCAGTCCCACAGCGATCTCTTTCCTGAGATACTAAGTCATTTATTAGGGCTTGAGGGGCAGTCGCCCCAACGAACCTAAAATGGAATGGGATGCTGTTTGCTTGTCTGAAGGGGAAATGGACTTAAGGATTTTATTATCAGAGGGAATGTTCTTTTACGTACCCTCCCCCAAGCAAAAGTAAACTATCTGCAAAATTCACTTTTAGGGTCAGCCAAGATTTACAATGAGGAAAGATAAAAGTCGGGTCATTTAGAATGGGAGGGCAGATGTGAAAACTAAGCTGGGAGGCTGGCCTCTAGCTCAGAGTCCTGGCCCAGCACTTGAGGCTCTGGGTTCCATGCCAGCACAGCAAAGCAAACAAACACTTAAGGGGAAAATGTCTTATGGACTGAAAATCTAGGAGGAGCCTTCTAAACACCTAACATAGTAAATTTGCTAGCAGTCTTCAGAGACATAGGAAGTTAATGAAGCTACCTTCAAAAAAAAAGTTTTTGTGTAGAAAAAGTAAAAAAAAAACTCATAATCTTATACACTATTACTTTGCTAGGTCAAAATTGCATTTTAAACAGAGGGAGGGAAGCTCATACTCATAATCTCAGCACTTAGGAAGCTCTTGGGTGGTCAACGCTGGAGAATTGGCAAGAGTTGGAGGCCAGCCACCAGTTATGTAGTGAGTTCCACATCAGCCTGGGCTACAAACTAGGACCTGACTCAAAACAAAACACCAGATAACATTGTACAAATTTAAATATAAAGAGGGAAGGAAATTGATTGTCAGATGCACCCTATAATCACATGGTTTGGAAGGTAAAGGCAGGAGACTTGCAGTTTTGAGGACAGCCTTTACTACAATCAAGACCGTGTCTCAACACACACACACACACACACACACACACACACGAAATGGGGATGGTGGTGCAAGCTCAGCAGAGGTCTTCGGAGAAAACTTAAACAGATAGGGCATGCAGTAAACAGCAGATCTTTCTGTAGGGACATCTGACAGCCCCACAGGAAGAGAATATCATCAGTATTTCCTGGCTACTCTCGACCATTAGAACTTCAGGGAGTTAATCTAAGGGCCCTGTGAACCATATATTCAGGTAATGGCACACTCTTTTAACCTTGGAAAGTCAATCATTTGCTAAAAGGAATCTTTTCAAGCAGACTCATTCAGCCACTTCAAAGTTCCCACCAGTAGGCTAGACTCACACACAATGTCCAGAATCACAAAGGTTTGGACATCGAGACAATGTGTCACAAGTCAAATAATGGCCCAGAATTGTGTGCATGACATTATGATGCAGTCTAACAAGGTGAGCCGTCCAGGGATGATCTCCTGAAAGCAGTGACCTTGAAGTTGACTCCTACTGAGGAAGACTATTGAAGGAAGATCACTTAAAGTACAGAGGACCACAGAAATTTAAGGATGAAATGAGTTCATTGTGGAGGAAGACAGGGGTGGTGAAGGAAGGATGGGTAGATGGAATTGCTGGCAATTCTTTGTGTCTGGGATAAAATATGGAGCAAGGAACAGACTAAAATCTACTAAGGACTAATTCTATTTGCCTTTGTTGCAGGTAAATACTTCATCAATTGAAGATAATCTAAGGAAGTGTGTAAGTGAACACCAGGTTGTAGTAGACACTTCCTGTGTTCCAGTTTGTTTCAGTTAATGTCCCCTTTCACATTGGGAGGGACAGCAGGACCAGGCTAGGAGACACTGCCTTCTTGCAATGGCCAGTCACACAACCCGCAACCTAATTAGTTTTTTCTCTGGACAGAGATGCTGGCCAAGCTCTGGAGACTATTTCAAGAAAGATGTGTAAAAGTAGAGATGAGGAGACAGCTGGGGTCTATCTCCCTGCAGAGAAACAGCAAAGGAGGAAGATGTGCCCATAAGCTAAGATTTAAATTCCAATGGGTTATCAATCACTTGTCTCGTGTGTGTGTGTGTGTGTGTGTGTGTGTGTGTGTGTGTGTCTGTAAGAGAGAGAGAGAGAGAGAGAGAGAGAGAGAGAGAGAGAGCTGCTGAGCTAATGTACTATAGGGCAACTACAGATGTTAGTTTTTCCCTTCCATTCTGTTTGATGTGTGCTCTGGATTGGCCGGTGCTGGCCAGTCTCTGAGCTTCTTAGGAGTCTCCTCATGTGGGAGTCGAGAGCATAGGAGGCCAAAGGAGGAGGGTTCCAGTCCTTTACTCAGATAACATGTTCACTGCCACACCTGGTTTTTCTGTGGTTCTGGGCACGGATCTTAGACGCTCTCTCTTGTGTGTCAGGCACTTTACCTCCTGAACTACCTTTACTAAACACTAAACCTGTCTTTACCCTTTGACCTTAATGTTAATTCAGGACTCTTATTATTGAAACAGTATCTCACATAGCTCAGGCTGGCCCTGAACTTGTTATGCAGTCAAGGATATCCTTGAACTCAAGATTCTCTTGCCTCCACCTCCTAAGTACAGAGATTGCATTCATGACTCATCAAGTCTAAGAAACTCAAGAGTGTTAGAAGTTCCTCCATCCCTCATCCCTCCCCCCTTTCTTCATTTTGTAAAGCATGGAATTGCTGTATACCCCAGGCTGGCCTTGAACTAGAGCCCTCTCTCCTCAGCCTCCTAAGTGCTAGGATTAGAGGTGTGCACTACCACAGCCTGCTTTAAAAAACACTTATTTTATCTTTTGATTTCTGTGATGTGGGGATAAAACTGCTTTACTCACACTAAGCAGCGGCCCTTCCTCTGAGCTGCACCCCCAGTCCATAAAACTCTATTCCATTTGCATTTCTTTCATGGCACATCAAAGGACCCCTCCAAAACACTTGCATTTATCAGATTACTATTTGCCTTTTAGCATTGCATATTTGTTAATATTATTAATATCTACATTTTAAAGTTTGCATTTATATATTGGTTCAAATATAATTCAGAATAAGAACTTGTGATTCATTCCTCAGACCATAACTTCAACTCTTTTATCTTTATGGTTATGGTCAAACTTCTTAAGTGGCTAAAAATTAGTCCTAAGAAAAACAAGCTTGGACTTCAGTGAGCTTTTTAACTGAGTGAGTGGGAGTGTTTAAGTCAATGAGGAAAGTCAAAATTGGGTTAGAGATAATATGTCAATCAATAGTCAAGGGTATAGACAACAATTTTAATTCAATTTAAGATGTTTAAGGAAAATTGCTTCTCTACAGAAGTTTGTCTGTGCTCTGCACAGGACTCACTTAAGTATTTTCTATGTTCAGCTTCCTCCTTCCATGCAAAGAGCTACGGAGGTGGCAGCTACAGATGGAGCTCACTGTTTCCCACATGAGAACAGCTATGGCAGTGTAGAGATGGAGCCCACCGCTTCCTCTGTTATATAGTTTTCTGCCTACTAAAAATCCACTTTGAATTCCCAAAAGTAGCTTGCTTTTTTTTTTTTTTTAAATCACTTTCTTTCAGTAAAAATAAAGAGTTCAGATCTGAAAATTGCTTTCAGGAGACTAAGGTCAAAGGTAAGAGATTAGTTCAGATGAAGGAACAGTTATGAGGTTAGGGGGTTTTAGCTGTCTGTTTCATTTGGGTTTTCATTTTTCTTCCATTATGGAAAAAGAGATAAAGGGGCAGACGCCTGCAGAAGGCTGGTTGAAAGTCTGGGTGGTAATATGATAAGACATAGAAAGAAAGTCAGAGACTGAAACTCAATTTACATTCCAGTGTGTTCTTACAGGATCAAGAAATGCTTGGGGGTCTTACAAAAGTGAGTCATTACTGCGTTAAGGGTTTTCTTTTTTTTAAGTAAATAACCAAACAAGACAGATTATTACATTTGTGGTCCAATGAAATCTTCCCTGAAGATCACTGGGAACCCGACAATGTACATTATTCCATCAAACAATATCGACTGTAGTCTAAGTCCTCCTTAGTCTCCACACACGCCTGTGTTCTGTCGGGTTAGAGAAAGTTTGCCTCCCATCCACCAACCAAGATAAAGACCTCTCAGAAAGTACCCAGTGGCCAGAGGGCTTGACCTACCTGATGTCAAATAATGAATTCAAATCTGTTTTTGTTTAAAACGCTGAATCAATTCCTTACAGTTGAGAAATCACCTTGAGTCATTTTCTAATCAATGGAGAACTACCATGGACCTATCTATTCCAATCCTTTAGTGGGTAACACTTTATTTTTTTTTTTTACGATTAAAATTTATTTATGTCTAAGCCATTGAAATCTGAGAACTTTGATATTTTCATGAGCTAGTCAAACAATTAAATCCTTGCTAACATCAGACAAAAACTTGACATTATTTCTTTTGCCCACTCTGCTACCTCCTCAGGTGTGTCTTTGGTGTCCCCATCCGACTTCTCCCAAGCCTCTGTCCTACAAACCGGGATCTCACTGACGTGAGAAATTGAGGCCTTTTGCAGTGGAACTTTGCAAATCTATTTGCCATCACATTTTTTGGGACTGCTATTGTGCTTTGCACAATATGTTTTAGATTTTAGATTTTTTTTAATTGGTAGGCAAAATTGCATATATTCATGGTATGTAGCATAGTAGTTTAAAGCATATATATTCTGGAATAGCTAATTCTAGCTAATTAACAAACGGATCACCTCACATAGTTATCATTTTCGTGATGACAACACTTAATTTCTACTCTCTGCATCTGTAATGACTACAGTGTATTGTTGCAGCTGCCACACCATACAATCTACCTCTTCAACTCGTTTAGCCTCTCTACTTTTGCATCCTTTGATCAAGACCTCCCAACTTCCCTTCCTTCTAGCCATTCCAGTCTGTGGCAAGCATGGTTCTACTTTTAATTTTTTTCTTTAAAAAGTTTTTTCATTACATCATATTTATGTGGAGGTCAAAGGACAACTGATAAGAACTGACTTTCTTCTTTTACATTGTGGTTCCTGGGAATTTAATTTAAGCCATCAGACATGGAGTCATCTTGCCAACCCCTCCGTTCTGTATTTCTTACCAGACTGATGTTTTTGTAATACTCATATGAGTCAATTATCATTTGTCTTTTCACACCTGGTTTATTTTGTTTAACATCCGTGTTACCATAGGATTCCTTTAGTGTTGAATGGTATTCATTTATATATAGGTGTGTGTGTGTGTGTGTATAATATGAATGTATATAATATCTTCACTAATTCATTGATGAACACTTGGGCTACAATGAACATGGGGTACAGATCTCTCTTTGCAGAGAGAAATTGCTTTAATTTCATATTCATATTCTTTGCGTGCTCATTGGGTTTTCAGAGAATATAGGGGCATGTTTTTGTTTTTATTATTTTTAATAATATTACATTATTAAATATGGGTGCATATGAGTAAAGGTACCCAGAGAGGACAGAGGTGTCAGAACACCCTGGAGCTGATGTCACAAGCAATTGTGAACCACCGATGTAGGCACTGGGAATCAAACTCAGAGCCTTCCCTCTGAAAGAGCAGCATGTGCTCTATATTGCTGAGTTTTCTTTCCAATCCAATAATCTTTTTTGGGAGGTGAGGGGGAGAGCCAGGTCTTACTACATAGCTCTGGCTGGCTTTAGTATGTATACCAGATTGGTCTTGAATCCATGAGATCTGCCTGTCTCTGCTTCCCAAGTGCAGAAATTATCAGTGTGCGCCAACACACCCAGCCTCCAGCAGCACATTTTTAATACTTTAAGGAACTTCCATGATGCTGTCTTCCATGGTGATGCTCATTGACCTTCCCACCAACCATGTACGGGAAATTTTGCTCTATCCACACGTTAGCCAATGCTTGATGTCCTTTATTCTTTCGTTAATAGCCATTTCACAGAAATGAACAGTCTATGGTTTGTAATTGTGTTTCCCTGATTGGTGATATGAAGCCAGCCTTCATTATATCTGTTGGTCATTTGTCTTTTTTAGGCTGGAATCTCACAACGTTGATTAGTTGGCCTTAAACTCTGGAGCACAAACGATCTTCTTGTGTCAGCCGCCCCGCCCAAGTAGCTGGGATGACAGGTGCACACCGCCATGCTCAACTGGAATGTTTTCTTCTCAGAAATGAACCATTTTAAGACTATCCCATAATAATCTCTGAGAAGTTAACCAGCAATACTTCATCATCTTACTTTATCATCTACAAAGTATCATTGTGCACATTAAACTCTGATGTGCCAGACAAAGGAGTGTATCTTCAAATGGTGCATCTCTTTTCCTTTTTTGGTTTTTCAAGACAGAGTTTTTTTGTATAGTCCGGGCTGTCCTTGAACTCACTCTGTAGACCAGGCTAGCCTCAAACTCACAGAGATCAGACTCCTTCTGCTTCCCAACTACTGGAATTAAAGGCATGCACCACCACAGCCCAGCTTTGTGTATACAAGTTTATCATTTAAGTGTATGCCATCGTTTAATATATAATAAATAATGTAACCAGGTGATGATGCAGAACTTTCCAGAGTCCAGGGCCACTTTGGACTTGTGACCTATCTGCACTAACAGTGAACTCCAAGACCGTGTCTCTTTAGTTGGTTAGGGTAACTAAAAGTGCTTTTTGTCTGTTTTCTGAGACAGATGAGTATTTGGAGCGACACTCTCCCTGGATTTTCCCACAGGTGCAGTGTGTGTTTGTGGGATGCTGGGAGGGTTAGGTGCCTGTGTGTCAGTGAGCAGATGCGCTGCCTGCCAGTCTATGTATAGCACAAGAGCAAAATGCACCAACTTTCCAGTCACTTGTCTCCTCAGGGTTCCATCCTCCGTGCCCCGCCCTGTACCTCTTAGCCAGATCTCATAAACGCTCAGGAGTATAAAAGACTTCTCTGAAGAAGTCCACACAGTTACCCAACTTCCTTTTTCATTTGGCTCTTCAAAGAGATTATAAAGCCCTCCACGATAAGCAAACATTTCTATCCGGCTGGAACTCAGCTCATTGGTAGAGCACTTGCCTCATACAAAACATGCCCCCCCTACTCAAACGTATTTTCACCTCCTTTCTATTCCTGTTGATGTTTCCATACTGTATTCCTGCATACATTTTGCTTTGAATGAATTACTACTGGTGGCAGAATTTTGAACAGAATAGACATAACTTCGTAGCTAGGTGCGGTGTGGGGAGGGTGCAAAGCAAATGTTCTTCTCTGTGCCTCAGATTCCTCTCCCATTAAATGAAGAGACTAGCAGTGGTAGGCAGCCATGCCCCATCCCGCCGCCCTGTGGTTCCCAATAGTACAGATTCAGAAACTAGTGTAGTTTATATTATCTGCAAAATCCCATAGAAAGTGAAGGGTCTTTGCTCAAAGCAATGTCTAATCATCTGAATGCATTTATGACGGCCTGGAGACCTCACAGACGGGCTTAGGATCTTCTCCTCCCTCGAGCTGAAGATTTGAAGTGTGAGCAACGCCACTGCCAATCCAGCCTCCAGCTGGGACAGCGTGATGGTATCTCTAAAGGGCATGAGTCTTGCCAAGGAAGACTTGCTTCCACAGCTGGTAGCAGTCCAAGAATCAGGCAAGACAAATTGGTCAGCTAACTTACCATTATGCAAGAAGCTTAGCTCTTCACAGGCATCTGTAATTCATGTTTCTAAACTGGGAAACTCATGAAGGATCTCCCACCTGTAGCAGGGAGCCTTTGGAACACCCACATCCCATTCTCTGACATGTTTTTTTTTAAAGAAGTCTTGTGCTGCTTATTCACTATCAGAGCATTACACAATAAAGTCACAATTAACTAAGAACATACTTGCATGAACATGTCCTGTATTTTTTTCTTTCTGAAAAAAAATCTGTGGTCATATGTAGCCCAGGCTGGCCTGAACTCAATATGTAGCCAAAAATGATGACCATGAACTTCTCTCTCACCTGCCTCCACATCCAAGTGGGATTATAGGCTTGTGTTGTTTTACCTGGTGTTGGAGATCAAAGCCCCCAGCATGCTAGGCAAGTCCTTTACTGTCTGAACTCCATCCCCAGCCTCCAGTCATTAAAACTAGGGAAGGGAGTCATGCCCTCAAATTGCTTATAATCCACTTGCCTTATCTTAAGGGGCTGCCAATTTTATTATATTTTACCATCCTTAGCTATTGTTATTATTTGATGCCTTGGGATGATCAAACTCAGGACATCTCACAAAATAGGAAGCCTTCTGCCATTGAGCTATGCTGCCAGCCCCAGACTGCCAGGGAGTTAGCATCTGACATTCTTTTTTTCTTAACCTTCAGTCATGAGGGCTAAATATCTAGCTTTTCCTGGAACTAGCCCTTCTAAGTGCAAACAATACTGGGGGAAAGATCTGCAGTTTGAGATATTATCAGAGGTCAGGGGTCAGAGTCCAACTCCAGCCAGGACACAGAGAAGGAAATAAAGGTTTGGAAGAGTTGAGAGAGAGGGTGATGAGCACACATCAAGAGAACTGACTCCAGCGCCCACCCCCGTGTGTGTGTGTGTGTGTGTGTGTGTGTGTGTGTGTGTGTGTGTGTCTGTCTGTCTGTCTGTCTGTGTCTCATTCTCTGTGTGTGTGTGTGTCTGTGTGTCTGTGTGTGTGTCTGTGTCTGTCTGTCTGTGTCTCATTCTCTCTGTGTGTGTGTCTCTTAGCTGGTTTCTGTATTGGAATGCAAAAAAGGAACTGTAGATATTAATTGTAAAATAAATGCTTACGTGGTGTACCTATAAGTTTTCATTGAAAATGCAAAAAGTAGCAGCCACAGCTTGTTTAATTCAGTCACTTCCGGATTACAGACAAATAGACCCCACCATATTCAAGAAGACAATAGATAGCCGAGGGGCCAGCGAGCTGGGAGACAGATGCTCAACCTCCAGCAGAGAGCAAGGAAGTGAGGGACTGAGACGTGGCCAGCTCCCTGGGGGGAATGCGCACACTGGAGAGCACCAATTATCATAATTGAAGGTAATGGTGCCGAGGCGCCAAGGAGCGCCGCTCTGTTTTACTTCACTCAACCCGACCCAGACGCCGGGCTCGGCTCCTCCCCGGCCGAGCACTCGCCCTCGGGGATTTTTCGGGCTCGGTCCCACCTCTGCTGCGACGCCCAGACCCAGCCGCCCTCAAGTTCAGGTGCACACCTCCCGCGTGCCCAGCTGTCCGCCTGCCTCTCTGCTCACTAAAAAAACGAACAATCCAGATGAACCAGGACAGATGCTTTGTTCAGGACAGATGTTTCCCAATTCATTCAAGAATTTAAGCCATCCCTATCCAGAACTTATAAAAACAAACAAACAAACAAACAAAAACCAAGCAGCAAACAAAAGCTAAGGGAACAGCACTTTGGTCCCAAATGGTACTGATGCCCAGCCCTTCCCCTTCCAAGTCTGAGAGAACTGACAGCTTTTGGCTGGGAAGCTGTGGTTCAGCTTTCCGCACTCCCCACAGGTTTCCCTCACCATTAACTCAGAGATTCACAGTGGGGGACCCAAACACAGGGTCTCACACAGGCTAGGTTAGCCCTGTACCGTGAGCTACACCTTCAACCCTAAGGGATTTGAGAAGAGGTTTCAAAAACAGCTCAGAAACGCAGGGTGGGAGTGTGGTGGGAACGCACAAGCTCTATTGAACTTTTGTTTTCCTCCAAGATGGTATACCTGAAATTTCAATTTCAAGGAGTCTGAAGAGACAGAGCAGCAATTTTCCTGGCATTCTGGGTTCAGAGACAAGCAGAGTGAGGCGTATTTGTTGTTGTTTTGTTTTGTTTTTACCAGTTTTTTTTATTATTATTACTTGCTTAGATGATTGATTGATTGTTTGGTTGATTGGTTGGTTGACTGACTGGTTTCTAATTACAAAAGTAACACATCACTGTAGGCAACTTGGAAAATTCAAACAAATAAATACGAGAACTCTTGCTACAGTCGGGCAGAAGCTCTTAGACAAGCTGCAGTTCCGGGGACCCATCAATCACAGTAAGGAAGTGGCGGTATGGCTGGGTGGGGCAGTGTTAGCTTGGGGCTCAGCTACAGACACACCTGCGACTTTAGGCAAACATCACAACCCTCTCTAGACTTCTGCCTGTCTTTGTGGGGAAGTGTGAGGGTGTGTGTTTTGCCTGCATATGTACGTACACTATGTGTGTGCCTGGTGCCCGCAAAGGCCAGAAGAGGATGCTGGATACCCTGGAACTAGAGTTACAGAAGGTTGTGGATCTAGGTGTGGAGAGCTGGTCCTTTGGAAGATTAGCCAGTGCTCTTGACTGGCTCAGAGGCATAGTCCAGTCAGTCCTCTGATGGCCACACTCAGTAGGAGAACAAAACTCTTGAAACTTGTTCTCGGAGTTCCACACAACTGTGGTGTGCACCCACCCACCCATGCACATATAAGAAATAAATTAAATGTAATTTTTAGAAGATCTTTGAGAAAATAGAGTAATCAGTTGGTAAAGGCATTTAATACTCCATCCAAACAACACACAGGAAAGAAAAGCCTTCCGGAAGAGAAAGAAGTTATTTACGTACTGTAAGGGGGAAACAAACCAGTGGGTACCAGGTAAGAGGAGGTAAATGGGCCTAAAGTAAAGAAGACGGTGGGATGTGTGCAGTGTACATTACATAATACAGCAAAAACGTCCTTGTGCAACACAATATCATGTGCGACGAAGACGCACAATGGGGACAGGAGAAAAGAAAGAACATACCAGAAATTAGTGCTGTCTGAGTAGAGAGGTAGTCTGAGAGGCTAGGACTCCCAAGTGACCAATAAGTCCAGGGAAGGACACACGGAGTAATTATAACTTTCCAAATCTCTTTCAACATCATGGTGCAGTGATTAAAGCTACAGCATCTAGTAATCATTGCTTTTACTATAGATGAGAGTGCTGTGTCATTTTCTGAACAACGAACAGTGTTGGGCGGGAAACTCATCGAAGGTGGAAAAACCAAGTGTCACTCCCCTGAGCTACTCAAGATCAGACATGGCAGCTGTGTTGGAGATCAGGGTAGTTTTCCACTCAGAAAGGACCATGCAGTCTGTGGCTGTTAAGGGACACCCCAGTATCTAACCCACAAAGAAAGCATGCAAGGGCCTTTCCCAGACTGTGGCCCCACCCTTACTCTCGTAAGTAGAGCTCATTGGCGTCTAATTACAGTCAGGGCTACAGAGAGACTATGTGTTGCCTTTAGACTGTTGAGATCCAGGATCTCAAGTAAACTTGGAGACACTATGGAAATTGATGTGGAGTCTCCAAACCTATATTGTGTGAGGCATGTGCACGCTTGTCCACGACCCCCAGTCAGGTGTCTAAAAGACGTTTCTTCACATCCACCCTTTTCTGCGTTAACTATGCGAATACTGACAAATTCTGCTTGGCAGGTTCTGCCTCCCTTCCTCCTGAGTTATTTCACACCCAGAATTCCAGACAAAAACAGCAGCAGCAGAGGAAGACAATCTAGTGGGTCTGTTTTATTTTATTCCAGTGCCGGGGATGGAACCCGGGGCCCTGGGCATGTGGACAGGAGTTTTACAGAGGCCTGCCCCCAGACCACTTGCTCTCTAGCAGAGCTGGAGTTTGTTCTCTCCTTCTTGCTAACACCCTATTCTTTGATAAGCACATTGAGAAGCCCCCAAAACCAGATCTCCAGAGGCAGGAACAGAATAACTGTAGTGAACAGTCTAGCGGCGTTTATCTCCTGAAAACACTGCCCCCTCCACCCCCTTTGGGACAAAACCAGCAGATCTGGTAACAGGGGTTTTGTGTCAGGTCATCTGATCCTCTTTTGTTACATCCCTGAATTCTTACCAGTCCCTAATTCAAACTGGGTGTGTGAGCCTGTAGTTCCAGCACTTGGGAGACAGAAGCAGGAGGACCAAGAGTTTAAAAACCAGAATGGACTTACATAGATAGACCATATCACAAGAAAACCAAAGCAGACAGTGGGGAGGGGGCATCTTTCAATTTATTTAAAATAAAGTGTTTATTCTCTGAAGAATAATCATACCCCAAACTCCCTACAAGGTTGTGAACTACCACCTGCTAACAATCAGTCAAGATCTGGGTGTGCTGTGGGACACCTTTGGTCCCTGTTACTCTGGGAACTGAGGCAGGAGGATTGCTTGAGCCTGAGTTGAAGGCTGGCTGGGGCTACAGAGCAATCCCCTGGGCCTTGCCATAGTAACCATTCTTTCTTAAGTCAGCCCAAGGACATTGGTATCTGTTACCACTTTTATTTCCAAAGAACAAAATGATTACAGCCCTCTGTCTCTCAGGACAGGCGTCCTCCCAGTCAGATGCCTAACAAAAGATCTCTGTCACCCTCTTGTGGTGACAGGGAAGCTGTGCCCAGCTAGAAAACCAGAGCCACTACTGTTGATGGAGCTTTCATTGGATGAGGAGCCCCTGCCACCAGCCTTCAGAGCTTCGGAGAAGAGCAATCCAGTTTCCATGTATGCATTAGCAGGAGAAAACGGTCCTTCTTTGTATGCTACGAATGACAGCATAAATAAGATAAAATGAAAGTACAAATAAAACCCCCTTTCAAATGCATGATGGTCAAAATACAGTAGTGGACCCAGGAATAGACTCTGTACAGCCCTAGCCACTTAATTTTCAAAGTATATTTATCAAAATACACTTTGGAAATAAGAAAGCCTCATCAACAAATGGTGCTGGGGAAGCTGGATTCCCACATGGAGAAAAGAATGAAACTAGATCCCTACCACTTTGTACGAAATCAATTCACAGTGGATCAAAGACCTAAACCAAAGTCTTAGAACTTCCAGAGGAAAACAATTTAAGTTACAGGCATAGTAGCATCTACCCCATCTAGGTCCTGCTGGAGCTCGGGAAGGGACTGGTCGTGTGGAACAATACCCGCAAGATCTCCAAGACACGGGATACCCCAGAAGAGCTCCGGTGAAGCTCCAGTGAGGAAGGTGTAGCAAAAAACAGAGTCCTTGAAGCAGAGCAGTAACTCAGTCAAGCTGTTGGGTCGAAGGGGTACACTACATGACACACTGGAGCCTCCAGCGCCGCCAGGATGGATGAAGAGGTGATGGAGAGGTAGGAGGGAAGGAGAAGCAGAGATTTTTCTGGTTTAGGGTGTGGTTTCTTGTTCTGTTATGGTTTATTGGGGGTTTTATCTGATTGGTTGGGTTTTGTTGTTATTGTTCTTGCTTTTGTTTGTTTGCTTGCTTACTTTGTTTTGTTTTATTTTGGGGAGGATGTGACAGGGATATGGGAGAACTATGTGGAAACTGGGAGGTGAACAGAATTGGGGTGCATGATGTGAAATCCCCAAAGATTCCATAAAGAAGTTTAAAAAAAATATGGCGCACTGTGTTCATGTGACAGAGAAATAAAGTGAACAGTTCACATTATGAAACTGTCTGTTGAGTTGTACAATTAGTTACAAGTAAATAAATATGGTTATGCTGCATAGGCATGAAAGCCTGGCTCAGACTCACAGGAAAATCCAGCCTCCAAATTGTCAGGAGTTGCCAGTCTAGAGTGCTCAAACCCATCAACAAGTCCATCTGGGTACCTGGAGCTATGGAAGGTCAGAAGTCACCTGACCAACTCCTAGTCAGAGATAGACGTGACAACTTTCATCATCCAGCACTGTAGCACTGTTTGAATGATGAAAGATGTCACATCTATCTCTGACGGAGTCGGTCAGGTGACTTCCATGGGGTCACGTCAGCTGTCACCACCAGCTACCATGTCAAGGCCTGGAAAGATACAAAGTGTCACAAGACTCACTGACAAAGGCCAGTTCCCTCATCCTCCTCTCCAGCATATATGGAATATGTTGGAAGCCAAAAGGAGAAGGGAGAGGGCAGAGAGGGGAGAGAAGAGGAAGGGATGGGGTAGACGATGAACACAGGAAAGAGAGAAAGGAAGCTGGACACGGGTTGTTCAGTCGCTGCGCTCTCAAATTTCCTGTCATCCCTGGGAGTCAGAAGTAAGGATTTCTGAGAAGGAGACTCGGGGTATTTCTTAGCTCTCAGTTTTCAGTTGGAGGATCCTGCCTGCCAGGGCAGTTGTTTGTTTTCCCAGTGTCTGGTCTAATGACCAGGCTCCTGTTCAGACAGTGCCTTTCTCCTGTGGAAAAACGCTGCCTGGGAAACCCCTGCCCTGACCTCTACTCCAGTGTGTTCATAAACAGGAACAAGTGGAAATCAAACTTCCACTCAACACTGAGCCTCCCACCAATCAGAAAAAGGCTCCCACAGAAGCAAAACTCCATGGTGCCTACATTTGCTTCTTTTCCTTTTCAGTTTAATTTTTATTTTTAATCGTGTGTATGGGGGTATGGTGTGTGCACATGAGTGCAGATGCCTGTAGAAGCCAGACAAAGGTATCTGATTCCCTAGAGCTAGAGTTGCAGGTAGTTGTGAGGCACCCAATATGGGTGTTGGAAATTTTTTTTAAAAAAACTTTATTTATTATGTGCACCGTATTCTGTCTGCATTTATGCCTGCAGGCCAGAAGAGGGCACCAGACCTCATTACAGATGGTTGTGAGCCACCATGTGGTTGCTGGGAATTGAACTCAGGACCTTTGGAAGTGGAGCCAGTGCTCTTACCATCTCTTCGGTCTCGGGTGCTGGAAATTGAACACAGTTCCCGTTATGGTTTGAGGAAAATGATGCTGTTCCCCGAGTGGTCCATGGGCCATGAGGGGCAGTAGATCCCAGGCTGGGAGCCACAGGGTGGGTGAGAGATCAAGATGGGGCAGACAGTCCCACAAGGAGTCACAGCCATGGTGGACGAGAGACAGATGGATAGGCGTGCCATGCAGAGTAAGGTTGGATATTTATTTAGTGGATTATGGAGGAGAAAGGGGGAAAGGAGGGAAGGGGAGAAGGGAGAAGAGCAGAGAGGCAGAGAGAGAAAGAGAAACACAGAGGGGGGGGGGAAGGGGGAGAGGAGGAGAGGAGCCACGGCAGCAGCTATTTCTTTGGGAGAGAGACAGAAAAAGAAAGACTCACTGCAAGCAGGAAGGAAGATCTGCCTGCCTCAGTGGATGGGGAAGGGAGTGGGCAGGGCTTGTCTCTTAAAGGGACATCTCTTTTTTATAATAAAAAAGGAAGGAAGTTAGACACAACAGGTTAAAGGAATTGGGGTGGCAGATTCTCAAGACTGCTTCCTGCTTATTTGTGGGCGTCATCTGGGGGCGGGGGACTAAGAAAGCTGGGTGCTGATCACATCCCGGTGTAGTTTGTCTCTTTGCTCCTGTCTGGTGTTTGTGATATGGAAATGTCTGGTGTCTCTTATACCTGTTTAAGGTAATGGCAGAACAGAGGACAAAGTTAAGTTTATGAAAAAACATTTTAGGATCAGAGAATTGAGAGGGGTGTATCTGACCTGTTTAAGGTGGATCCTTCCATTCAGCTCCCTGGAATTCACAGAATATTTTGGGTTTGTGAAAACAAAAGTTTTAAAAGTAGCATATTTATATCAGAATGACTGTGACAGATATTTTTGCACAATAAAAAGTATTTTTAAGACTATGGACAGCAGCTTGAGAGAGAAATTTGATTAACTTGTATGTGTCCTCATACCTTTATAATTTGTAGGTATACACCTTAATAACTTTTTTAAAATGTGTGTTTTACTGAAATTTGTTTGGTGATGTTGTCCTTTTAAACTAACAAAACCTCTCAGCTGTCAAACTGCATCAGGGATCTTTGAGAAAGGACAAAATCTTACTTGAGTTATTGATTAGAAAACAACAGAGAATTTACTTGGTTGGCACCTATAGTTACTCTTCAGGGTCCTCCATGTTCGCTGAGGGTCATATTTGCATTTTGCTGTTTAGCATAGGGCCTGCCAGGCTCCAGAAGATCCTGTGGGCTAAGAAATCTGTAGGAAGACAAACCTACCTTGACCTGAGCAGCTGGGCTGTCGATTCCAGCAATTCTGTCCATGTCTGGTGATCTTCAGTGTAGATGAAAAGAAGTTTTTCCCAGTGGTTAGCACTGGGCAGTTGAAGCAAATTTCAGATGGATGTTGTTTTGTGCCCATTTGTCTTCTGTCTTCTTTGAAGGAAACAGAGTACTGCTGCTAGGAGCCAACCTGTCTCTTTTTGTTATGAACAGTTTTTTAATAATTAAATATTTAAATGTCATATTGCCCAGATCTCTGAGCAGTTGAGGGCTGTTTACTGGGTACAGATGAGTTATAACTATAGTATAGAATCTGCCTGGAGAGCTGGGTCCAAGCTTGACTGTACTGGCTCTCAACAGGTAAGATTTATACTCATAAAAAGACAGAAAGAAGAAAAAACTGCTTGCAATAGAAGGTTAACGGCAGAACTGACAATAGTAGAGAACAACTTAATATAGTTTAAATGAGGGCTGGATTAAATATATATTATTTTTGTAAGAGACTTGAAAGTACAACAGTTTAAAACATGAGACTTATTGCTTTGTAATCTGAAATGAGATACAATGAACAGACAATTATAACATTTAACAGTAAACATAGGTGCATTTAAGTTACATGTGTGCACACATACACAGAGTAAACAGGAATTGGGTGAAGTTGATACTCTTGGTGGGCCCTACCAAAGGCATGCCACTGCACAAAATGCACAGGTAACAGAGTCAGCAAGAGGAAATTGAAGACAAAAACATAAGTAAACCAGGGGACCAGGCAGGGCATTCTTCAGTAAAGATGGTGGGACTTGGTCACCTGACCTGACTCTCAGTTAAGATGGCAGTAAAGTCACCTGACCTCAGTTAAGATGGTGGTAAGGTCACCTGACTTCAGTAAAAATGACAGCGGCCACATATTATATGAAAGAGAGACCTAGAGGCATGACCTCTTGCCAATGCCACAAGCCTCAGCAGGGAGCAAAAGGCAGGAACTGAAAATAGCTGCTTCGTGGATCCCATCAATCTTGTTGGCAGTGGTGGCAGGGACAGTTTGAGGAAAAGATGAGCAGGCAGGACACCAGCAGAGCATAGTTTGAGGGTTTATACCATAGCTGAAAACATGAAAATCCGTGTTGGACCCCGCCTTCCTGTGGACACCCACACCCGATCCAGGCGCGCACCTTCCCGAACTCGGGCCCACAAGAATGGACGACTGTCCTGAGGGTTTGAACAGACACACACAAAAAAAAGACCTTGCTCATTTACTAAGAGTAAATGGCCACTTTATTAAACTCAAGTCGGGTATTTATACCAGTGGGCAACCGGGATCAAAAGGGCAAGGCCTCCTCCCATCCAGGAGCAGGAAGGAGAATAAAGGCCCCAGTGTCTCAGGCAGAATCAGCTGGGGGAGGCAGGCTATGGGCCCACTGCTAGAACCTTGATTACAGGTGGAATCACCATAACAAAGAGAGCCAGGTTCTTCCTAAGCTAACCCCTCAAGCCAGTGCTAGTGCAGAATCTCCAGGGAGCCGGAGGTCACACGGCCCTGCGAATCGCCAGGAGAAGGGAAAAAGACCTTGGTACCTACAAATCCATGCAAAACACCACAGGGCTTATAGAAGAGCATCCTCTCTTTACAGCCTAGGTGTTTTGTTGTTGTTGTTGTTGTTGTTGTTGTTTGAGACAGGGTTTCACTGTAGCTTTTGGAGTCTGTCCTGGAACTAGCTCTTGTAGACCAGGCTGGCCTCGAACTCGTAGAGATCCGCCTGCATTTGCCTCCCAAGTGCTGGGATTAAAGGCGTGTGCCACTACCACTCAGCAATAGGCTAGGTGTTAAAGCCTGACTGGCTTCATTCTGGGCAACTCAGAAGCCAGAGAGGCGGCAGAAACCACTGACAAGTGAAAGAAAGAAAGGAAGAAAGAAAGAAAGAAAGAAAGAAGGAAGGAAGGAAGGAAGGAAGGAAGGAAGGAAGGAAGGAAAGAAGGAAGGAAGGAAGGAAGAAAGGAAAAGAAAAAAGGAGAAAGAAAAATTTGAGAGACCTGGGGCCCCAGTTGTATGCACCACACAGTGTGTGCAGTGCTAACACGGGAGAACTGACCCCAAGTCGTCTGGTCATGTTTCTAGCTATGGAAATCTATGAAGAGCTCAACTGTACCCATGAAGGCTGTGGTTGGGGGCTGGAAGGGGAAAACTCACCTCTGAAGCTGCTAGTGTGCATAAAGGTCTACATTCAGACAGATGGAACACGAGGTTGTTGTGGGAAAATACCCAGTTCTGAATCCTGACCCCAGGAGAGGGGCAGGAGAGCCCCCCGAGTCTCAGGCACCAATGTTATGGTAAAAATAAAAAAACGACACCATTCCCCAAGTGGCCTGGGACCATGAGAGGCAGCAAGTCCCAGGCAGGGAGTCACATGGTGGGTGAAAGACCAAGAGCAGCAAGTCCCAGGAAGGAAGCTGCTTGGCGGGTGAGAGACCAAGACAGATAGGCATGCCATGCAGAGTGAGGTTGGATATTGATTTAGTGGGTTATGGAGGGGAAAGGGAAGAAGGGAGAAGAGCAGAGAGGGAGAGAGAAAGAGATAGAAAAAGAGAGAGAGGAAGGGGAAATGGTAGGGGGGAGAGGAGAGGAGCCACAGTAGCAGCTACCTCTTTGGGAGAGATACGAAAAAGGAAAGACTGGCTACAGGCAGGAAGAAAGATCTGCCTGCCTCTGTAGATGGGTGGGGGAGGGGCGGGGCTTGTCTCTTAAAGGGACAGGACAGACCATTATAATTCCTCTGCAAGAACAGTGGAGGTTCCTGTTCAACTATCTCTCAAGGCTCGATATCTGGTTCATTTTCATGGACCACAAATGGGAAACACCATTTCCAAATCAATAGAGCCTGAAGATAATTTCATCAACCAGACTGATAATAAGGAGGTTGACCATAACGTTGTGTGGTCCTTTCCACACCTGACTCCCAGGCCTGTTATGAGGCGAAATTAACTATCTCCCTAAAACGGTTCCATAAACGTGTAAAGATTAGCTAGTCACTGGTGTAAGGGACTAATGGTATTAAAGGCAGTACCAGAAGAATCAAGGGAAGGAAGAATAGCTGGGAAGATGCTGTCATTGGTGGAGTTAATATTGCTGTGAGGAGACACCATGACCAAGGCAACTCTCATAAAAGAAAGCATTTAACTGGGAACTTGCTTACAGTTTCATAAGGTCAGTCCATTATCATCATGGTGGGGAGCAGACAAACATGGCAGGGGAGCAGTGCTGTAGATCCTGATGCACAGTCAGCAGCCAGAGAGAGAGAGAGAGAGAGAGAGAGAGAGACTGGGCCCCACATGGGCTTTTGAAACTTTAAAGCCCTCTCACAGTGACACACCTCCTCCAACAAGGCCACAACTCCTAGTCCTTCCCAAATAGTTCATCAGCTGGAGACAAAGTGTGCACATATGTGAGCCAATGGGGCCGGTTTCATCCAGGCCACCACATGCTGATGGTTCCTTCTAGTCCGAAGTATACTTACCTGCCTCCATACTGGCTTTTGAAAAGTCCACCTCCCCAAACACAGCTATATCACTGGCTCTGGTCTATGTCACAGGTAACATGTTGATATCACTGCCCTCTTTATGGAGAAATGCTCCCAACTCTCTGCTCAAGTTCTTGAGGTTGCTAGAGAAAACACTTGGCTCAAGAGCCTCTACTCCAGCCTAGGGGTGGTCCTTGTGGTTCATCAGCGTGGAGAGATGAGGCTGGAACTATGCACAGCATGCTTCTATTCTGCCAGGAAGAGGCCCACTAAGACAGGGGCTCTCTGGAGAAATAGACATTTTTCTGTCCTACTGAGAACTGACCTTTGACCACTGCGGGGCGCCATCCTGTCCAGCAGGAATGAACCCCACCAAAAACGAGAATTCCTTCTCTGGTCACATCTTTATTTGGAGCATTCCCTTGAGGAAAATTGGGGGAAGGGACGATAGAGCAGGGACGAGAGAAAGCTTAGAGAGAGGAAGTAGGGTCCCGAGGCATCTGCTTTTAAACGGTGGAGCAGCTTGAACGCTGTCCTGATTGGTTAATGCCATTCTGCTGGTCTGAGCATGTGCAGGCAAGGGTGCAGGCAGGGTTGCTCAGCCCCACGTGGCTACCTCCAAACTGCAGGACCACCTGTGCCTCCAGGTGGCTCCCAACATCTCCCCCTAATTATTGTCTTTAAGAGCAATAAGGCAAAACTATTTTCCAATCTGGTCCCCACCTAGACGCAGCATGCCAAGGATATCTCTGCTCCCACCCATCTCCAAGGAGGGAGAAAGGCAGAATAGAGTCAGTCAGAAAATTGTTAAGAGATAAGAGGTTGCACAGGGTGTTGCTCAAGGCGATAACGTGAGACAGCTGCTCTTGACATCGCCCAGAAGGTCATCTCTGCTGCCTCCTCTGCACGAATCTTCCACAGCAGGACACTCAGCATCCACTGGGTCGTCTTTCTTTATCTCTCTGGTCGGTCTCGCTGGCATCCAGATGTATGTCAGCATTTCTAGAAAAACATAAACAAAACTCTCCTCCCAAATTAACATTTAAGAGTACTAAAAACTCTCAGTGTAAAAATTCAGCACAATCAGTACTGGAAGTAGGCTGGTTTTGAACTTAGAGACTTGCAGGTCTCTGTTTTAAAAAGCAAATCTTGTTTGCCTGTACCAGCAAAATTTTGAATTAAAAATTAAGTGTAAAGAATGCAAGAGAAATCCTTTCTCTGGGGGAAGCTGTCACTGGTAGTGTAGTCCCCCTCTATTGTTTAAAAACCAAAGCAGTTGTCATTGGGAATTGAACTCATAACCTTTGGAAGAGCAGTCAGTGCTCTTAACCTCTGAGCCATCTCTCCAGCTCCCTATTTAGATGAAAAAACCTCTAGGTAGCATTGTTTATCTCACCAGGTGCCTCAGGCAAAAGGTCCGCCTTTCTTTGTTACCTAGGATACGGTAACCAGGTAAACATGCCTTTATTATGATAATCACGACCAGTTCTTTAAGGGAGAATGGGCGTAGCATCGATCATCTTACTACTTCCTGCTGACAAAGGGGCGATGTTTGGGGGATAAATGTTTTCATCTGACTAATCTTTTGGCGACAAATGTTTTTATCTGACTGAATTCTTGGCGACCTTGGCTGAGGGCGGCGGCAGCAGCGGACAGCGGCGGCTCCGCCTCTGAGGCGCGGCCCACCGTGGCGCGCTCCGCATGGCCCAAAGGCATGGCTCCGCCCCGGGCCGTGCGCGGGCTCGCCGGTTATCCCGTAACTGCGAACTGTACCTCAGCCTCACCTCAGGCATTGAATTCGCACCGCCAAGCTCCGGCGAGGGGGGGCATCCGCCCACCCGTGGGGGGGCTTCTCCTGCCCGGTCCGCCTGCGCGCAGAGCCCCGTTCTCTGGGAACTCATCTCCGCCCGCCCATGATGCTATGGAAACACAGTTTTTCCGCAGAGCCGATTCAGCTCCTCTTTGCCTTCTATGGCGCCGCTGCTCACCACGCAGCTTCCGCCTCAGTCAGGCGAGTCCGCTCAGGTGCTGAAAAAGTCCTCCAAAAACCATAGCCCCGCCAGAAGGCCTCTGATGTCACACGGACTTTAGCCCGCCCGCGACCTGGCTATTCGCAGGCCTCCAGCAAACTCCCCGCCAGCAACTGGTTGCGTCTCCCTCCTGAGTAGCTGGGATCACAGGTGTGCACCACCGTGCCTGGCCCACTTCCGTGTTTCTAATCAGGCATTACCGCTCAAAGGCGGGCCGGCTGCCGCCAGCACTCTCAGCACGATCAAGCAGCTTGTCTTTCTCAGTCAAAAATTAAAGTTTTTTGTACGTGAGAGCCAGAGACTGAGCTCTCTTAACAAAATTAGGCGAAAATCACCTCAGAAACTCTGTGGCTCTTTAAGAACAGGGAAGGCAGTGATCAAGTTTGCCTCCCTACGAGACTGTTGCCTCCAGTCTCTATCAGCGAGTACGCAGGTGGACAGAGAGGGAGCGGAAGCCGCGGTCTCCCGTACCCCATCGTCCTCAAAGTCCCGCCTTAGTTACCTCGCCTTTTTTGCTGTTGTTCACATTCCTCCTGCACTGAACTTAAGGGATTTTTCTTCCCCGTTGCTTTCTGTACCTTCTTTCAGATACCTTAACTTTGATTTTTTTTTTGTATTTTCTTTTCTATTTAGGCCTATCCTTTGAAATTCCTTTTTACATTTCTTTTCCTCCCCTTTCTGGGGATTTCAACCGACGTCACTCACCGCTCCATGTTCTCAGAGTTCTGAAATTCAAGGCTCTCTGTGCTGGTGTCTGATCTTGGCTTTTTCTCCCGGGCTTTCTCAGGGTCCCCCGGCGTAGTTGTCAGGGTCCCTCAGCGTCCCGGAGTTTCGAGCACCAGTTGCGGGGCGCCATCCTGTCCAGCAGGAATGAACCCCACCAAAAACGAGAATTCCTTCTCTGGTCACATCTTTATTTGGAGCATTCCCTTGAGGAAAATTGGGGGAAGGGACGATAGAGCAGGGACGAGAGAAAGCTTAGAGAGAGGAAGTAGGGTCCCGAGGCATCTGCTTTTAAACGGTGGAGCAGCTTGAACGCTGTCCTGATTGGTTAATGCCATTCTGCTGGTCTGAGCATGTGCAGGCAAGGGTGCAGGCAGGGTTGCTCAGCCCCACGTGGCTACCTCCAAACTGCAGGACCACCTGTGCCTCCAGGTGGCTCCCAACAGACCACATAAGAAAATGAATAAACACACACAAAATAGATCATCATAAGGGTCATTTTCTTTTTAAAACAACAAAAGTCACAATGTGTATGTCAGAGTCAGAAATACTCTCTGTTCTTCCCTTTTAACTCCTCATTAATAATATGAGTTCAGGGAATGTCAATTTGAACGTTGGCATTTATTGCACAGGGAAGATATTCTTTTGTTGATGAAATGTTCCAGTTTATACTTCCTGAGACCCCTGAGTTAAATGATGTGATGAATTAAAAATCAGCACTGAAAGAAAGAAAGAAAGAAAGGAAGGAAGGAAGAAAGAAAGGAAGAAAGAAAGAAAGAAAGATTTTTAGCTTCTACTAGCACAAGCTCAACTAGACTCATCCAAAACACTGAAAGTTGTATTCATAGCCTGTAGACTAAATGGGGTCTCTCCTTTCTCAGTGCCCACATATTCAATTAGGAAGTCTTTTGGTCTTCCAGTGACATGTGAATTCTAAGTTCCAAGCATAATCAGTCATGTCTGGATTCTTCCAAATCATCACGAAGCAGATTAAGCAGAGGACTAACGATCTCAGTTTTCTCTGTTATTACCTATATATTATCTATATCTATATATGTCTACATATTGCATATACACTATATTATTTATAAACCTACATATTATTATTCTATATATCATATTAATATTTCTATAGTATATATCAATAAATATTAATACCACAATTCCTACCAGGAGTGTAGGGATAAGAACTTACAACGCAGGTGGTCAGTGGTGGCACACTCCTTTAGTCCCAGAACTTGGGAGGCAAGGTAGGCAGATCTCTGAGTTTGAGACCAACCTGGTCTATACAGGGAGTTCTAGGACAGCTGGGGCTACATGGAGAAATTCTGCCTCAAAAACAATATAAAATAAAATTTAAAAAAACTTCCGATGGTCATAAAGATTTAAAACCAGGAAGAAGGTGAAGAAGTGGGCACTTGACTTGACCAGAAAGCAAAGATGGAGTTTGATAGATAAAACAGGAGAAACCAGGATATGTTGTGAAGTGGAGCCACATGGGTGAGAGCAGGGATAATGTGAAGGTATGGAGATAGCACACAACAGGTATCAACAGACTAGGTGCCATACACCAGGAAGCGGCGAATATGAATGCCTCCTAGAACATGCCTCCTAGAACATATATCTCCTAGAACATACACCTCCTACCTAGAACATATACCTTCTAGAACATAAACCTCCTAGAACACGCTTCCTAAAACATGCCTCCTAGAACATGGCTTCTAGAACATGTCTCCTAGAACATATACCTCCTAGAACATACACCTTCTACCTAGAACATATGCCTCCTAGAACATATACCTCCTAGAACATGCCTCCTAGAACATATACCTCCTAGAACATATACCTCCCAGAACATGCCTCCTATAACATGCTTCCTAGAACATACACCTCCTAGAACATGCCTCCTAGAACATACCTCCTGCGGAGGGAGGCAGACCTCAATGACCTGTAGGTTCTGGATGGTGACAGGTGGTGAAGTGGATAGAACTAGGAAAGGAAAAGGGTCCTGAACAAATGAAAGCAGAGTACTCCTGGGTCAGTGGGATGGGTCGGTGGATAAAGGTACTTCCACAAAGCTTGATGACCTGAATTTAACCCCTGAGTCCCACATGGTGGATAGAGAGAATAGACTCACAAAGGTTGTTCTCTGACCTCCACATGCAAGCCAAGGCAAGTACAGGTACACACAAGCACACAGGCATGTGTGTGCGTGTGTGCGCACACACGCGCACACACGCGCACACACGCACACACACACACACACACACACACACACACACACACACTGTAATTTAAAAAAAAGACTGCTCTTCACAATAGTGACCAGGCACGGTCTCTCTAGTAAACTGCTTCCACGGGCCAGCAGGGGGTGAGAGAATAGGTAAGATAACCACAGAAGCGTGTTCAGGAAGAGTCAGTCTTTAGCTCTGAGGTCTGAGGTTGAGCTATATCTGAAGGTCAGAGCATTCTCAGCTGGGAAACAGCATTCCACAGAGATCAAACTCATTCCTGGAGGCTGAAAAGGAACTCTTAATCTTCTGATAAGCATGGCAAAGATGCAGATACAGAAGATAAAAATTTTAACAGCTGTGCTGTTAAACTCTCCTGCCTCAGGCAATGATAAGATAAAATTGGAAACCCTGAGAGTGGAGGCGAGAACTAGCTAGATTTAGCAAGGGAGGGAGAACAGGACAGGAACAGAAAGTCCAGGGAAGTGGTGCTCAGTCTTTATCAGAGGAAAGAAGTGAGTTGGGTTGTCAAAGAATCCGTCTGTCCACTGTACTGAGGCGGCGAGCAATGAGGCCAGTAGGAGGGTAGGGCTATGACCTATGTAGGAGGCGAAGGCGAAGGAGGCGGTGGTTGTGGTGAGAAGTGGTGAGCTCTCCATTAACAGTCAGCGCTCTGTGTCTGAGCCCTGCATCTGTCAACTAAACCCAGTGCAGAGCAAAGATTATTTTAAAAGTTTGCGTCTGTAGTGAGGCTTTTTCCTTTTCCTCCTCCCTCGCTCATATAGACTCCCCCAAGAGACTTTTTAAAGAGTTACTTATTTTTAATTTTATGTTTACATGTGTATGTGCACCACGTGTGTGCGGTGCTCTTGGAGGTCACGAGAGAGCTTCTTATAGGCAGTAACTGCCACAAGTTCTGGGAACAAAACCCAGGCTCTCATCAAGAGCAATAAGGGCTCTAACTATCTACCTATCTTTCTGCACCATGTACAGACCTTTTTAATTGTCTTTATTGTTAAGCATCATGATATAGCAATTATGTACACAGGATTTCTGTTCTTTAAGCATATAATCTAGAGATAATTTGTGTATACAGGAAAGTGTGCAAAGGTCGTACATAAATACTTTATCATCTTATAGAAGATTCTTGAACATCTGCAGATTTTAGCATCCACAGTTCTGTTTCCAATTCCCAGTGAATACCAAGTGGCACTGAAGATAGTACTAACAGGATATGTGTTGTGTGGAAGAGTTGAGCATGAAGCAAGTTCTAGCCAGCAAAGTATTAAAATGGTGGTTCTACTGCCTTAGAGGGAGACCAGCAATAAATAAGTAAATAAATAAAATAGTCTTTAAGTGGTAACAAGTGTTGTGGAGACTAAATAAATGGGATTGGAGGGTCTAGCTAAGTGACTCAGTGGATAAAGACGGCTGTCATCAAGCCCAAGTTCCACATGGTAGAAAAAGAGAACCAACTCCCACCAGTTGCCCTCTGACCCCCGTGGCAGATGCCTCCCTCCCAAAGAAATAAATGTAAAATTTTTAGAAATGGGGAGAAGGAGAAAGAACCAGAATAAATTGAAAGGGGAGGACGTCAAAAGGTTCTATTTGGTACAAGTGTGAGATGACCGTTCAATGACCAAATGCAGATGCTGAGTCAGAAGCTGAGTTAGGAGGCTGCGGTTCTAGGGAGAGAGCTGGGTTGAGGGTGGGAAAGCTGAGTATCAGACATAGCAACATTGCCAAGGGTCTGTGAACAGGAAAGGGCAGATGAAAAGAAACCCTAAGGTGGCTCAGTGGTTTAGGTCTGAGGTTCCATTGTTGAATAGGGATGCCCACAATAACAGCAAAGAGGAAGAAAGAACCCAACTTTTGCTGCCTCTGCTTCACTGCATTAGGTGTCTCCGACCCTTTGCAGATAGTTCACAAAACCCTAATCTGGGGGGGCGGGTGCTAGAATTCCTTCCCCTCCCCCCTGGACTTGCACCAATGCCTAAGCAGAGAAGAGCTCCAGGCCCCTCCTGGTTACTAAACAGTCAATACTAGAAAGATCCATTCAAGTAACAGACAACACCACATAATGTGGCCACTACCTATAAGTTAGGGTGACTGCACCAGATGCACCCCCACACTACAAGCGGCATGAGTAGCAGAGATATTTGGTTGGACACGGGGCACTAGTAAGTGTGCCTGCTCTGCTCCAACCCACCAGTAACCTGAAGCCTGGACAGGGCTCTGAGGAAGCTGACATTCCAGTGCTCAGGACTCCGCCTCTCTACCCGGAAGAGCCTCTGGTCTCTCTGTGTGGCTCGAGTCCAGGTTGGCCTTGACCCACACTGAGCCACGGGTTCAGATCTCCCTCTCCTAGAACCTGTCACAAAGGTCTGTACTGTGTTCTGTTGATTTGCCTCTGGCTGTTTGAAGTGTGCTTTGGCTGTGTCTTCCTCTGGTTCGCCTTTGTGGTATGACAGTCGGTGAGCTATTTTTGACTCTTTTGTTTCTCAGTGTATCCCCTCTTCTAGCAAGATCTCTCCTATGTGCTGTCAGAGCATTAACCGCCTTGCTTCCACTTTGGCGCTCCTTTGAACAAATCTAGTAGGGCTGGCCTAGCCAGCATGAATTCTCTTACCTTATTTTGACAGTTAGGGATTAGCATTCTAAAGGATGGCCTGGCTGAGTATAGTAATATGGACCTTGGGACCAGGAAAGCCATTGGCAGGCCAACCAAAGAGGGACCCACCACCTGTCTCCACACAAGTCCACCCTTCTCCCTCCCAAGCCATTGTGCTAGCTGCTTATCATTTATATAAGCATTCACAGGTGGGCCTCAAATTGTTTGCTGCAGGCTTTCAGTCTTATTTGAAAACTATAGCACATAGCTTGTTAGGTTCTTTGCAGAAGGAGTCCTGAATGTGGTATCAGGGACAAGGTAACTGTCACTGTTAGAAGTTATAGACTAAAAAGCATGAGAGCCATCAGAATTCTATTTAGATCACTCTTCCCTCTGGGTCTCACAGGACCAGGCGTATTCCACTGGCTTTTCAATCCCATCAATCCAGATATCATAGAACATCAACTTTCTCACCACGAGGCAGGATCCCATACACTTGCTTGATGCCATTGTCAGACGGGAATCTCCTGCGCAGGCTGGCCATGGTGAAGACTGTTCTGGGTTGTGAGCATGTGGGAGGGTGAGCAGACCAGCCAGTGAGGAGAAGAGAGCAGAAAAACCTTGGAGCACCTCAAGAACTCCATTCTTCTCCCTTTCCCAGGCCTCAATAGCTCTGTTCTTTCCACAAATAACAGAATGAGCTGGAAAAATAAGTTTCCTAATTTGCGTAACTAGGAAGCTAAAGAGTTAGAATGCAAAAAAAAAAGTCTGACTTTATAAACCCATGCATGCTGTTCTCACTGGTTGCATTGTTCCCTCTGTGTGAACCTACTGTATAATTGATTCTTGTAGCAAGCATTTCAAGTTTATTGGAAAAATGAATATGTAGATCCATACAAATTTGGGGTTTCAGCAAGCCAGCAGGTGAACCTTTATATGGTCAACTACAAAGTGATTTTTAGTGTTTCTAAAGAATGTAGATTTAATTTTGTCTTCATAAATAAAACAATAGTTAAAAATTCTGACAACTTTCTTTTGATTGTCTAAAAACCATTGGTGGACATTCTGTATAAGCATTATTTATGTGTGCACAATGACAAATATCTCTAGAGGAGAATGCTATTGATTTAAACACTGTGTTGTCTCCACATGTCCTGGCAGTCTTCCAAAAGTGAAAAAAAAATTTAAAAACTACTTTATCATTGTCAGCATTCTCCTGCTTGTAAAATTCATTTCTGTGACTTATCATAGTTGGTGTGAGAGAGACCAATCTTCCCACTCCCCCTTTGATACTCTTATTAGCTACTTTTTCAGTACGGCCATAAAACATCACAACCAACTCAGCATACAGAAAAAGAGTTTATTTTGGGCGTATGGTTGGTTCCACAGCGTAAAGTTCACGATGGCAGAGTGACCGCCTGGTGAGTGGAACTGGAAGCTGAGGACTCCTATCTCGAACTACAAACACAAACGTATTGAATTCAAATAGCCTCAAAGTTTTAAGCCCTTAAAGCACTGCAGGGGAGGCTTAGGAGGTGACATATTTTCTCCCAGTAAGGCCATACCTCTTAAACCTCCCATAAGGGGGAGACCCAGGAAGTAGCCTCACTCCTTTGACAAAAAACAAGCAGAACATCGAATTCCGGCAATCACGCAACCAATCACGCAACCAATGGCTTAAAGTCAGCCCAGCAGGCTCGGTTTGAAGACCCTAGAGAGAGCAAGATGTTCTCTTGCTGTCTTCCAACTCCTGGAGGCTCAGGCCTCACAAAAAACCACCACGGGGGCCTTGGTCTTATCTGGAGATGCTGGGTCCACACTAGCCTCCAATGTCTCTGGCCATTTTCCTAAGAGGAAGCAAATGAGACTCCGAGCATCCAGGGGCAGGACCACACAGGCCAAGTAACCATTTCGAAATCTCAATTTTCCCAAATTTCTGTCTGGTTGTTTGGGAGTGAGAACGTCCAGGGAAAGGCGGAATGCCAATGAGTCAATCAGCATTTTGCAGCCTGTTTGAACCATCCACACTGTTCTCTCCTCAGAGTGAGTCTGACCTGAGCCTGCAGGAGCCCTTCACAGGAACACACATCAGTGCAGACACTGGAGAAACTGGTCGACAGTCTGGTGCCTTGGCTGTTGGGTGGGGAGTCCTTTGTCCCTGCCTTCCTGTACACCTACCGAAAGTTTACCATCGTTCAGAACCTGCTGTTCCTGCGGTGAGTGCCCACCACCAAACCCAGAGGTCTCAGTCCCTCCTGGCTGGTCCTGCAGAGTGATTTGTCCCCACTGTAAACCAGAGTATCCTCTGGTCCTGCGGAGTGATTTGTCCCCACTGTAAACAAGCGTATTCTCTGGTCTGTAGAGGACCGCAACCACATACTCCATTACAAGATGGCGCTGGCATCCGGTTTCACCGCCAGGTGAACAAGGTAACACACACGTGCTTGGTAACTTTCCACTGCTGCGTCCCCGCCTACTCCGAGGCATCATCTGGGGTATAGACAGCGGACCAATCCAAGGGTGACACGTCCGAAGCAAGAACTGTTTCATATTTAAGGGCTGGGTTCCCCTCGTCCTGGGTCTCCGCCATGTTAGCTTATGCTCTCTCTCTCTCTCAAGACGCATTAAAGCTTTTCCTGCAGAAGGATCCTAAGTGTCCCACATGGTTCTTGCGGGCGAGACGGTAGCATGGGACACTGGTCCTATGGAGTGATTTGCCACAATCTAAGCCAAAGTGTTCTCCTAGCTGTAGAGAGTGCTCTGTCTCACTCCAAGCTTCTGTAACACTGTTGTCAGCACCCAGTGACATCAGCCTAGACAATGCTTCCCCCGGGTTTCGTCCTGAGGAGTAGGAGTTATGAGCTGATAGTCTTGTGTGTGTTACTGTCCCCTGTACTAGAAGGAAGCTCTGTGTTCTGAGCCTCATTGTCTGAAGCCTCATGCAAAACAATTCTCCCATTTGTAAAGGAAGTTCTGGAATCGATATCAGAGGTACACAACAGAGCTATATACAGAGCAGAGACCCCTGGAAGGGGATCCGAGGAACCTGTGCCCCCTGAGATAGCTAGATAGAAATGTTTCAGCTCATTCATTGCACAAACATATCCTACTATATGCAGGGTCACTACCCATTCTGAGACTAGACCCTGGACTTGGTTTCTCTCCTAGAATTGTCTTGCCCCCTAGATTTCTTCTCGGTGGGGAACCTGGGACTCCACGGGTGACGTCCTCCCTTGTTTCTTCCAGATCTTCATACTTCCAACCTATTGCATCAAGGACGGACAGGGAAAGAAGCGAGTCGGCTCTGGGTAACAAGAGAGGACTATCGTCTCCAGAATGGGAATATTCGGGTACCAAGAGTAGGAGATGGTCAATGTCTGGGTCTCACACACCTTTTGATTTCTACTGGAGTGCTCAAATCTGGGATATTGCCTACAAAGGGAAGAAAGTTACAGGGGGCAGGGTTTTAGAACATAAGGAAAGAGAGGGAGTGTGGAGAACCGGGTCTGGCTCCTATAAGGATTCATCCTCATCCCAGCCCATGCCAGGCAGGTTTGCCCAGTTGTCCTCCTTAGAGCCTGGGCAGAAGCCCTATAGAGCCCTCTGCTCACACAGACCTCACACCTCTGCCCTCTATGCCCATTTGCATATGCCCTGAGCATCCTCTGCATGGGAGTCCTCCATGAAAGGCCCATGGGAGAGCTGAACAAGAAGAGACCAGGCCTCTGACTCTGCTGCCTAAACCCTGCCCCCAGCACCATCTGCACCTTCCTGGAGACATGGCTGGGTCCTGAGGGTCCATGTACCCTGAGGGTTTTTGCCAGTCCTCAGACCTGTCCATTCTGAACCAGCTGATGGCGTACTTGCTTCTGAACGTGCCCTGCTCAGATCTGGCAGTCCGTGTCCATATGCTCCAGACCCAGCTGAAGGACAAAGAAGCCAGTGAATCGGAATCAAAGGGTGAGGAAGTCTCCAGTAAATGTCATCTCGTGAGGAGGGTTTGAGGGAATGCTCCAGAGGCTGCTGTTTGCAGGAGCTGTCTGTCTGTCACTGCACCCAAAAGGACAGGTGTCCTTTTGTCTGAGATTCTCAGCAAGCATCGGAATTCCTTTGTATTTGGAAAGGCTGTAAAGGAGGTCTCATTCTGAGCACGTTGTCTCCTCCTGTGCCTCCATTGCTGCTTCCCCTCCTACAGACACCCACATCAGCAGCACATCTGTCTCCATCCTTAGATCTGGGGAGTCAAACATCTGCCCACCCAGAGCTTGAAGTGTGTTAACCAGCAATGAAGACATCCACTCTGGAGCCAGAAGCAGACCAGAGTCAGAGAACACAAACATCATCAGAAGATTCTCTCACATCTCTGCTGTCGGAGCCCGATGTGGCAGCAACCGTCAGCACACCTGTTCGCAGCTGCGGATCCTGTGTCTCTCGTCATGCCAGCAGACACAGCGCAAGTTTCACACATTTCATCTTTGCTGCAGTGGGTCTACCTCCCCAGAGAATGGCCCTGCCACCCCCTTTCCTCCTCTGGCAGCCCATCTTACATCTGCTCTGCATATAGCGCTAGCCCTGTGGCACCCCCATAGCAGTCCTACAACCACTGCGGGCTGTAGCGCTGTGGCACCCCTGCAGCAGTCCCAGCACTACTGCGGGCTCTAGCCCTGTGGCACCCCTGCAGCAGTCCCAGCACCACTGCTGGCCTTACTCCTAAAAAATCATTATCTTTCACTTTATTAAGTATTGGTTTTAATAAATTCTTAGTGTTCATTTGTTTTGTTTTTTTTTTCTTACATTGCATAAGTCAGTCATGAAGTCTACACACCAGGCTGTACAGGGTCTAGCAGTGTCCTGTGGACTGAGGCTCCAAGCAGACCACATGGGTCCTGTGGGAGGCTGCATACCTGACATTCCATGAGGAAAACGCCCCTGGCTCCACAAAGACCACATGAATGCTGAAGGAGACCCAAGGAATCCAGACAGTGGAGGCTTGCTGCTGTGTCCTGAAGCAGTCATCCTAATGGTTGGGGACACAAACTTTGTGGTGAAGCAGGTTCTCCTGAACAGGAGTTTCTGTCCACTCTTGGGCTCCTTATCAGATAAACTGGGCAGCTGTCACCTCCCAGGGAACGAGATAACATGCAATGGGCAGGGGGCCTCTCCACTCGGCTGTGTACACATCCACCATCGAGTATGCAATGCACAATTTGAAGACAGGAAGTATGTTCTGAGTAGTTTCATTCTGCTAAAAAGTCTGAACTATGACCCCTTCCATAAAGGATTGCCCAGCTTTCTACAGGGATGGAAGGTGGATGGGCAGTGATGAAGTCAAACCTGTGGGAACTAAGTATGATTCCTGAGGGGATGCCCTGGAAGTCACCCCACCATTGTCACTATATGCAGATGGCTCTCCTCAGGCTTGCCATTGGCCACGATCTCTACATTGGGTCTGGCACATGTGACCCTGGCCGGTCAGGGGCAGTCAATATGGACAAAAGCTGATGTAGGAGACTCTTCTATCTGTTGCTTTCATTGGCTAATTAATAAAGAAAACTGCCTGACCTGATAGGTCAGAACATAGGTAGGTGGGGAAGACAGAACTGAATTCTGGGAGGAAGAAAGGAGAAGCAGAGAGCCGCCCGCCATGAAGCTGCCAGGTCAGACATGCTGAATCTTTCCCGGTAAGCCACGACCTCGTGGTGAGATACAGATTATTAGAAATGGGTTGGATCAATATGTGAGATAGCCAATAAGAGGCTGGAGGTAATGGGGCAGGCAGTGTTTAAAAGAATACAGTTTCTGTGTAATTATTTTGGGTAAAGCTAGCCGGGAGCTGGGTGGCGGGACATAGCCCGCCATTCCTTTTACAAAAAGCTGTGTGTAATTTTAATAATCACTTCAGGAATATGCTGAGCTGTAAAAGAAATGTAATATACTCTAAAGAACTTCCCATTGAGCCTAGGGCATGTGTTCTGCATAGAACTGCTGTTGGCATGCTGACAATGCAGTGTATGTCCATCTTTGTAAGTCTGGTAGGACAGCAGTCCACAGAAGCTGTGGACTTATGTAGGTTAAGATGCGGTAAGTAGGCTGAAGAAGTGATTTGATGGTTGAGTTTGCTGCTCTAGCAGAGGTCCTGGGTTCAATTTTCAGCATGTTGGGCTGCTCACAATCACCTGTAACTCCAGCTCCTGTGGATCCAAGGCCCTCTTCTGGTCTCCACAGGCACCAACACACATGTAGCGTACACTCATACAGATACACATACATACACATAAAAATAAGTTTTATGCTTTGTTTTTATTTTGTTTGAGGCAGGGTATCCTGATGTAGCCTGGCTAGCTTGTAACTCACTACACAGACCACGCCTCACACTCACAGACATCTGCATCCTGAGTCCTGGGATTAAAGATAATGTAACACCATGGTCAGTAACATAAGAAGTCTAAAAATGTATGCTACGGGTGGACCGGACACTGGAGATTTGTCAGTTTTATCCCTGAACATTGTGGTTACTGGGGACATTTTTGAGTAGACTTTATAATACTTGGGATAGTTCTCAGAGCCCTGGCTTTGGAGCTTATCTAACTTTTTATTTTGTTAATATTAAATTAGCAATTAATTTTTTTCATTCTTGCCAGTCCTCAGACCTGTCCATTCTGCCAGCTGGTGGCCTACTTGCTTCTAAACATGTCCTGCTTAGGTCTGACAGTCCATATACCCAACTCAGTTGAAGGACAAAGAAGCCAGTAAATCAGAGTTCAAGGTTGAGGAGGCCTCAGTTCAGAACAGGGCATTCTAAGGGAAGGCTCCAGAGGCTGCTGTTTGCAGGAGCTGCCACTGCACGCTGGTCTGGGCAGATATCATTTTATAGAACAAGGTCTGGGATTATCCAACAAGATGGGTTTCCTCTGTCTTTGGGAAAGGTTTGAAGAAGGCTCTCTTGGAAGTCCTATTTCCTTCTGCAACTTCACTGTTACCTCCCATCTCAAGTTACCTCCATCCTTAGTGCATCTTTTCCATCCTTAGGTCTCGAGGGCCACACATCAGCAAGTCACGTGTGTGAGGCACGCTTACTGGTAACAATGAAACCAGTCATTCTGGAGCCAGAGCCAGCCTGTGTACCAGACACCAGGTGCAACAGCAGCCCGGCCAGCACACCTGCTGTCTGTGGTGAGTCTTCTGGTGCATCAGCAAACACACCTTACCTTCCTCGCATCCCACCTGTGCCACAGTGGGTCATCTGTCTACTGAGGAGGTGGCCACGCCAGACCCAACCCATCCACTCTGCAGACAGCACCAGTCCCATCATCTCTCTTAGGCTCACCTTCTGAATTCCATCTAGGAGCAGTCCCTATACCGTAGCTGGTCTTCACCTTCCTTGAACACTTATTTTCTGCTTCTTTTAAATGCCTGTTATTCTGTTTTCAGTACAACTCCTGTGTTTATCTATTCTCTACTGTTTAACTTGGGCAAATGCACAAACTGGCCATGCTGCAGTTCCCTGCAGCATTCTTGTGCTACTGAACCCCCAAACAGACCACATGGGTCATGTGGGAGGCTATATATAGGCAGGGCATCCCACAAGGGAAAAGTGGGAGAGATGACAGGAAGAAGAAACGGACTCCAGAGCAAATCAATCCTGCCTCAGCCTCCCAAGGGCCAGATTCACTAGTGTAGCACACAGCAGGCTGCAGTACTGTTTACTGTTGCACATGAGCCTACCAAAGGCACACAGAGCTAGGGACTGATACAGACGTTTTCACAGCGCTATAGTGTCTGTTCACTGAGAACTATTAAATGATTTTTCTCAGGGTCAACTTTTGCCAGTACTACATGGAAATGGATTGTTTAATACATTACAGTTACCTCTCTTGTACCATGGACTGGATGCAGCCCCCTTGAACAATCCAGGCTCTGTAGCATCTGCTCTTGCAGCCTGATTTTGCATTGATTACCATGACAACATGACAAAAATGCTGTTAGTAAAATCACCAGTCTGAATGGGTGAATCACTCTACTTGCCTCCATCAGAGGGAGACAAAGATCTGTAGCCTGGCAGGGTGGGGTGAGGGGCTAATAGGATTGGAGAGTTAGGTGGGGGTAGTTTTGCTTCCAAATCCAGTTGCTCCCTGAACCCCAGCCTTTGCTGACCTTCCAACTCCTGGGCACTCTCTGGCCTGCCGTTGCCAGAGTCTAATAATCTCCATCAGACTGGATGCTACACACCAGTGTTCTAGACCAGAGTTCCAGACTGGGACCTAACTGAGAATGGCAGAAACAGACAGTCCTTCAGATTTAGGAGGACTTTCAGGAAACTAGTCTGCACAATAGCCAAAAACTATGATGCTTTAGACAGTGGGAACACTTTTTCTAACTATGATGCTTTAGACAGTGGGAACACTTTTTCTAACTGATGCGTTAGACAGTGGGAACGCTTTTTCTAACTTTTGTTGGTGTTTTTGAATGAGTGCTGGAGACCAGGCTTGGTCCACTACTGATCTAAACCCTCATAGGACTCCTGAAAGAAAACAAACAAAAACAAACAAATTTGTTTCATTAATTGTGCAGGTGTGGCTGAAGATGCCCTAAGAATCCAGAAGAGGGCATCGGAGTTCCTGGAGCTGGACTTATAGGCGGTATGGGTTATTTGCAAGAGCAACATGCTCTCTTTACTTATGAGCCCTCTCTCCAGCCCTGTTTTTATGAAGTAGGGTCTTACACTGTTGCCCAGACTAGCCTCAAACTCATGGCAAACAACATGAAAAGAGAAATTTTAGACATTCTTGTAAAGGTGATGGTTGGAAGAAAATGGTCCTACATTTTTTTGACCCTTGTGTCCTGAGGCCTCCATTCTAGAGAACAGGTTCCCAGCTACCTCTACAATGGGAGCCTGGGAAGAGGAAGTAGATGCCCTCAGTCCTCATCCATCTAGAAAAAAGGGGGAGAGCATCTGTTGACTTTCACATATTACATCATCTGTAAATTCTGGAAACCCTTCAAGTGGGTTCAGAGAAAGACTTATATGGGAGGCCAAACTGATTTGTGTATTTTAGCTACACATGCTAGAAAAATCCTGTATCAGACTAATCTATTGTAGCATCAACAACTTAGAAACTGAGATAGGAGTATTGAAAGACTAAGGCCTGCTTGTGCTACATGAGTAACAGGCCAGCCTGGGCCATATAATGACCCAGAAAAGAGATGGGAGAAAAGGAGGTATAGGGGAAAGTAAGAGAAATTCCCAAACAAACTTTTCTGGAATTGGAACCTATGCTAGACCATAAGTCATAAGCCATGAACCACATCCCAGCCCAAAGCTGTCTTGGCATAACCTTGGCCATTGATTTGTGGATTCTAGTCTTAGAGGCAGTCATGTAATTCTTGAAGCTCATGGTCAGTGGATTTGTCTGTAACAGCAGGCACTTCCCAGGGGTTTGATCCCTGCTGCAAAAAGGGATTGAAAAGCCACTGTCAAAGAATACAGTTCACAGATGCAAGGCAGCAGGGATCGTGTGTTCTCTGAAGCTCCAGAGAACCAAAGAGGCCCAATGGTCTTGAGCATCGAGCACCAGGGAAGCAAGGCACCAAAGCAGTCTGGGGACAACTGGTAGAATCAAGAGTGGAAAACCATCAGTATACCTGGAATCCAATTCTAGCAAAGGCTGCAGACAACTCAGGACCCAGTGTCGGAGGTCAGAATAAATTCACTACCAGTAAGAAAATTACTCGGCTAGGTATGCAGGCATCAGGGACACCAGAAGCTTTCTAAAAAACACAGCTGGTGGTAATGTAATGTGGAGAAAGGTGGCGGGGGGAGAAGACATGGCCCCTGTGAGCCCACATGGGTTGTGCACTAGCAGACTCAGAAGGTAGCTGGATAGTGTGACAGGAACTAAGGCAGTAGGGTAGAGCCCAGCCTGGTGTCCCCACACAATGGACAGAAATGAAAAAGCACAAGAGATCCTCTGGACCGAGGAGACCCTAGCACACTAGCTCCGCAAGGGTATTGTGGTAGATATACAGGATAGCAAAGTGTACTACTGGGGTCACTGGAAAGCCAGGGGAGAAAACCAAGTGAGGGCTGACTGGAGAGGCAGCTAAGAATATGGTGATTCAAGATTCAGGACGGTTTTGCAAAGCCCATTGGCTGCCAAGCATTGTCAGTGTAGGAAGGGCTGGCTTAACTGTCTGTGTCAGAAGGTGTGGTGTGTCTATGTACATGGAGGCTAGAGGTTGACGCCAGGTCTCGTCCTCATTTGCTCTATCTTGTGCAGCAAGCACTCTACTGACTCAGCCATCTCCCCAGCCCTGCAAAGTTTAGTGTTTACGACAGTTCAGCTCTTTGGGGGCCCACAAGACAGAAGGCTTGGGAACAGCCTGGCAACTACATAGACTAAAGGCATATGTCCTCTTTGTGTCTATTCATTGGATCCCCTCCCCATTAGAAAATGGGTGAAGTAGGCATCTGTGGCAATTCTTGCTACATCTCTCAGGCCTCCACACTGAGTCCGTCTGTTGCCCCTCTGATGCATGGTCCAGAACTGCTTCCAGGATCAGCAAATTCATGGACTTAAAGCAACAGAAATTAGGGAGTGGAAAGTCGGCCCAGTAGTTAAGAGCACTTGCTGCTCTTATAGAGGATCCCAGCTCTATTCCCAGCATCCACATGACAGCTCACAACCAACTGAAACTGCTCTGACACCATCTTCTAGCCTTTGCAGACACTAGGCATGGAGATGGTACACATACACTGATGCATAAAATAATAAATCTTAAAAAAAGACCAGACATTAGCCTATCGTGGTGGTATACACATTAGCACCACCACTCAGGAGCCGAGTTGAGACCAGTCTGGTCTACAT